>NC_042622.1:264136020-264464720 GCF_901001135.1 Rhinatrema bivittatum | reverse complement strand
TTGAGCCACCAACTCAATAGTAAGCCCCCCAACCCAGAAGGCTCGCACCTGTTGTGAGCACTAACCAGGCCGGTGTCTCCAAGGAAACCCTCTTTCTATAATGATCTGCTTGTAACCACTACTGAAACTGGACATTTACCTCCAATGGCAGGTGGAGTTTCACTGTTTACTCCTGCAACTGTGGTTTCCACTGGGAGAGTACAGTGCACTGAAGTGGCCACATGTGCACTCTTGCCCAGGGAACTATGTCCAATGTAGTTACTGTCGATCCCAGAACCTGATGGTAAGACCACACCATTGGGTCACAGGACCTGAACTCTAGTAACTAACTTCTGAATGCGACTCTCCAGTAGAAACACTTTGCCCTGCTCCGTACTGAATCACACACCAAAATACTCTAGTATTTGAAACGGCTGTAAACTGCCCTTGGTCAAGTTCACCACCCAGCCTAGCTCCTGAAGCAAGGAGATTACTTTGCAAGATGCCAAGTGACGCTCATCTGCACTTTTGGCTCAAATTAACCAGTTGTCCAGATATGGACTAGAATGCCCTTCTTGAGCAGAGGCATTGCTACCACCATCATGACCTTGGAAAAGGTTCTGGACAAAGTAGCCAGCCCGAAGGGCAAGCTGAAATTGATGACATTCCAGAATGGCGAAGTGTAGGAAATGTTGATATTCCCGGTGAATGGGAATATGTAGATAAGCCTCTGTCAGGTCAAGAGACAAGAGAAATTCCCCTGTTTGTACTGCCATTATTACGGAGCATAGCTCTTCCATTCTGAAATGAGTCACATGCAAATGAGTAGTTGCTTTCTGTAAAGATGAAACAGATGGGAATCCCTGGAGTGGTCCTTCACCCCCAAAAGGAAGTGACACTGCCTTCTTATCCTCTGGCAGTTGAGAAACCTTGGAGAAGATGGCGAATAGCTAGGGCAAATCCAACTCACACTGAATAAAAGAGAAGCCTTAAAGGGTAACCTTGTGAGACTGGACTTGGAAATAGTGTCTGCCGACCAATTTTGCAGCCATGACTGGCATTTAGCCGTTATCACGGAAGTCACTCTTCAAAAGGCCATCTTCAAGTACCAGCCTGCATCTGCTAAAAATGGGGCTCCTGGTTCCTTCACCAATCCGCCATTGGACCCCGCTCCTTGTATCTCTTGAGAAAGACTCAAACCAGCCCGAGCCACCAGGCAGCAGCTTGAAGCAATTTGCAAATTAATTGCCATAGCCTCAAAGGCCTGTTTAAGGATAGCCTCAATCCTCCTATCTTGAGCATCTTTTAAGAGCTGCCCCCTCCCTTCTACCAGGATGGTGGTTCACCTGGTAACAGTGCATACCAAGGCACCACCTTTGGGAATCACAGCTGTTTCCTTGCCTTCAAATCTGAGGGGTACAAACCTGCCAAAACATACCCCCTTTAAAACTCGCATCTGGGACATTCCATTCAAATCCAACTAACTCAAATTGGTTCCAAGAGGGGAAAGAAACAAGATGCCTTGTGCAAAGTAACCAAGATGGGATATTTTTTTTGTGATCTTATAAGTCATCCCCATCTACTCCGAGCGTTTTCAGGGACTGAGTCAAGAAAGAAGCAGAGTAGAGTCCTATGTGGTTGTACATCAGACAATTTTCCTTCTTCCAGAGGGGCAAAATCCGAATCTTCATCGGAATCATCTGATAGAGGAGGATGAGGATCATGGACTATTTCCCAAGAGATAGCCTCTCTTCTGTGCTTGCCCAACTTGAATGCCAAGTTCGATGCCCTATGAAGAGCCCCCTTCTTACTGGGCTTCTTCGCCTCTGCTGGATGCCTTTTCATAAATACTTGTAACCCCTGGAAAAACTCCATCAGTAGGAGGATGAATCCATATCAGGGCCCATAGGACCGAACATGGCACTCTGATCCCTCTCCCAGGGATGTCCCTCCCATCGGGAACAAGGAAGAGGAACTGTCCATTGTATTGCCTCCTGTACATGCCCCAGCTGCAGCAAAATATTTGGGATACAAATCGCCTTGAGCCTCCAGACAATGCTGGCAGAGGTGAAGAGTAAGAGCAACAGCTGAATTGTCCTTATATGGCAAGTCGTACAAATAGCTAGGCGCTTAAGACTTTGTACCCAGCGCCATTATCCTTCACCAAAAAAGTCGCTTTCCGTACGGTCCCCTGCATGCACAGGTGAACCCAAGCAATTACATGCCTAAATCTAGGCCATGGGCTTGTGTGCATACATGCACATGCATGCCTACATTAAACCACTAGTGTACTGTGCCTGAGAGTATGGGGAAAAAACACCCGGACTGACGGAGTCTGCGATGCGGGGCCTAGCAAAAGTTGCTCTACCCACCAACCTGTGCTGCCTCCACTCTCCATTAACTCCTGGAGGTGAGAGCAAGGGGAAGGGTAGTAAACACAGAGGGAGAGACGCAACCCGGTAAGAAAAAACAGGGAGGCCTAACACTTCCTTCCTCTCTCTTTTTTTTTTTTTTAAAACACAAGCAATCCTCACAAGGATTGTATGTCCACCATCTGCTGCAGACAGAGGCTGATGTCTGGACAGGACTATGTCAGTGATGTCAACGAGTCAGTTATCTCCATCTCCAGGATTGCATAACCCACTGGTGTGGATTGGCCTGCCTGAATCAGAGGAAAGACATTTTTCATTGAAAAAGAGATTCTCTCACTAAAGAAAAATACAAGATGATTGAGATGACAGGCAGTGTGCCTTTCATGATGCAACTTAGAACCCATTTTGTGGAAAAGGCTGCAGATTCTAATTAAGGCACTTCTGTGACCGATACCAATCTTGGAAGGTTTCTCGTGAAGGCTGTGTTTAAGTAGGTATCTTTTTCTTTTTTGGGATGTTTTATAATATTGCCCTCTTCCCTGTCCCTTGACACCATTTTCCACCATAAGGCTCTCTCGCTCACACCTCCTCCCCACAGTCCTAGTTTACCCCCTTCTGTTCCACATCAATCAAAGAAACAACCAGCCAAATACATGTAAACAGTTTTATCTCGTAAAATAATAAATTACAAAAACAACAGAAGCAAAAACACTACACTTCTTAAATCTAGGGGAAAAGGTCCTGTGTGTGTCTGATGCAGAACAGCACATGCCTGGTCAGACTATTGTATATCGCTATCACATTACCTTTGTGTAGCTGCAGTTCTGCTTTCTCTTGTACTAATATTATTAAGTAAACATTAGTGGAGACAGAGCTGGCTGCAGCCTGGTACCACCACAAATTGTAGGACTGAATCTTGCTGGATGAAATAATAGCAAAAGGCATCAGATGGTTTCCCAGCTCTGAGGTAACCAGGGCTGGCATTCAGATGGCACCCAGCATGGAGTTACAGGGGTAAGTACAACGAGTTCTCGGAATGTACCCACTTCCTCACAGGCTTGTTGGTTCTGCCAATGACAGGCAGCTTCTGGGCATAGCGCGAGACATGGCTAGGCCCGTGGTGCTGTGGAAAAACTGTCTGGAAGAGCCGGCCCTGGCAGCGGCGCCCCATCTGCCGCCCTGCAATGACAAAGCTAAACTGGGGTGGCCGAGTTGAGAAACGGGACTTTTGGAAGACATCCCTAATGCTGGGGGCCCGGTGGCCCTGGCGAGAAGTGCTGCGAGAGCGGGCCACACTGCTGGCAGCTTGCAGCACCGCTGGCCTCTGCTCCAGCCTGGGGCTCTCCTCCTCCCGGGGGCTGACGGTGGCATGAGCTGTCAGCTGTGGCATTTTCCGGCCTGTGTCAGCAAAGGGCTCTTTCTTCACATCTGGGGCTCCTGGGCCTATACTGGCGCTTCTTTCTACGCTCCAGGGTCCAGAGCCCGTGCCAAAGCGCACGGCCAGGCTGTCTCCAAAGAAGTCATAGAGCTGCCGATACATCTCTGGCAGAGAGATAGGTAGAGGCTCGCTGGGGAGGCCAGAGCCCGCTGCCTGCATGTGTCCACTGATTCCAAAACCAAATTCTGTCTGTGGGTCCTGGAGGGGGCTGAGACGGGGGGAACGCCCGAGCAGGCCCTGATCTGGGCACTGTCCATCTCTTCCCAGAGCAGGGCACTGAGCTCTCATCTTCAACAGCCGTTCCACTGCCACCTGCCAGAACCAGGAAAGAGAGAGGACAGGAATTTCACTTAAAGTACTGCTCATAGTACAGAGTCACCCTACCATGCAACTGCCATACGTTGTCCCATTGGCAGTGTCATGGTTCTGGCTCATTACCGACAAACTCATCACTACGACATCCTGCCATCACAAGGAGGGGGAAAGCTTCTGTTTGGAGTCAATCTGAGTCTGCAAAAAAACATAAGCCCAAAAAGGAAAGGGGTGCCAAAAGCAACCCTGGCCCCAGGGCAATATTTTGTCCAACAACTATCCCGCTGCCATGGTCATACCCATACACCCTGTTCCACCCTTACTCCATCCCAGTGTTCTCAACTTCGGGGGGGAAACAGAGGTAAGAGAAACTCACCAGGATAGCTCCATACACTTTGTGCCCATCTGCTTTCACCTGGGCATTGGACACGGAGTAATCATCCAGCACAGCTTGCAGGTTTGACCAGTATGTGGTGAGGTGGGGGTACAGCACATACTCCACAGCCTATGAAATAAGAGAGACACGGATACTAGGAACTGTAATCACTGATCTTGCCTGCGACAGGAAACACACTAGTGTCACGGAACTGATCCGAGTCTGATCAACTCAGATCAAATAGGGTTAGTGAATCCCGTGGGCCTCAGCAGAACTGAACACTGACCTTATTACTGTTTGCAGGGCTAGTAAAACTGTCACTTAATCTGATCAGTCCTTGAGAACAGTCCTCACTAAAAATAAGTCACTGAGCCTAACCATGTAGTCACAAGTTGTAAAATCTACTTGCTAATATTTGCAGAAATAATAGATTTCTTTGCCAATATTTAAAGAAATAATAAAAAGGTCATTGACCTTGTGAAACCTGAAAGTTGTGCTCAGGTTGAGGGAGGGAGATGCATCTCATGCAGAATTATATAAAAAGCCAATCGATTCCTGGGGCCCTGATCAACATTGTAAGGAATGTATGATTTGCTTCACATATAACTGTATTAATTATTGTGATTACAATAATCAGATATCTAGAACAATTAACCACTCAGTGACTATGTGAAAATTGGTTCTTACCTGCTAATTTTCGTTCCTGTAATACCACAGATCAGTCCAGACAGGTGGGTTGTGTATCCCTACCAGCAGGTGGAGTCAGAGAGCAAAGCCTTGGGCACTGCCATATATACAAGAGTGAGACCTGCAGTCCCTCAGTATTGTCCTGTACCCAAGCCCATGCTAACAGAACTAAGGAACGAAGGGTAGCAACCAACTAAAAACTGACTACCTCTTCTCCCCGAGAAAACCCATAACTGAACCAACTGGTAATAACTGCTCCCTCAAACAGCTCTGCAAAAAAAAGTAGCTTTATGAAAAACCTAGCAAGTGTCTAACCAACACAGTCTTTCGGTATCTGAAGTAAGGGGCGGGCCTCTGGACTGATCTGTGGTATTACAGGAACGAAAATTAGCAGGTAAGATCCCGTTTTCATTTCCTGAACATTCCCAGATAAGTACAGACCAGTGGGATGTACCCAAGCCACCCTATACCGGGCGGGAACCTGAAAGACCCGCACGGTGAACACTCACCGAAGGACGATTAGTCAGTAGCCTTATCATCCAGTCAATAATGCTTAGTGAAAGTGTGAATAGAGGACCATACAGCCGCCCTACAGATTTCCTGAGGTGACGGTAATTGACACTCTGCCCAGGAACATTCAAGGGGCTGTCGCGAGACCAAACGGTAGGGCTTGAAATTGGAAGTGCTGTCCCAAGACCTTGAAGTGCAGAAATCTCTGGTGGCTTAGCCGAATTGGTATATTTAGATATGCCTCCATGAGGTCCAGGGATGCTAGAAACTCCCCTGTTTGTACTGCAGCTATTACCGTCCGCAGGGTCTCCATTCGATAACGAGGGATCCAAAGACAACAGTTCACCTTCTGCAGATCGAGGATGGGATGAAACATACCCTCCTTTTTGGGGACCACAAAGGAAACAGAGTACCGTCCCAGTCCCTGTTGTGCATCCAGAACTGGGACAATAGCTCGAGAAGCTGTTGTAGGGTTTCCCTTACCGCGCTTGTTGTGTGAGGTCACGCAGGACTCCACAAAAACCTCCCGAACCGGACATGAGAACTCCAGAGTGTAGCCGTCTCTGATCACCTCCAGAACCCAGCGGTCTGAAGTTACCTTGCCCATTCCGTGTAAAAGTTGGATAATCTGACTCCAACAGCTTTGACGACGGAATGGGTGCTCGTGGCTTCATTGGGAGGGTTTACTGTTTCCTGCACAGAGGATTCCGAGCCTCTATCGAAGGGGCGGCCCCCGTGAAAGGACTACTGGCGTCCTGGAGTTTGCTTAGAACCAGACGGCGCGGCATATCTTCCGGCTCGATAACGGCAAGAATCCCAAAAATGAGGCCGGGGAGGAAAAACCTTCTTAGAGGATCTCCTATCTTCTGGCAGCTTGTTGCCCTTGGACTCCCCGAGTAGCTTAACCAGCTGATCAAGGTCTTCCCCGAACAAGAATTTGCACTTAAAGGGTAGATTGCAAAGCTGGGATTTTGAGGACAAATCCGCTGCCCAATTCCTCAACCAGAGGAGTTGACGCGCCAATACCATAGACACCATACTTCTTGCCGAGGTCCGCACCAGATCATATAGTGCATCCGATACATATGCGACGCCCACCTCCAACCGGGCAGACTGCAGCGCCCCGCTGCCGCCGGCCCCAGAACTGGAAGCAGACTCCTGAACCCAGCATAAGCACGCTCTCTGCATGAGGCTAGCGCAAAACGCTGTCCGAAGGCTCAAAGCGGCCACTTCAAATGCATCTCCAGTTTGCGATCCTGCATGTCCTTCAAAGCGGCCGCCCTAGCCACGGGGATAGTGGTCTTCTTCGTGACTGCAGCGTCCACCTTCGGAATCTTCAGAAGTTCTAAAACATCAGTCGGGAGAGGGCCTAGCTTTGCCATAGCCCTGCCCACCTTCAGCCCTGTACCCGGAGCCTCCCACTCTCGGGTCACCAGCTTGTGGACTTTCTTAGGCAGTGGGAAAGAAGTTGTGGGACCTCTTATCCCATCGAGGACTGGATTAACTCCCTCATTGTCGGACTCGTCTTGAGAAACCTTAAGTCCCAGTACCTCCAAGATCTGGGGAATGAGGGGCCGCAGCTCGTCCCGCTTGAAAAGATGGACCATGCTGGGATCATCCCCCTCAGCCAGCGGGATATCAGCATCATCCGGGTCGTCCGAATCAACATCTCTCGGATCAGGTATCGGATCCGGGTCTGCACCCGAGTCCGCCCCCAGAGCTGGTGCAGCCCCTGACCCCAAAAGTGGATCCTGTGGCTCCTGGGGGTCGTCTCCCCGCGGGCGAGGCTGCTCCACCGGGCGCTGCCGAGGCTCTGGGTCCCGACCCCTCTTCCCAGGTGGATCCGACAGTCCCCAGGGTATCTGGACTGTTTAAACGCTGAGCGCTTCCGAGCTATGAAGGCCTGGTGCAGCAGGAGAACAAATTCAGGGGAAAACCCCTCCGGGTCCCCATCCCCCTCTGGGGGATCATGTGGCGCCGCCTCACCAGCTCCCACCGTGACATCCACCCCCACTGGCGCTAACACGGGAGGGGAAATCTTCCTCCCGTGCTTCGGGGCACGAGGAACTCTCCCCCTCCCCGTGAGAACCAGATCCCAACGAGCTCTCCATCCCTGGGGAGCAGATCGAGCACAGGGACACTGGATCCAGTACCTGACCACGTGTACCACACGCGTGGCAGGCCTACGATAAACAGCTAGGGTCTAAGACCAAGGCCGTGCCACCACGCGGTCCGAGGGAGAGGAGAGCAGGCCGATTCCGGCAACAGCCGCGCGCTGCCGTGATGCGGGAAACAAAATAAAGGCAGGCAGGAGAGAAGGCTGACTGTCACAGCCGCATGCTGCCGTGATGCGGGAAAACAAAACACAAGCAGGCAGCCCCCGGCTGAAGTTACTGTGCTGCGACCGCGGTGTGACATGCTGCAAACAGGGCCTGAACGTGGAACTCACCCCTTCCCTCCTGAAGCACCCCGGGGGCTGAGGGAAAACGCTGACAGACAACTCCCTGAACGGCCGCTGAGAAACCGGCCCCCCCTGCACAGACTCCTTACCTCAGAGAAAGATGTCGTTAGTTAAGACTCTCTTTATTTCTATTTTTTTTCTCTTTCTTTTTTTTTTTTTTTTAAATAGACTTTATGGAGCCAACCTAAATTGGAAACCTTCTGCAGGGGTCGAGGGAGCAGCTGAAGCAGTTGCGGTGGGGAGTAACCAGGAACCCCTGGCCTTCACTCACCAAACTAACCCCCTGGACGCCCGGCTTCCACTGAGGGATGGCCCACGAAGGTGCCTAACACCTCAGGAAGTGACGCAACAAAAAGAAAAAACAAACTTTGCCTATCTAAACTGAAAAACCAAACTAGAAACTAACGAAGACTGCAGGAGTGCATCTCTACCATCTGCTGGAGTCAGAGAAATACTGGGGGACTGCAGGTGGCACCTCTTGTGTATATATGGCAGTGCCCAAAGCTTTTGCTCTCTGCCTCCATCTGCTGGTAGGGATACACAACCCACTGGTCTGGACTGATCTGGGCATGTTCAGGAACTGATAATGATCATTGGCTCTGATTATCACTCATTACTCTGGGCATTTACTCACAATAAAGTACTCATCGCTAAGTACCTGGAATTGAATACTGACTCGGTGTGTGTTTAGGGCAGGTGGCTAAGAACATTGTGGGCAAGCCCAGTAGCCTGTAAAAAGCCTGCCAGTGTTATAGGTGAACCCCGGTTAAAGTTAGCAGACCCGACGAGTAGGCCCTGTGACTACATTACACTGCCAGTGCTTTGGTCTAAACCCTCAGCAACGAGGTTGTGTCCTTTGTTCTCCTCACCTTCCATCCAAGAGCATGCAGTCCCAGCACTGCTCCGTAATGCGAGCAGAGCGGTCTCACTGGGTCCACCAGCACCTTTTGGAGAGAGAGCAGGATCTGATGATAGAGGCCACTGACCAGGTCACCATGTGTCCTGAGATAAGGGGGGAAAAAATAAAGATGGGAATCATACTGAAAGCAGACAGTCCCATAACCCTGTTAACAGTGTCATATATAGACAGATACATGGCTCCTGTGTTCACACCAGAGGTGGGGAAACTGCCCTCCTGCCGAGATCCCAGGTGGTTTAGCCCATGGCACTCTAGTTTCCCCACTCTGCCCCTACAGCCTCCTCCTGCTCCAGGCAGAAAAACAGATATCATCTTGCTGCCAAGCTCCCTTGATCAAATGATTTTTTTTTTTTAATCGCATCCCAACTTCAGAGTTCATGGCAATTAAAAAAAAAATCAAGGGTCAGCCAGAAAGAGGTGTGCAGGGCCAGGCTTCTCCTTTGTGACTGGATCAGAGCCCTTCCTTCCCGACCTGTCACCCAGCAGCGGAAGAACGCAACAGTACCAACAAGGCTCCTGGATGTCTTCTTGCCCAGGGCAGGTCTCCAACTGCAGGCTTGGGCAAAGGGCAGGCAAGCAATACCCTCCCTTTCTGCCCCTCCCACCACCAAAAAAAAAGGAAATGCTGAGGCTAGGGTAGGGTGGGCTTTGACAGCAGCTCTTACAGCAAAGTACACAAAAGTCAACTTCCTCATCATCCCGCCAGACCAGTCCAGGCTAGTGGGGCTTTCCTGCCCTACCAGCAAATGGGATCAGAGAAATATAAAACTGTTCTGATGATGTCATCCCTCTGAGGGAAATAAGATGGTCGCCTGCAGCGCCTCGGTGTGCCTCCTTCTCCAGCAGGTGGTAGGGGTGCAGTCTGGCAGCGGGAAGTTTTACTGGCTAAACTGCTCCCAGCAGATTTGGAAGTTTGTCCTTCCTGCCCTGGCTGAGTAGAGACAAGCGAGGGAGGGGGGGGGGGGAGAGGGTCAATGGCCCTTTAGTGGCTTGGTCTCAGGGATAGCCAGTGGCTCTGGTTTCCTCCTTTTCTCCCGCTGTGTTCTTTACTCAGGCCGAGCTGTGGTGATACAGGAATCAGCAGCAAGATCCTCTTTCCCTTTTTTTTTTTTTCTGCCAGCTTGAGAGGCAGGAAGCCCTGCTGACTCGACCGTCGTCCCAGTTTGAGCAGAGTAGCGTTTGGCAGTAAAAGAAGGGCGGTAAGGTCTTTGTGCATTTTTGGTTCCGGCGGGGACTTTTCTTGCCTCAGCACGGCCTCTCCCGTGGAGGGCGGGGAAGCTCTGCTTCTCCTGAGGCTGCCCCTGCAGGCCCCCGTTTCAGTGGCAGGCCTGGGCTGGGCGCTGTACCGCAGGCATGAGAGGGGGGGGGGGGGGGGAGATGTATTTATATATTTATCTCTCTCTAATTGTTTTCTTAGTTTAAATTCTGTACTGTCTTCCATTGCCCAGGTTTTACGCTCCCTGTTTAATGTAACTTTACTTTCTACCTTGATGTTAATTGGTTTCCCCTCAGTTACATTGTAAACCGGTACGATAAGACCTAGTCTTGAGCATCGGTATAGTAAAAGAAATTAAATAAATAAAATAAATAAATGTCCTCTCCCTGAAGGCAGCAGTGGTGTGGGGGGATCCACAATTGCTTCAGAAACCCTCCCTGATATCAGGCCTGATGGGAGACGGCTGGGTAAGGAAGGAAATGGTAGTCATTTTAGGTCTAGCCCTGAGAAAGGAGACACGTTCCCATCTTGTCTCCCTCAGGTGGGGTGGGGGCCCCCCTCAGTCCCTCACGGGAGGACTGGCCGTTCTGCATCAATCTCAGTGGGAGGAGCTCAGGTGTCCGCAACTTTTTTCTCTCCCGAGTTTGTTGTGGTGATGCACCAAGCCTTTTTGATTAGGCAGAGAGCTGTTCCTTTGGGATCCGGTTCTGGTCTTTTGGGGGTCCTAAGAAGGCTAGGATGGAGGTGGATTTATGTGTTGAAGTTGCTTCGGGGACAAAAACCTTCGGAACCTGACAACTGAGAATGACAGTGAGCCAGAGGTTGCTCCGCTGGAAGAGGATGATGTCAGAGTGGTCAGGCTGTTTAGGAGGGAAGAGTTTCCAGCCCTGGTGGAACTAGTGGTAGGGGGGATATGCAGGCTGTCCTCATCACAGAGGGAGAAGACTATTTTGGAAGGGCTCGGAAGCCCTGTCCAGACTTTTCCACTACAAAGGGTTGCCAAGTTCCTGATGTTGGCGGAGTGGAAGACTCTGGAAGCAGGGCTTGAGGGCAATGGTGAAGCTTTATTCTCTCCCTAAAGACACAGTACATCAGCCTAAGTTCCCCAAGATGGATGCAATGGTCTCCGCTATTACAAAGAGGACAATGATCCCCAGTAGAGAGAAGTACTGTTCTTAAGGATGCATTTCAAGCAGTCGTTGGAGGTGGCAGCCCTGGCCTTGTGTGCAGCTATTTCTAGTAGCTTTATGGCTAGGTTGTGTTTATGCTAGGCTCAGCAGATCCCACTTCACAAGGAAGTGACTAAAGGCTGTTCATGCCTTCATAGGTTTAATTAGAACCTCGGCCAGGTAAATGGAGTAGAGGTTGGTGAAGATTTTGAATTAGAAGAAAGCACATACATTTTTTCAGAAGGCAAGCCCAGGGGCTCCTACAGTGGCCTTCCCAACAGATCTAAGTTCAGGGAGACGAGGTATTACAGGCCACGAAAAGGAATTCCTTCATAAAAGGGTAGGACTGTTAGTAGGTTTTGAACTGGCACAAGAAACCCAAGGGATGGCAGCGTGGGAGGCTCGGCAGCCTCTAAGGGTGCGCAGTGAGATCCAAAGAGTTCACTCCCCAGTCTTTGGGGTGTGGACTTGCATTATATCAGATCAGTGGGTCTTTTCAATTGTAAAAGAAGAATATGTGCTAGAATTTGCAAGTTCAATGCTGGGCGCTTTTATGGTTTCCCCGTGTGATTCCGCAGTAAAGAAGGAAGCAGTAAACCAAACACTGGCACATCTCCAAACCTTAGAATCCATGATCCCGGTTCCAAGGCAGGTATTCCATTGACTTGGTAGTCCCGAAGAAAGAAGGGATCTTCTGGCCAATTCTGGATCTGAAACACTTCAATGAAGCCTTAAAGATTCCATATTTCTGGATGGGCAACTCTCTAGTCAGGGATCACAGCACCAGGAAAGGGGAGTTTCTTTCATTGCTTGATGTCTCAGAAATATATCTCCATGTCAGGACCAACAGAGGTTCCTCAGATTTGCAATCCTGGGGCGGTCACTTTTAGTTCCAGGCACTTTATTGGTGATAGCACCAAGGACATTCTTCAAGGTAATGGTAATGGTAGTGGCTGCCCTTTTCAAGGAGGGAGCGCTGGTGCATCGATTGGCTGATTCAGGCAGTCGGAAGAGAAGTCTCAACTAGCAATGTCAAGAGTCCTTGGGTTGCTCCAAGACTTAGGGTAGGTGATCAACTTTGCCAAGAGCAGGTTGCAGCCCATTCAGGATTTAGAGTATCTGGGGGCTCAGTTTGATACTCAGAAGGGCAAAAAGTGTGTATAACTGCCAGGACGACAGCTAAGCTACAAAGGCAAGAGTGTCGTTCTTTGTTCGAGGTTGAGCCCAGAATGTGAGATTTTTTTCAGGTCTTAGCTCAATCGAAGATGCTTTGGATTTTGTACCATGGGCCGTGGCACATATGTGACCACCTCAGAATGCTCTCCATCACAAGATTATGGAAGAGACTGCAGAAGCATCAATCGGTCAGAAACAATCTAAAGTGGTGACTCTTAGATCAGCATCTCAGCAGGGTGATGGACTTGGGAGTCACTAGACTGGATTATTGTGACATCAGATACCTGCCTCACTGGTTGGGATGCACAATGTCCGAGGCAGATGGCTCAGGGACTCTGGATCGAACTGGAAGCAAACTGGTCCATCAACTGCTTGGAGATGAGGGCCATAAGAAAGCTCTCTGATAATTTCTCCGCCTGCTTGAAGGAAAGGAAGTCAGTTTTTTCGGACAACACTACTGTAGTGGCTTATGTAAACAAGCAAGAAGGAACCAGAGCTGGACATTATCCCAGGAAGAGAGTCTCCTGCTCAATTGGGTGGAGCTACATCTTTAGGCTCTATCAGAGACTCACGTTGTGGAAATGGACAATGCTCAAGCAGACTTCTTGAGTCGTCACACTCTGGATCCTCGAGAATGGGAGCTGGTAGATTTAGTCTTTGCAGCAATTGTGAACAGGCGGGGGCCACCTGATATGGATCTGATAGCAGCAAGGCGAAATATTAAGTTACCATGTTTCTTCAGTTGAAGAAGAGTGTCATGATCCAAGGGCTGGATGCACTGATGTAAAAGTGGCCAAAAGGAATCCTGTTGTACATGGTCCCTCTGTAGCGGATGATCAGACTAATAATTCAGAAGACAGAGAGTGGGGCTGTGGTCCTAGTGGTGCAATATTGGCCAAGGCAGCACTGGCAAGCAGATCTCATGAGGCTCAAGCATGAAGAACCGATGAGGTTCGACCCCAGCCCATGAATGTTGCTTCAAGGTCAGATTGTGATGGAAGATGTGGCTTCCTTTTGCCTTGTGGCCTATTGAAAGGAAAAGGCTGAGAAGTAGAGGATATTCAGCAAAGTCATAACTAATCTCCTGTAGGCACGAAAGCAGCCCACTTCTTTGGCCTATAGTAGAATTTGGGTTGTATTTGATACTTGGTGTGAGAAGAGGATTTCTCTCTTTAAGGTGGTATTTCTGATGATCCTTTCCTTCTTGCAGAAGGGTTTTGAGACAGATCTGGTATTGAGTTCCCTTACAGTCCAGGTAGCTGCTCTTTCTTGTTATAAAGGTAGAGTATAGGGTGTTTCTGTCAGCTCTCCTGGATGTTTCAAAGTTTTTGAAAGGCATGAAACACTTTGTATCCACCAATCCGGAAATCATTCCTGCCTGGGATCTTAATCTAGTCCTGACAGGCTGTGTAGGCCCCACTTCGAGCCTATTAGGGCTTGTATAGTGAAGGATTTGACTTTGAAGACAGTATTTTTGATGGAAATTTGCTTGGGGAGGCAAACTTTGAAGCTACAGGCTCTTTCTTGTTGGGATCCTTTTTATTAGATATCGAAGAGTGGGGTCTCAATTTGCACAGTGCCGTTTTTTTGCCTAAAGTGGTTTCGCCTTTTCATTTGGAGCAGTCGATGAAGCTGCCTTCCTTTAGCAGGTCCAATTCTGGAAAGCTTCATTATTTGAATGTCTGTCGGGTTCTTCTCAGATATCTGAAAGTGACCAATTCTTTCAACATGATGGATCATCTGTTTATTCTTTTTTTGCAGTCAGAAGATGGGAGAAACTGTGACAAAGTCCATGTCAGCCAAAGAGATTATTGCCTCACTTAAGGGATCTGGTAGTCCTGGAGGGACTTAAAGCACATTTGACGAGAACAAGCGGTGTCATGGGAAAAACACCACTTGGTCTCTCTGGAAGACATTTGCAAGACAGCAACCTGGGCTTTGTTACCTATTTTTTTGAGGCATTACAGATTGGACGTTCATGCTCAGTGTCTACCTCCTTTGGGGCGAGCATTAAGGGTAGGCTTGGCATGCTCCTTCCCACTGTAAGGGTGGCTTGAGTACATCCTACTGTTCTTGACTGGTCTGGTGGGACGATAAGGAAGGAAAAATGTAGTTCTTACCTGAATTTTTTTCCCTTGAGTCCTACCAGACCAGTTCAGGATCCCACCCAATTGGCCTTGGCCAATAGCTAGCCTTGGGGAGGAAGGTTTGTTCTTTCATCTCTTTCAGATCTATGCTACATAGTTATTCACTGTTATATGATTGTGTTTAAGGGCTATATGTATCAGGTCTTGTTTGGAGGCCATTTAGTTTCACCTCCCTACTCGTACAGGGGGAAGTTTCATATGTTGACCGCTTTGATATAGAAATACTGAGAGGATGACATCATGAAAACAATTTATATTTCTCTGTCTCCATCTGCTGACAGCGTAGCAAAAACCACCAGTCTGGACTGGTCTTGCAAGACTCGAGGAAAGAAAGCTTAGCAGGTTAAGAACTACATTTTTCCATAGGGCCTCTGCTCCTGAACCTGACAGACCCTGTTGAACCGCACGCCTTGCACTGGGGTTTACTAGGTAAAAAAAAAAGCCCGTGTTGGGGAAGGGGAGGAGTTGCTTGGTCAGGCTTACAGGCCCTGTGTTTAATTTCTGTCCTTTGCTGCGGCATTGGCTTGAAGATTGAAGCACTAGTGAGAAAGGTGTTTGATTAGTCTGTCTTAGCCAGTGGAGTGGGGAAAGAGGAAGGGGAGACAGATGTTAGGTAGGGGATAGATAGGAAAAAGAGAAGGCTGCAGTGTAAGGGGGGAGGAGAGGGATAAAATGTATCAGGGGGTGGGGAGAGGTGGCTTGTCCTGGGTAATGATTGGGCATGAGCCGGGACAGAGGATCACCTGGTGGTTGTAGTGCAGGATGAGGGGTTGTTCAGAGTGGGTGAAGCGAGAGAGAGACCCTTGAGGACCCAACCCCCCACCCTCAGCCCCTGATGCAGACCAGAGCCAGTATTGTAATCCCTGTTTAAAAATAAGCTTGCTCATTCTCTCTTTATACCATACGCTGCTGTGCTGCCTGAATCTGTGTACATTTCACTCTCTGGGAATAAAGTAAAGGACTCCTCAAACGTAGCAGTGACTCATCAGCAAGGCTGCGTCCTCCTGTTCTCCGTGCACGGATCTGCTTCTAGGTACGCCTGCGCCCGTCTCTCTCGCTCAGGGTCGGGGAGGCAGGGAGCAGTTCCTCACCAAAAGATGTGACTCAGAAGCAGGGCTGCGTAGTCCCGAAGGGTCCAGTGGTCATTCAAGGGGTTGATGGAAGCTGCAAGCGGCTCCAGGACGCAGTACATGACGCTGGAGATGAGACTCTTCACGTAGGAACCGAGGGAGAGAAACGGATTCTGAATCAGACTCTTCACGATGTGCAGGAGACGATTTAGCTGCTCCAGGTCATGACTGACAGACTTCACCTGACAAGACGATACAAAAGAAACAGCGAGACACAACCAAGGTGAGGTTTCTGGGTAAGGTTTGAGACCCCCCCAGACGCAGAACTGAGAAACAGGGGAGGGAGAGGAGAGCCCCAGACACCGAGTCAAGAAGAGGTCTAAGGAAGAGGGGGGCAAGCTCCAGCTACAGAGCCCAGAGTCGGAGATAGAGGACAGAGAAAGGACAGCCCCAGACACAGAGCCAAAGGCAAAAGGGACAGTAAAGCCCCTAGACATGGAGCCAAGTGCAGAATCTAGGCCCTCACCCCGCTGACGACATACACAAAGTACGGCAGTAAGGCTGCTATCTTCGAGTTTGTGCGCAGGTCCTGCAGCGCCACCTTAGGGCAGGAGAAGAGGAAAGGAAGAGATCTGTCAGACAAGTACCTGAATTCCCTCCCCCTCAACTGCCCTATTTCTCTTCCTCACACCCTCTCTCTCTCCTGACTCTTCCCTCCCATCCACTGCCCCCTCGGCTCTCTCATTCCACCGTCACCTTCATGAGCTGGGGGTCATCGCCCAGCACAGCACGGGTCACCTGCTGGTAATACTTAAGCAGGTCATCGGTCAGCACAGAAACAGCACTGGGAACTGCAACAAAGTGTAAAAGAGGAGAAGCTGAGCTAACAAGAAAGAAACCCATCCCACTGTCAGTTTCACAGCAATCAGAGTGCCCAGCGCCATGCTTTGGAAGAAATGTGGTTCTTACCAGAGCCTTGAGGTTCCAGGTTCCCTTTTCCATCCAGATATGAAACGTGAACTGGAAAACAAAAAAGCGTGACAAAGTAACCACAGCATGGGACAACCCTATTCGCACTGGTCATAAGAATAGACATGGCTTAATAGGGAAGAGACAGAATGGATTTAGAAAAGGAAGCCATGCCTCGATTAGAACTTTTTGAAGATATAAAGGAGATCTAAATAAGCATGTGGAGGGTAACCTGATTGATTATAGTGTAGCTGGCATTTGATAACGTGCTTCACAAGAGACTACTCAGGAAGTTACAAGTTCATGGAATAGGAGGCAAGGAGAAATTTATTTTTACCTGAAAATTTCCTTTCCATGAGTCCAGCCAGACCAGTCCAGACATCTGGGTTAAGCTCACCAATCAGCAGATGGAGATGGGATACTAGTAGGGTCACTGTCACCACATCAGGCTACCAGTATTCTGTGTGACAAACTAAGATAAAAGTAGTGGAGTGGCTTCCTCATAACTGGTGTTCTCTGTGGACAGCAGAACAGGCAGCCACACAAGAAGAGCGCCGTCATCCGATGACGTTAAGTCAAGTCATCTCTCTCTTCTGGTTCAGCAGCCTCTAACTCTAACTTCTGGAGCATGTGCAGGAGTCACTGGGCTGCCATCACAGCATGCCTCTCTCTCAGCTTATTTCAGAGCTGACGTCACCTTCCCAGGGAGGAGGAAGGGACTGTATATGGCTGTTTGTCCTGCTGTCCAAGGAGAACACCCATTACAGGTAAGCCAATTTGCTTTCTCCATGGACAAGCATAAGAAACTCTGCCACACGAGATGGGACGCCCCAGCAACCTGTTATTATTCTGTGGGAAGTTGGTTAATTACTTAAAATTGTTTGAGTACCAACTGTCCAAATGCACTGTCTATACATAACTCCTGCTCTAAACAGTAATGCTGAGTGAAAGTATGTATGGTTGACCATGTCGCCACTCTACAGATATCTAGTACTGAAGATGAGTTAAGATGTGCCATTGTCAAAGTATCTGCTCAACTCATGGGTGCAGCTCAGAGATGAGCAGTCAAGGCTTTTTCCTCTTAAGTGGATACAGCCAGAATTCCGTTTTAAGGTGGACTGGGTCCAGATAGCTAAACCCTGTTAAGGTGTCCCAGGGTTCCTGGGTATATACCCTGCCATTTACCCTCCCCCTCAACTCAACCTTACAGGGTTGAGCAGTTGCCTGTGCCAGGGCTACTTCCCTAGGGTAAGAAAGTCCTCTTTCTTCATCTGATTATGTATGAATGTATTTTAATTGTAAACCGCTTAAATCCACATTTTGCCTGTATATGCGGTATAGAAATATTTATAAATAAATAAATAAATAAAAGCCTGTGTCAGAAGTGGTTTGCCTAACTGGAATGTACCTCCTTTTTTTTTTTTTTTTAACCAAGCAAGGCTCTTTGTCTCTCTCCCCCTAGAAGTCCTACTCCCCATTGTCCTTGAGCCTTGGACTAGGCTGAGGCTCATTTCTTGGTTCTTCCATGGTCCAATCACCTTATTTTAGTTGAGCTATGCTTTAAAGTCTGCTCTGTTCAGGCCAGTCCTGAAGTGATCTCAAATTGCGGGTAGGCCCGTCCTATTACCACTGGGTATGGGAGTTGAGGCAGTATTCCACCTCCATATTGGCCTGTCCTGCCATTGTTGTCAGTACCACCCAACCAGTACATAAGAACATAAGAAAATGCCATACTGTGATTTCCATGTACACATACAAAGGTAGTCTCTCTCTTATGGATAACCCCTATCTGTTTACTTAGCTCCTTGCTCACGATTGTCCTGCTATGCCCCAAATATTTTATTTATTTATTTTTAACTTTTATATACCGGCGTTCCTGTATAGTGGTTTACACTGAAACTGCAAATTCGCACGGGAGCAATACATGGAACAGGAAATACGAGTAACTGGGACAAGGGAACAAACAAGCTGTAGAATATAAACTATGAGTAGTCCCTGAGAACAATAATTAACTATATAATGAATAGCTACAATCATTAAATAAAGCATGAGTGAGTACAGAGTAAATAAATACAATCATTAACTACAGGAAAGAGTAAATACATTTGAGTACAATGTGGCCTAGGTACAACCTTAACTAAAAACCTTAATTGAGATTACATAAGTAAGGTTTGACAGCCCCTTATATACAGCTGATCATACAAGGATATAAAATCAATTTAAAAAGAGGGAGGGACTTGAACCGGGAGATCTGAACCTACATAGAGGGTAGGTGATCTTATGAGAATGGGTACAGATTATAGGTGCGCTTTGGGTATGGTAAATGATGAGATCTGAAAAGACAGAATAGACAAGCCTGGTTACGAACAAAAGAATGTTATGTATCAGGAAAAGCTTGGCTGAATAACCACGTTTTGAGGTTTTTTTTGAAAGCCGATGGGCAAGGTTCTAGTCTGAGGTCCGGGGGGAGCGCATTCCACTGTGAGGGGCCTGCAGTAGATAGGGCGCGCTTCCTTAAGGAAGTTTTTGCTGGGGGGGGGGCATACAGTGTGCCTTTGTATGCTCTTCTGATAGGTCTGGATGATGTATGAGGACGCATTTGGAAGATTAAATTGAGGGGGGTGAAGTTGTGCGTAGTTTTGTGAATAATCGTGAGGACTTTAAAGAGAATCCTGGATTTAATGGGCAGCCAGTGGAGGTTCTGAAGGATGGGGGTGATGTGTTCTCAAGAATTCTGGTGGCGGAGTTCTGAACCATCTGTAGGGGTTTGATGGTGTTGGCAGGGAGTCCGAGCAGAAGGGAGTTACAATAGTCGATTTTAGAAAGGATGATGGATTGCAGCACCATACGGAAGTCACTGAAGTCAAGGAGTGGTTTCAACTTTCTGAGGACTTGCGTTTGTAGAAACATTCCTTTGTGGTGGTGTTTACAAATTTTTTTAAGTTTAGCTGGTTATCAAGAATGATGCCTAGATCTCTCACATAAGGAGATTGATTTAAATTTAAGTTGGTTAATTGAGGAGCGCTTGGTGGATTGAGAAGAACGTTATTGTCGTCTTGTGAGATGATGAGGATCTCCGTCTTGTTGGTGTTGAGGATTAGGTTGAGGCTGGAGAGCAGCTGATTAATTGATTGAAGGCAATTGTTCCAATGGGTCATGGTTTTATGTAAAGCTTCAGTGATCGGGATGAGAATTTGTACATTGTCTGCGTAGAGGTAATGAGTTAGCTTTAGATTTGTAAGTAAGTGGCAGAGCGGGAGAAGGTAAATGTTGAATAGGGTAGGAGAAAGGGAATATCCCTGGGGGACTCCCTGGTTGGAGCGGACAGGATGCGATTCTTTGTTGTTTATCCTGACCTTGAAGAACCTGTTACGCAGGAACGAATTAAACCAGCTGAGTGCAGTTCCCTTGATGCCTATGTCTGCAAGCCGATCTAGTAGAATTGTGTGGTTTACAGTGTCGAAGGCCGCAGATAGATCTAGGAGAGCTAGAAGATAGGGTTGTTTTTTTTCCAGGTTTATGAGGATGGTGTCCATGAGAGAGATTAGAAGGGATTCTGTGTTTTAACGATTTGCGAAAGCTGTACTGAGAAGGGGCGAGTATATTATTTTCATCCAGGTATTCCGATAGTTGCTTGTTGACTATTTTTTCCATAAGTTTGGCAATCAGAGGCAAGTTAGCTATGGGGCAGAAGTTGGCTAGGTCCATTGGCGACAAATTAGGTTTTTTTAGTAAGGGTTTTAAAATTGCAAGCTTTAGCTGGTCTGGCACTAGCCCTCGAGTTAGGGAGCAATTTATGATTTCTGCGATTGGCTTTGAGATGGTATATATTAAAATATATTAAAGCTTGAGTGGGAACTTCATTTAACTTGCCTGGGGCCATGAAGTCAGAGTCTCAGATGTAGACCATCCACCAGGTTGTAGCTTTGTGGCTTCGAAAAAAAAGAAAAGGCATGGGCCCACTCATGTTCCCCCCCCCCTCCTCATTCTCAGGCTTCTTCTCTTTACATTCCACCGTGCCCACCAAGGGTTTATCTTCACCTTCCCTTAGTTGCTTGCAGTCTTCTTGTGCTCTGTTAGGCAGCACCCCCATTCCAGATCTTCCAGCCATAGACTTGCCTCATCTGTATGGTCTGTAGTCTTACAACAGGAGCATTTCCAGAGCGCTTCTTTCATTTTACCCTCATTACTTTCCTCATGGGGGTCCTTCATCATAAGGGCAACAGTCTTCTCCATGTCACTTTCCTGCACAGAGGGCGCAAAAGGAAAAAGGATGTGGACTATCGCCACCTGGGTAGAGAGGTACCTTCCTGACCATGTTCTTTTTTTTTCCCCCCCCCCGAGTCTTCGCTTCTTTAAAGGTTCTCTCTGGTTAACATGCTCTACAGCCTCTCAATTAGACAAATACCAGGCCAACATCCATGGCCTTATCTCCTGAATGCCAACAGTTTGTGGCGAAATGCTTCGTCTACTACAAGTGAAATAATTTGAGGAGCTTACTGGCTATCCTCTAAATATCAAGGTGGGGTCTTGCTGTCCTGAGGATGATTGCTAGGGCCCTCTATTCTCCCTGTCAGGATCAGGCATCTGGATGGGATATTCCTCTATCCTCCTTCGTACCCAAGGATACCCTGTTGCGAACTGGGCTTGATGGAAGGCGTTAGCCAATTCTATGGCCAATTCCAGGGTAAGTTTGGTAGGCTGACATACCCATTGCTGCATGGACGGATATAAACTATGAATTGTTCAAGCAAGACTAAGTCAGCTACTTCTTGGCCTAACTTTGCATTAGGCTGTATCCATCTCCACTCAAGGTCCTTGAGATGATGGAAAAGATGCCTAGGGCTTTCTCTGAAGTGGAGAGTCCCTTTCCAGAATGGCAGTCAATATATCTCCAGGTTACACCCAGCCCTTTTTCGAGTTTAGCTGCCTTGACAGCTGGATAAGTAGCCCACCCATCTGAGTTTGCAGACTGATATGCCGCTTGGCTGGGGCCAGTTAACAGGTTTCCCAGATATATGGTCCAGTCAGTCTCAGGCCACCTAGCCAGTTGAACAGTCCGCTCAAAGTTCACCAGAAAAGCTTCTGGATCTTCTCCTGGTCCCAACTTGGAGAAATTTATCAATGTCTGCCACCATCTACTTACAGCCCCCCCTGACATTAATATCACACATTTTTGCCTGTACATAAGAAGATAAATGTACTTAAAGAACATGAATATTTATGCATATAATATAATGAATATTGTACTGTAGTGTATTACCTTCTTTTCCTAATTATTATTGCACCCCCTTTCTTAGTCCCCCACTCAGTAGCTCCTGTCTATTGTTTCTCCCTCCCCCCAGTTTCATAATCAGTTACACCGTAAAGCCTTTGTGGCTGCATTTTTTTGTTTAATGGTAACCGATGTGATGTTATTAACGAAGGTCGGTATATAAAAATGTTAAATAAATAAAATGTAAATAAAATTATGGGAGCTATTGAAAAGCTTTGTAAATAGCATATTGCTTAAGCTGCACCTTCCTGCACGGCAATCAAGGCTGCTTAAAGGGTCCTCACGTTTTCTAGGAGGCACGGTTGGTTCCCCGCCCATCCAGCCCTGTACAACAGTCTTTAAACTGTACTTGTCCTTCAACAAAGGCCTGATCCACCCGCTTCATTCTTCACCACGGGGCGGAAAAAACAAACCCCCTCCTTCCTAACTTACACAAAGGCTCCTGCCTGTGTTTTCTGACTGCTTCAGGCGGAGCTAGCCACTCTGGCATGTTATAATGGACTCCCAGGGTATCCCTGTAGCCAGGCCCCAGCATAATTTCCCACAGTTTCTTTGTGTGTATTTTCCCCCCTATGCTTATTTGACCCAGAAGAAAGATAAATGTTCTTCTCTCCCTTCTTCTTTGTTCTGACTCGAGCACTGCTTTGTGCTGCTATATAGCTCACCAGTTCCTGCTCTGTGCAACTTTTGGAACCAACCAGACTTCCAAGCAAACGTCTTCTCTGTTGGCGAGTTGTAGATTTCTGGATGTGCCTTGTTTAGCGCAGAAAAATCCCACTTCTCATACCATATGTGGCACAGAGATGAGAGGTCAAGGCTTTTTCCTTTTAAATGCTTTATTTTACAAATGCAACAAAACCACCAGCTTTCACAGTTCGCACAACACAAATTCAGGTTAGCTTTGCAAAGCACTGCCTTCTATTTTATACAGTGACATAAATAGATCAGCTATTTCTCAAGGGGTTGCATTTCCCTTCTTATTCATGTTCCTGGAGTCTCATATGAGCAACGCCCAGGGGACTAACTCCAGAGTGGATGCCATGGAACCGAGGACTTGCAAGTAGTCCCAGACCGTGGGTATCGGAAGCGTCAACAGGCGTCTGACTTGCTGCATCAACTTGGTGATTCTGTCCGTTTGGAGAAAAACCTTCCCCAACCGGGTATCGAATCGCGAGTCCAGCACCTGAGACGGGAGAAGGTTGCTCTCTGCCTGATTTACTACCCATTCTAGCGATTCCAGGAGCCCCACAACTCTCCTGACTGCCGCCTCGCACAGCTCCTTCACTTCGCTCGGATGAGCCAGTCGTCTAGGTACGGGTGAACTAGCACACCCTCCCTCCAAAGGGCTGCTGCCACCACCACCATCACCCTGGTGAAAGTATAAGGCGCCGTTGCGAGACCAAATGGCAACGCACAAAACTGGAAATGGTTGCTGAGTATCTTGAAGCGCAGAAACGTTTGATGATCCTTGCGGATGGCTATGTGCAAATACGCTTCGGTCAAGTCCAGGGAAGCCAAGAACTCGCCGCTGCAGACCACTGCTATAACAGAGCACAGAGTCTCCATCCTGAAAAGTGGAACCTTGAGGGCTCTGTTGACCTTTTTCAGGTCGAGAATCGGCCGGAAAGATCCCTCCCTTCTTGGGGACAATGAAGTAGATGGAATAACGTCCTTTCATCCATTCCGCCCGGGGGACGGGTATGATGGCCCCGAGAGTTAGGAGCCGGTTGAGAGTCTGACACATGAATCGGTCTTTGCGTAGACCGCAAGGGGACACTAGAAACAGGTCTTGGATGGGCTGAGCAAATTCCAATGCCTAACAGTGTTTTATGACCTTGAGAACCCAATGATCTCTTATCTTGACCCATTCCTCGTAAAATCCGGACAGCCATCCTCCCACTCTGGGAACTGAGGAATGGGCCCGACTGCATCTCATTGCGCTGACTTGGCCCCAAGGGAAGCGGATCCAGCACCTTCCCTTCCAGGTCATCAGCCTCGAAAGGAAAGAGACCAAGGCTGGGCCCTGACGGCGGGTTGCCGCTGAGCTGTCCCCGGAGTCCTGTTCTGCTGGAATCTTCTTTGGCCCCGAAACAGAGCGTAGGCCGTAGAAAATCCTCTGGAAGGCCTCAGTCTATCCTCCGGCAGCCTGTGAACTTTATTCTTGCCCAGAGACTTAATCAATTGCTCCAAATCTTCTCCAAAAAGGAACTTTCCCTTAAAAGGTAAAAAAGCCCAACTGTGCCTTAGAAGAGACATCAGCTGACCAATTGCGCAGCCAAAGGAGTCTCCGGGAGGAGACTGCCGAAGTCATAGTCCTGGAAGAAGTCCGTAGGAGGTCATACAATGCATCCGCCCCACAGGCAACCGCCGCCTCCAGGCGCTCTGCCTGAGCCGCTTACTGAGGCGGTAGCTCTTGAGAAGTTAAGAACTGTTGGACCCAACACAAACCGGCTCGGAGCATAAAGCTACTGCAGACCGCTGCCCGAATGCCCAAGGTGGAGACAAAAAAATTCTTTTTAGGAGCACCTCCAACTTCCTGTCTTGGCGATCCTTCAAGGCCACAGCTCCAGCTATTGGGATCGTAGTCCTCTTTGTGACCACCGACACCGAAGCGTCCACCTTGGGAGACCTGAGGAATTCCAAGACCTCAGGCAACAGATATAACTTCTCCATTGCCCGCCCCGCTCTGAGGCCGGCACCGGGAACATCCCACTCCCGAGTCATCAGTTGTTGAAGCATAGGATGAAGAGGTAAAGTCCAGGCGGGACCCCGCAACCCAGCTAAGACCGGGTCCACCGGCCCTGAAGCAGGCGCCTCTTGGGAGAAGGTCCACTCCGAGCTCCGCCAAGACCCACGGAATAAGCGGGTCTAATTCCTCCTTGTGAAACAGGTGGACCATCTTAGGTTCATCGCCTTCTAAAGGAGCCGACTTCCCAAGGTCCTCATCCAGATCCCCACCAGCAGGGGGTGGAGGAGCCAGGGACACATCCACCGAGCCCTCTCCCGAGGGGTCTGAGACAGAGACTCCCAGCCCAGGCAGGGAGGAGCTCCTGAGCTTCGCTACTCTCAAAGCCCCCTGGGGGTCCTGAGATCTCTGTATTTTACTTGGGGGACCCACAGGCGCCCCTGCACAGCAGCTCCCCTCTGATGAGCTTGTGTGGCCAGAAAAGTCCTGTGCATAAGGAGGTAAAAGTCTAGGGAGAAGCCCTCAACACCGCCCCCCACTGGCGGAGAACATAAGAACATAAGAAAATGTCATACTGGGTCAGACCAAGGGTCCATCAAGCCCAGCATCCTGTTTCCAACAGTGGCCAATCCAGGCCATAAGAACCTGGCAAGTACCCAAAAACTAAGTCTATTCCATGTAACCATTGCTAATGGCAGTGGCTATTCTCTAAGTGAACTTAAAAGCAGGTAATGGACTTCTCCTCCAAGAACTTATCCAATCCTTTTTTAAACACAGCTATACTAACTGCACTAACCACATTCTCTGGCTACAAATTCCAGAGTTTAATTGTGCGTTGAGTAAAAAAGAACTTTCTCCGATTAGTTTTAAATGTGCCCCATGCTAACTTCATGGAGTGCCCCCGAGTCTTTCTACTATCCGAAAGAGTAAATAACCAATTCACATCTACCCGTTCTAGACCTCTCATGATTTTAAACACCTCTATCATATCCCCCCTCAGTCGTCTCTTCTCCAAGCTGAAAAGTCCTAACCTCTTTAGTCTTTCCTCATAGGGGAGTTGTTCCATTCCCCTTATTTTGGTAGCCCTTCTCTGTACCTTCTCCATCGCAATTATATCTTTTTTGAGATGTGGCGACCAGAATTGTACACAGTATTCAAGGTGCGGTCTCACCATGGAGCGATACAGAGGCATTATGACATTTTCCGTTTTATTCACCATTCCCTTTCTAATAATTCCCAACATTCTGTTTGCTTTTTTGACTGCCGCAGCACACTGTACCGACGATTTCAATGTGTTATCCACTATGACACCTAGATCTCTTTCTTGGGTTGTAGCACCTAATATGGAACCCAACATTGTGTAATTATAGCATGGGTTATTTTTCCCTATATTCATCACCTTGCACTTATCCACATTAAATTTCATCTGCCATTTGGATGCCCAATTTTCCAGTCTTACAAGGTCTTCCTGCAATTTATCACAATCTGCTTGTGATTTAATACTCTGAACAATTTTGTGTCATCTGCAAATTTGATTATCTCACTCGTCGTATTTCTTTCCAGATCATTTATAAATATATTGAACAGTAAGGGTCCCAATACAGATCCCTGAGGCACTCCACTGTCCACTCCCTTCCACTGAGAAAATTGCCCATTTAATCCTACTCTCTGTTTCCTGTCTTTTAGCCAGAAGGATTGCAATCACCGCCCAAGTCTTCTCTGGGCCGCTCCCGCGGATCTTCCAGACTGCTGGGGACAGGAGAGAGCTCTCCTCCCCCGAAAGCTCTGACTTCTGCCACGGCAAAAGCTTCCAAGATGGCCACCGTTCCCGCGATCAGTGGGCATGGATCGGCCTGCAAGCCTCAATCAGCCTGCTGCTTCCGAGACACCGGCAGCAACACTGTCGAGCCTTTCCCGCCGGGAAGGCACCTAAGACAGAGGCCAGTGCGGGAGAGCCAGGAATCGGACTCCCCACAGGCTGTGCAAAGCAATGGGTGCGGCATATCTTAAAAAAAAAAAAAGGGGGGGGTTCGCTAGAAGCAGAAAAAATGGCGCGAACCTTGCGGCTGCTGCCGATAGCATGCGACCCTCCGACCAAGCGCTCCCGCAGGCAGCACGGTGGCTAACCCTGGCGAAAGGCCGAGTTCCCAGAAGGCTCGGCTTAAATAAAATCTTTTTTTTTCCCCCCAGCCGACTGGGACTGAGGGGGAGGGACCGGATTACCGGTATCACCCCTAAAAAGCCTTACCGTGTAGGAGTCCGCGGGATCACCAACCCCCGCTCCTATATTGTCTGCTACCAGGGGGGGATAGTCTCCCTGAGACCTGCCGACCCCCTGGGAGGCTGATTGTCGGCACCGCTCGATCTGCAGAGCTCCTCTTTTTTTTTTTTTTTTTTAAACAAACTTTACACTCTGCTAAAGCCCTTTTTAAAAGTTATCCTCTATTCTTTTTTTTTTTTTTTTTTAAATTAGCCTACACCTAAGCCTAGAGTGCAGACCACAGGTTTTGCACCACCTCCATCTGCTGGAGACAGAGAAATACTGAGCACATGCAGGTGGCACAGCAGGTTAAGAGGGGCTGCTTTACAAGTTTCTCTCTTCTCTTGTCTCCATCTGCTGGAAGGGAGGCAAAACCCAGCAGACTGGACTGATCCGGGTACGTACAGGGAACACCCATTTGTCTGTTATCATCTTGGTCCACTCTTAAAAAAAAAAAAAAAAAAAAGCCAGACAGGCATCCTCTTGTGCACACCATCAAAGAGTGGGCCCGTGGAGCCTTCCTGTGAGGTTTTACGACTTCTGGCACCTGAACCGGAGCCATTCCACATAGTTCTCTTCCCTCTTGAGAACTGAGACTTGCCTGAAAACTGGCACTACAAACAAAGAACCCATTCTAGCACTAAAGTGCCTGATCTCTCGAAACTTCTGCCAACTGGGAAAGGATTTGCTACCGTGATTGAACTTGTCCTCTGGCAACTTAAGAGCCTCAGACTCTCCCAGATGCTTTACCAAGATATCCAAACCTTCACCAACACGCAGCTTGCCTTTAAAAGGGAAGAGCACCCAAACTGTGACTTTGACCTCTCATCCACTGTCCAGTTTCTGAGCCACAATAGGCATCCTGCCGAGACTGCAGCCATGTTTCTGGAAGACGTGTGAACCGGATCCCATAGGCTCCACCTCCTTTTCAGACACCCAATCTTCCAACTCCGCCTCCAGGATCTGCTGAACCCAGCACAAGCACCCCTGAGCCATGACGATGCTACAGCACCAGGGTGGAGACCTTAAACAAATCGTCACAAGGGAACTCCATCTTACGGTCCAGAGAATCCTTCAGTGCCACAGCCCCTGCAACTGGAGCAGCTCCAAAGTAGCCTCACGCGAGGGGACTTAACTTCGCCGTTGCCCTTCCTGCTTTCAGAGTGTCCCGTTCCTTAACCAGCAAAGCTCTAACTGACCAACATAAAGGAAAGACCTTGTGGAACCCGTAAGCTCCTCCAATTCTACTTTGTACTGCTTTATTCCTAGTTCGGCCTGGTCCTTACCCAGAGGATCCAAGGGGCACATCCACTGGGAATTCCTCCCCCGACTCCTCCGAATCAGACACAAAGTCCGGATCCTGAATCAGCCTGCGACACTCGGGGCAGCCTCCAGAGAATGTCTCTTCCCACCTGAATCCCCGTTTTAAAACAGCCTTGTGCATCAGCGGCACAAAGGACAGCCGAGAAGGGCTCCCCTTCTTCCAGTGAATTAAAAGGGGAAACCAGATGGATTTCCCACCTTAGCCTGGAGGATCTGAAGCCCCTTTTCCCCCCACAGTTGCATGCCCCACCAAGAATTCATCCAAAATGGCCACTGCTGCCGATTTACTTGCCTCAGCCTGAGATCCCCCCCCTAGTAGCAGCATGGGACAGCTGCTTTCTAGCTCTTCTTCTGCGGCAAGTCTGCCCTCCCCCAAAGGGTCCTCTCTGCTGCCACTGCACAGATCAGAGGGCAGAAGATCACCCTATGGTCCCCCACATGCACGACACCACTTCCCACGCTGACCCGTGGCTGCCCTGTCTGTATCTGTGCTGCTTGGGGAAAAAAAAAACTCACAAACAGTGCTGCCAGTGCCCCTTCTGAACTGTGTGGCAATCTGCAGGCCCTGCAGAAGCTCCCTTCCTCCTGACTCACCAGCCCGTGACTGCTCTGCTGACCTGTCGCCCCAGAAAAGGGACCACCTTCAAAATGCCGCGGCAGGGCTTCCACAGCTCCCACCTCACCCTGCACACAGACTCCCTTAGATACTTTTTTTCCCCCCCCCCCTATTCAAATTCTTGAGCGGAGGAGTAGCCCAGTGGTTAGAGCAGTGGGCGACAAACCAGGAGACCAGGGTTCGAGTCCTGATGTCGCTCCTTGTGACCTTTACCCTCCATTGCCTCAGGTACAAAAACTTAGATTGTAAGCCCTCTGGGGATAGGGAAATAAGTACAGTACCTGAAAAAAGTGCGAAAAGCAGAATATAATTCTAAATAAATTCTAAATTCTTAAAAAAGACCTCTTCCATATTAAAACACAAAGAAAGGAGATAATTTCCTGCCAGACAGCTTCAGGTCATCCAGAGGAGGGAGGAGAGGACAGGACCGGATCTGAGGGAGCCAGCCCCACGGCTGTCCCTATTTTCCTGCCAATGGGCTCAAGCTGAGAATAAAGGTCCACTGACCTCCTGCTTGCCCTTACTCTACTATGGGATAGATAGCTCTTCTAGGCCTAACATCCCTAGGAACAATTTCTTCTTCCTAAGATATACAAATGCAGGATAGACCACCCCTACCATCTACTAGAGACAGGGACTACTGGGAGAGTGGCACACTGGCTTATATACTGGGAAAGTGCAGTCAAGCTTTTGTTCTCTGTCTCCATCTACAGGTAGGGGGAAAATAACCCGTACATCTAAACTGATCTGGGGGACATTATGGAAGTTATTTACCCTTTCACAATGTTCCCTAGTCTTAGAGTATTCTTCAGTCAATGCATAATTAAGCTGTGGAATTTTTTTGCCAGAAGATGTGGTCAAGGCTAGTAGTATAAATGAGTTTACAAAAAGGTATGAACAAGTTTTGGAGGACAGAGCCATTAACAACTAATAGCCAGGCAGACGTGGGAATCAACACCTATTACTCGCTTGCAGAAGAAGGGACTAGATCTTCTCACTGGAATATGCCACATACTTCTTAGTGTCAGGCTGGCCACTACTGGCAACAGGATGCCGAGCCCGATAGACTATCAATCTGACTCAAGAAGAACATAAGAAGTGCCATGCTAAGTGTAAAACCTACCTGAACTGACAACGGAGTGCCACACACCTCCTCACCCTTACGCCAGAGTGCGACACTCACCTCGTACTGTGGTCTCAGCACACCCCTTGGGGATGTTGGTAGCCAGTGCCAGCTCAACCAGGTTGACCTCTCGATCCTCCGTAAAGTACAACTCTGCTTCCTTGAGAGCTCGAAAGGGAAGAGGATCTGGGGATCCGTATCCACACACTGCCTGCAGCGACAGTGTGAAAAGATCAGAGAACCATGACTGTGGGAAAAACTCTTTACAGCCTATCTAGTTTGCCCATATGAATGTTTGTCATCAGTTTCCAGACTCACCTCCACATTGCTCCACCTTAGGGCTCGATTGAAATCTTCTACAGTCAGCTTCCGGCGCTTGGCATGCTTAAGAAACTGGGAGCTGTTCTAAGCCAGGAAACAGGAGACAAAACAAGAATGAGACGTGGACAGACTCCCAACAAAGCCCACAACCCTCAGAAACCGCCGATCAGTCAAAAAGGAAACGGCATACAGTAATGGGAAGGAGGGAGCAACCTGCCCTGAGAAGCAGTGTGGGCATATAACAGAAGTAGTGGGTAACAAGGTGGAAGCAGCAGTTTGCTCTGAGGAAAGAGCAGTGTCAGACAAATCAGGATTATACTTATATGATATTTCACCAATCATATGATGTACGATCTATTGGGTTTTGCATAAACTTTGCCTCCCCCAATCCAGCAGCAACCAGAAATCTGATAGAAACATGCAATATGCCATTTTAATCAGCATTCAAAACTGAGCTAAACCACATAGTGTTCCCACTATTAGCGTGAAAAACTGCTTTAAAATGAGCAAGGTATGAACAAACATTTTGAAATAAATCTCTCTCATTTTCCAAATTTAATAAGAGCAATTCCCAATGATGACGCAAAGTTCTGGTGGAATAACGTCTCTTACAATTTTCCTTCAACATTTAACCCCTCCACCTCATCCTTAATATCACCGCGTATGTTTCTGGCAGCGTTCAAGTCTGGAGAGTTCCCTGGCCAAAATGTCATTACCCCAAAAATCAATGCCATTTTTTAAGCAACTGTTGCATGGTGTTGACTCGCATCCATGGCACCTTACCACGGACAAAAGTAGCTTTGCCTACTATCAAAACGTTTTCCGGATGCCTCAAAAATGGGATAACATTTTCAGCTACAATCGTATTCAAAAAATAGATGTCATCCCAAGATTCCCCACAACATTTTCTTCTCTGTGAACATGACAAAAAAAAGCAAGTTTTCCACAGAAAGCAGGATGAATTAGCCATGCTGTCTGGGGACGTCTTCCAGGACGGCCAAGGCGGAACTTCACTAGCTTACAGAGCTTTGCTCTGAGTCAGACTACACGTGCTTTCTCGCACGGTACCATCTTTCTCTCAGTCCCTTTCAAAGCAGGTCTGCAAAGCACAAGGTGGAGACTGTCCGGGGAGAAGAGTGGGCCAGCATGACTAATTCATCCTATCTATGGAAAACACCGTTTACGGTAAGCAAACTTGCTTTTTCCCCCCACAGATAAGCAGGCTGAATTAGCCATGCTGTCTGGAAGTCCCCAACTGAGAAGGGAAGAGCGCAGCCAGAAGAGGTACTCTGAGATTGCTGGATGGCTGCAAGACGTCCGAGTCCAACGAGCTGCACACACCCCCAGTTCATGATAGCGGATAGTCTCTTTACTTGGTGATGGAATGCAATATAGCTCTTTCCATCGCTGCAATTGCCACAGCTTGCTGGTCTATGCAGTAGTGAGCTGTGAACATGTGTAGGGAGGACCATGTGGCCGCCTTGCAAATGTCCTGGATTGCGACCTCTCGTAGATGGGCTACCAATGTTTCCCTAGCTCGGACGGTGCGCTTTCGGCGAAATGGCAAGAGAGTCTCTGATCGTTTGGCATAACAGTACTGAATGCATTGCGAAATCCAAGTGGAGAGGGTTCTCTTGGTAACCAGCTGACCTGGAGCATTCGGGATGAAGGAGACGAACTGCTATGAGGCTCTGGTTTCGGAGTGCATTCTCGGCTTATAGTATGCCAAGGCTCGCTTGCAGTCCAGAGTATGCAGCCGCCTCTCCCCCTCATTCTTATGCAGCTTTGGGCAGAAGGTCAGCAGGGTGATCTTCTGGTTTATGTGGAAAACTGAGACTACTTTGGGCGGAAAAGAAGGATAGGTCCGTAGGGTCACCTTGTCGTGACTGAATTCCAGGTATGGTAAATAATGGACCAGCGCCTGCAACTCACTGACTCTCTGTGCAGAGGTTAGGGCGACCAGGAATAGCATCTTCCAGGAGAGGTATCTCAGATGTGCTGAGTCCAAGAGTTCAAAGGGTGACAGCATCAGCTGCTCCAGAACGATGTTTAGGTCCTACGGAAGTGGTGGCTCGTGGAATGGTGGTCGAAGGTGCAGGATGCTCCTCATGAAGTGAGAGACCAGGGGATGGCTGGAAATTGGCAGTCCTTGGTGTAGGTGGTGATAAGCCGCAATCGCTCTGTTGCGACGCCAGGCCCAACTGAAATAGGGAGTGGATGTACTCCAAGAGGTGCTCCGGAGAGCACAAAAAGGGTTTATTCCCCTGGCGTCGAACCAAACCGCGTAACCTTAACCATTTTCCTTGACAGCTGTGCTTGGTGGGAGTACTTTTGAGATATTAGAATGTCCTGGACCTCGGCGAGTAGCCGCAGGTGACTTAACACTGTCCTTTCAATCTCCACGCTGTGAGGTGAAGGGAGGAGTGCAACAGGTGAAGTAATGTGCCTCCGTCCTGTGACAGCAGGGTTGTGCTGCGGCCCAGCGGAATGGGCGGCTCTGTGGAGAGACATACAAGATAGGCGTACCACGGTTGTCTAGGCCACGCAGGGACGATCAGGATGAGATTTGCTAAGTCTAGCATGCACTTCTATACAGTCCTCAAGATGAGCGGTATCGGGGGGGGGGGGGGGTACGCGTACAGGAGCCCACCTGTCCATGGTATGAGGAATGTGTGCAGTGCCAGGCGATCCCGGCTGGGGTACACTGAGCAGAACGCTTGCCCTTTCCTGTTGTTCTCCGTCATGAAGAGCTCTATTTGTGGGAGGCCCCAGATCTGGAAGAGGGAATCCGCCATGTCCTGGCACAATTCCCACTTGTGTGTGTGTGGAAGATCCTGTTTGACTTGTCCGCAGTGGCATTCTCCACCCCGGGCAGATAGGTTGCCTGCATTATGATTGAGCGTTCCTCTGCCCACCGCCTGCACAACATCCAGGAACCTGACCCTCCTTCCTTGTTTACTTAAAACATTGCGACCTGATTGTCCGTGTGGATCATGAATACTCTCCCTCGAAGGAGTCTCAAACGCGTGCAACGCATTGCCAATTGCTCTGAGCTCCAGGAGGTTTATCTGCTGGGTCCTTTCCCAGCAGGACCAGAGTCCATACATACGTACGTGGCCTAAGTGGGCCCCCCACCCCGTGTTCAAGGCATCTGTGGTGAGAATCAGCTGATGAGCCAGGGTGCGCAGTAACATGCCTACTGAGAGGGTCGCGGGGTGGAACCACCGGTCCAGGACTGATTTCATGTTGGAGGTAAGTCCAACCCAACAAGACAACGGCTGGGAGAACTGTGTCCACTGAGATTTGAGGCCCCACTGTAGCCGCCGGATGTGCAAACATGTGTGGCGCACAACATAGATGGCCGCTGCCATGTGCCCAAAGTCAGAAGCTGTTGGGCCGATGTGTGAACTGAGTCTCTCATCTACAAGGCTAGGGTGAGTATCACATAGGCCCTGTCCACTGGTAGGAACGCCCGACCCTGAGCATTGCTGATACAGGCGCCAATGAATTGGAGATTGTGTGTGGGTTGAAGGCTGGATTTCTCGTAGTTGATTATTAATCCCAGGCCTTTTAGGCAACGAATTGTAGTGAGGTCTTTCCGCAGGGTGCTGGGTTGGGGTGCCACCAGCAACCAATTGTTGAGGTATGGGAATAACTGTATTCCCTGTTTTCTGAGGTGGGCCACTGCTACTGCCAGGCACTTGGTGAAGACTCTCGGGTCAAACTAGAGTCCAAAGGGAAAACCTTTGTACTAGTAGTGGTGACTGTCGACCTGAAAACACAGGTAGCGCCATGAGAAAGGGTGCATGGGGATATGCAAGTAAGCATCCTTGAGGCCTTGGTTGAAGAAAGGGTAGGATGGATTTGAGAGATGTCATCTTGAATTTTTCTTTGACAAATCTATTGAGGGCTCTGAGGTCCAATATGGGGATGCAATCCTCCCGACTTCTTGGGTAGGAGGAAGTATTGGGAGTAGAATCCCTGACCCAGCTGCGGATTGGGGATCCGTTGAATAGAGTGTTGCCGGAGCAGCACACAGACCTCCTACAAACAGCTGCGGTTCCCCACAGAGGAATGATGCCGACTCAATGGATGGGGAAGAATGGGCGCCGTCTTGAAGTGTAGCACTTAGCCTTCTTTGACTATGGAAAGAACCCAACGGTTGGAGGTGATGGCTTCCCAAGATGCATAGAAAAGGGAAATCCACCCCCCCCCCCCCCGTGCGTAGCAGTGGAAGTGGCCCTTGTTGTTCAGCGGCAAATGCTGCTGTCTCTGGTTCTGCTGCCGACCCCAGAGCTGCTGTTGTGCTAGCTGCAGTGGCCTTGCTGGGGGACAGGCTGGCTGGTGATATGCACAATAGGGCCAAAAAGGGCATTGCTAAAAATAGGCTTTCCTGTATGTTGGGTAGTATTTCTTTGATGCCGACGGGGATGCTAAGGACAGCACTGCGATTATCTGTTCCTTCAGCTGCGCCACTGTCTCCCGTAGCTTGTCCCTGAAGAGACAAGGGAGGTCCACCTCATGGACATCCTCACGAATGGCGCTAGCTCTGAGCCATGCCATCTGCTGGGCAGCGATGCCCCCCGCCATGGTGTGGGATGACGTCTCAAAAGCCTCGTAGATCGTATGCAAGAAATGTCGCAGACTTGCCTCCAAGTCATGGAACTGCTACGGCATCATGTCTGGTTGCAAGGTGGTGGCGACGAAGGGCTTAAGGGACTGTAGGCACTCCTATAAATATTGCATAATGTAAAATTGGTGCTGTTGAATTTTGGCATTCAGCATCACTGCTTGAAATGCCCGTCAGCCGAAGCTGTCGAGGTATTTTGAGTCCCGCCCTGGAGGGGTATCTGAATGGAGAAGTGATTTCTTGGCTCTCTTCATCGCCAACTCCACTACCACGGACATGTGGGGTAATTCCATCGTGCTGTAGAAAGGTGATTGCTTCATTTGAAATTTGAAGTCTGTCTTCCTGGAGGTTCCTAATCCCCAGAAAGGGGATTAGGGACCTCCAGGAACAGGGACCACTTTCAAAACAGCATGTGATGGTAGAGCTTTTGGCTCAGCGGGTGTCTCAAAGATTTTCAAGATTCCTAAGACCTCTGCCTGAGGGTCCGGCATCTTTCGTGTCTCTATATTCAGTTTGGCCCCCACCTTCTCCACAAACTTGGAGTATGAGAGATCTTCCGGGGGGAGGTCGGTTCTGGATGCTCCTCTGGAGGGTCTGAGGGGGTACTCCAAAGAACTGGGGGGACAAAAGTGGAGAAGGAGATTGAGCCCGGACTGGACTGCTGGATCGACGGTCTGGGCTGACATCTCCACCTGGAAATGGAGAATCCTCTCGGGGGAAGCCTCCTGTGGAAGCAGACGAGATGCGGCCTTGAGTTGATCCTCCATTGAGGAGAGGAACTTAGATAGGATGTTTGAGATCTGGGACATTGCTTGGGCTGCCAGTGTCCCCTGTCTCTCCTTCTGGGGGCTTCTGGGTTATACTGCTGCCAGGAGAATGTCAGTCAGGTCCTTGAGGCTGGGTTGGCATTTCCAGAGAGGCTCCTGAAGGCACGGTGTCTCCTTTCTCTGCCTTGATACTGATAACAGGTCAGAGAAGACTGGATCGGAGGATCGAGAAGAGCCAGAGCTTGTGATGGAAACATGTTCCTTGTCAGAAAAAAACAGATCTAATTTTAGGAGGATGTTCCCTTGAGGTTCTGGTGTTCAGACCAACTCTTTGGAGGAGCCATCCCTATGGTGGGATGGAGAATCCTGCGTCGTACCTGCATCGACCCGCCCGCCGACGCGTAGCATTGAGTCGAGATGCCCTCGAGCTTCGGTTTGCAGCGTCTGTGCGTTGATCCCTTCTTATGCTTTGGCTCTGACGCATGCATGGCATGTCATTTTCTCTTGGTCCCAGGTGACGCATCCCGATGGTGTGATGCCTCAGCCGAGTGCGTCGGTTGTCCCACGCCTGCACATCTCTCGCTCTTCTTTGCGCTGCGGGCGGATACTGGGGGTCGGGCTTCTTTATCCCTGAGCTTTGAGGCTGCCCCAGGGGTCCCAAGGAGGAGGCACTTTTGAACTGTTTAGGTCGGTCCAGTCTGGGTCCCAGAGAGGAGTAGGCTGACAGGTGCTCTGAGACGGCGGCATACAAGCCAGAGTTGTCCTCTTTGAGTCTTGCTATTTTGGTGGCACACTGTTGCTGAGCCCGATGGGACATGTGGCCGAAGTCCTGGCAGTTGGACATGTCGTGCTCCAGGCCGAAGCACAAAAACAGTAACTGTGCCCATCTGTAGCAGTCATAATTTTGCCACCTTGCAAAATTTAAATCCTGGTAGCCTGGGAGGCATAATCGGGACCCGAAACTGACGTTCGCTGAAGAAAAAAGAAAGAAACTAGGCAAGAGAGGAGCTTCGCGTGCGGCTTGCAGCGCGCAGGAAGACAGAGGGAAGATGGCGCCGCGCGGGAAAGCACACGCAGCCTCACACAGAGCAAAGCTCTGTCAGCTAGTGAAGCTCCGCCTCGGCCGGCCTGGAAGACATTTCCAGGCAGCATGGCTAATTCATCCTGCTTATCTACAGGAAAAAAAACCAATGCAAGCAGGGTTTCTGACAATTTGGTGATTATGTTCCTCAGTGCTAATTTCATTCAAAGGTTTTTGACCAAACTTAATCATTTAGATAGTTGTGTATTTCCCTGTTTTATTGTTTTTTTATTGTAACTGCAACGTTTTTTGTTTCACACCTGTTAATGTTCTTATTGTATCTTCTTTTTACACCCCTTTGTTAATTGTAAACCGGCATGATGTGATTCCTATCGCGAATGCCGGTATAGAAAAACACTAAATAAATAAATAAAATAAATGATTTCAAATTGACCAAATGAAAAATTCATTGGAAGGTACTAAGTGAAGGAAAATTCCCTTTATCCCCAATTTTGTAACAAAATTTGTCAATCAGAGCCTGTCTTGGATATGGATTTTAGTTTTCAATGGTTTCAAAATAACATGAAATGCCAGGATACCAGCCCTGACTCAATAACGATAAACTGTCCCTCTATCAACTTTTTTCCTCCTTTCATCCAAAATCATGTGCCACCTAGTAACAGCTTTTTTTTCTACCTGTTGGAATTTTCAATAATTTTTTGGCTTTCTTGAAACAATTTTAGCAATCGACCGTCACCAAATTCCATAAAACACTCATCGGCAGTCTTGCCCCATGTCATCTAAACCCAGCTTTTGCTTTGATCTAATTTTTTTGTAATAAAAGGTTACTCCAGCATCATGTGCCTCACAAAATGCAATGCAGAAAAGTACTTACCTGATAATCTCCTTTCTTCTAATGAAGGCAGGCCAATCTCCACAAGTGGGTTGTACACCTCTACCAACAGATGAAGACTGAGTAAAAGCTGACGCCACCGACATGAAGCCCTGCCCCAACATCAGCCCACCAGTATTCTCTAAAAAAGCCAAACTATGGACAAACTGATTATAATTGAACATGACTATTAAACACTCAATCACTCATGCTTCTAACCAACAGGGAACTTTTGAGCTCAGACAAAAGAATTAATCTTCACTGAGGGACCAGTTAAGACAATTGCCAGTCCTCCAACGAATAGCAGAACAACACTCCAAAACGTCCACCTAAAGGGCAAACCAAAGGCAAAAATAGGCAGGTGAGGGTGGGTCGGGGATTGGCCTGCCTTCATTAGAGGAAAGGAAATTATCAGGTAAGTAGAAATGTCTCCTTCCTTTTGCACTCGGGCAGGCCAATCCCCATGAGTGGGATGTACCAAGCTACTCCCGAACAAGGTGGAGGCTGCTCTAGGTCCAGACGACACTGCCCGGGCGAAGGCTGCGTCCTCCTGAGCCTGAACGTCCAAGCGGTAATGCTCGGAAAAGGCGCGTAAAAACCAGCACATCGCTGCTCGGCAAATCTTGACAGGAGACAATCGAATCTCCGCCCACGACACTGCATGAACCCTTCTGGAATGCAGGTTGACCTGCTTTGGCAAAGGAATCCTGGCATTCACGCAGGCTGCTGGGATCACTTTCTTTATCCAAGGGGCTATATATAGTTACCCACGTCGCCAGTTCACCCTATTGCACAGTCGATCAGACTTCCTGACAGGTTTAGTAACCTCCAAGGACTGCACCAGATGCTGCTTGACATCCAAGGCATGCAAGCGACGATATTCATTCTCATCTCTAGTTCCTGTCCAGTGTGGCAGGAGAAATAGATAAGATACAAATAAAACTCTGTAACCACTTTCGGCAAAAAGAAGGCACAATCCAAAGCTGTACTGCCCCCCGAAGTCACACGCAAAAACGAATCATGGCAAGAAGAGCCTGCAGCTCGGAAACCCGACGTGCTGAACAAATTTGCCGCTAGAAAAGCTGTCTTCAAGGTAAATGGCTTCAAGAAGAGGCTTCGTAGCAGTCGAAAGACAGGTCCCACAAAGAAATCCAAGACCAAATTAAAGAGCCACAAAGCCACAAGGAAGGATAAAGATGCTTAACTTCCTTCAAGAACTGGGACATATCTGGATGGGAAGACAAAGGGTCACTACTGACCCCTCCCTATAACAAGCGAGAGCTGCCACTTGAACCTTCAAGGTGTTAAGTGCCAAACCCGCAAAAATTCCAAAATTAATGGAATTTCCCCCTTGAGAGGCTGAGAACCTCGCTCTCACAGCAGGCGCCGAAAACTCTCCAAACGCCAACATAAATCAGACACACAGAAAATTTCCTAACCGAGAGCAAAGTGGAAATCACTGCAGCAAAATAACCAAACTTCAATAACAGAGCCCTCTCAAGGGCAAAACCGTAAGATAAAATCAATCTGGATGGTCGTGCAGAATGGGTCCCTGCCACAGCAGATCCTTCCAGGGCGGCAGCCTCTGCAAATCGGCATACCATGGCTTCTGGGAACAACCCAGAGCCACCAGGAGCACAGTTTGGGCCTGGCTTGCAGTCTTTCAAATGATCCTGCCCATCAGCGGCCATGGCAGGAAGTTACATGGCACCCCACCCTGCGGCCACACCTGAATGAGAGCATTAATACTCAGAGCTTTCAGATTTCTTCTGCGACTGAAGAACCGTGGAACTTTCATGCTGATTGAGGTTGCCGGCAAATCCAGACATGGGCGACCCCAGCATGCCATTAAGAGTTGAAAGGCTTCGTCCGACAGCTCCCACTCTCCTGGGTCCAAACTCTGTCTGCTGAGAGAGTAGTCTCTTACATTGTCCTTTCTGGAAATGTGGGAGGCAGATATGTCTAGATGATGTTGCTCGCTCCTTTTCATGAGCAAATCTATCTACTTCAATACTAGTTGGCTCTTGGTTCCACCCTGATGATTGATGTAAGCCACTGTTGCACTATCCGACATTATCCTGACCGCCCAAGCCTCTAGACGCTTGGAGAATCTCAAGTACGCCAGCAGAACTGCAAGTGCTTCTAATCAATTGATGCTCCACTGACACTCCTTGGTGCTCCAGCGACTTTGCACCAGAAATTCCTGAGCCCCATCAACCCTGAAGGCTTGCCATCTATCTTCGTAAGCACTAACCTTTCTGGTGTCTCTAAGCAAACTCCCTTCCTGAGATGATCCGCTTGCAACCACCACTGTAAGTGGACACTCACCTCTAATGGAAAGTGAAGCCCTATCATGTAACTCCTGAGACTGTGGACACCACCGGAAAAGCAACGTGTGCTGAAGAGGCCAATGTGCATTCTTGCCCAGGGGACAACCTCCAAGGTGGCTGCCATCAAACCTAATATCTGAAGATAAGACCACATTGTCGGGTGAATAGCCCTTCTCAGAGATTGAATTTAAACAATCAACTTCTGAATGCGACTCACCAGCAGAAACACTCTGCTCTTGGCCAAGTTCATCACCCAACCTAATTCTTGCAGTAATAAGACCACCTTGCCAGGTGACTCTCTGCCACAAATCCACCTTGTGCAAGGATGTCGCTACTACCATCATGACCTTGGAGACTGTCCTTTGCACAGTGGCCAGCCCAAAAGGCAGTGCCTGACACTGATAATGACATCAGAGAACAGCAAACCGCAGGAACCGTTGATGTTTCAGCGAATGGGAATATGCTGATATGCCTCTGTCAAGTCCAGAGACACGAGAAATTCCTGATTGTACTGCCATAATTATGGAGCACGAGTTTCCATAAGGAAATGTGTCATCCGCAAATGTCAATTGACTCCTTTGAGATCCAGGATGGGCCGAAAGGATCCCTCCGTTTTGGGTATGACAAAATAAATGGAATAGCGGCCCATATTTTCTTGTGATACAGGAACAGAAATTACAGACTAAGTCCAACCACCTCCTTAAGGTTGTCTCCACTGCTACACTCTTCTGTAGAGAGTTACAGGAGGAGACCTAAAGGCATCTGGAGGAATGCAAAGAAACTCTAGAGCATAGTCTTCTCATATCACTTCCAAGACTCATTAGTCCAACGTGATCTGGACCCACCTCTGATAAAAAAAAAAAAAAAAGAGAGAGAGAGAGAGAGAGATAGATGCCCACCTACCTCCTGTACCAGTAAGTGAGCCCACACACCTTCATTGTGAAGATCAAGATGCTGCGCTCCTGGAGTCTTCATTCTTCTGAGGCTTTCTAAGCCAAAATAACTGAGACCTACCAAAAGGTCACGATCTCTGAGTAGTCGCTCACTTATAAGGATGAAAATGCTCCTAGTCTAGCATGACCCCTTGCCCCAAAAGGAGGCAATGCCTGCTTCTTATCCTCTGGCAAACGAGGGACCTCTGATTTCCATCAACTCACTGCCAAATAAGAGAAGAACTCTTAAAGGGTAACATTGTGAGACTGGACTTAGAACTTGTGCTTGCTAACCAATTTTGCAGCCTCAGCTGACACCTAGCTGCTCTCACAGAAGCCACCCCCTCTGGTGGCAGTGCAAACAAGATCACAGCCCGCATCAGCTAAGAAAGCGGCTCCTGGTTCCATCATTGCTCTGCTAGTCGACACCGCTTCATCAGTCTCCTGAGAGAGACGTGGACCGCCCCGAGCAACAAGAAGCAAATTGCAAATTCATTGCCATGGCCTCAAAGGCCTGCTTAAGGATATCTTTAATTCTCCTATCCTAAGCATCCTTTAGAGCTGCCCTTCCTTCCTCCAGAATGGTGGTCCGCTTTATCACAGCACACACTAGTGCATCCACTTTCGAGAAACGCAACTGTTCCCTTGCCGCTAGATCCAAGGTGTATAGACCCGCCAAAGCACGTTCCGCTGTAAAGTTTGCTTCTGGAGCACTCCATTCAAGGTCAACCAATTCTTGAATTGCATCCAGGAGGGAAAAGAAACATGATACTTTGCATATGGTAACCAAAAGAAGATCCTACTTTTGCGAACCCGTAGAGTCACCCCCAGCCACACCAAGTGTTTTCAGAGTGATAAACTTGGCAACTCATTTCTATGAAAGAGACTGCACAGAATTCTATGAGGAGGAGAAATCTTTATCCACTTCCTCCTGAACATTCTCAGAGACCACTGCACTGTGGCACTTGTAAGGGGTGGCAGACAACTGGGAACCCTGATTACACGACCCCAGTTTCAGAGGTATCACTGCCTCTGCAGGGCAACCATACAGAAAGGTCTGTAATCCCTGGAAAACTTACACCCAGAGGCCCGACTGAACATCCTCTGACCGAACATCCCCTGAAGACATCTCGGGCATAGGGTTAACTGAACCCTTGTGTTGCCTTCAGCACCAATCGTCCTGTCTGAGGGGATGGACCAGCGCCTGCAAAATCAGTTGGAGGCAAATCACCTCGAACATCCAGGCAGCGCTGACACACATGCAGAATTCCCTGGCAAGCAGCACCAATTGCTAAGAACTTTGTCACTGTCACCATGCTGTCCTGTCTTGTGCATCAAAATAAGATAAAACACTCAGAACGCACTTGAGAATGCCTGCACTCGATACCTGCCAACTTCACCGCTGCAGAGCGAAAGTGCGCACATGGAAGCGAGGAAAAACGCCACTGAGCCCTACCACATGGCTCTATCGAGGCTTGAATTCTTGGCAGTGGGGCCTAGCCAAAGACTGCTCAATCCGCCGAGCCTGCACCACCTCCACATCACAATAAATGCCCCAGAGACATGGAAAGGAGAAGAGAAGGACGCCAACCACTCATGCTGAAAGCAGAACTGGTAAAGGGAAATAAAACCTCATTCTCTTTCTTCTTTTCCTGCTTACTTTATTTGTATTTATTTATTTAACCTGAGCTCGGCCCTTTCTGGCTGAGAGCACGACTGGGTCTCCAGCTACAGGGGAGACAGTGAAAGCTTTCACCGCAGAGCCTCTCTCATCCTTCAACCGCTTCACTTTTTTCCTTATCCCTGCCTGAAAAGCACTCAACTGAGGGAGGAACCCACCGGTATCACCATAGGAGATCAAGCAGTGCTATTAAACTTCTTTCTTCTTAATTTTCCTTTTTTTTTTTTTTACTACAAGTAATTCCCAGGAGGAAAATGCATGTCTACTATCTGCTGGAGACGGAGAATACTGGCGGGCTGATGTTGAGGCAGAGCCATATGTCCGCGACATCAGCTTTTCCTCTGTCTTCATTTGCTGGTAGAGGTACACAACCCACTTATTAGGACTGGCCTGCCTGAATGCAGAGGAAACACTTAATACGGTCAATCTGATGCTGTTTTTCACTATCATACATTCCAGCCATAAATAATAAATAATGTGTAAGGTACTGTTAAATTCCAAATTTAATGGCCTACAAAATATACAAAAATATTAGCAGGATAATCCAGTGGGGTGCTGGGGGGGGCCAGCAAAGGTTATGCAACATGCAATATAATTGTGAAAAAACTAAAAAACAAATTTCCTTCCCTACAGGCCGATACAGTACAGTGCGCTCCGGCAGAGTGCACAGTTAACCCGCGATTGGACACGTGTTTTCAATGCGCTAGCTTTACCCCTTATTCAGTAAGGGGTAATAACACGTTGAAAACATGTGTCCAATCCCCCGAACCTAATAGCTCCCGCAACATACAAATGCATGTTGATGGCCCTATTAGGAATTCCCACTCGATTCAGAAAGCAAAATGTGCAGCCAAGCTGCACATTTTACTTTCAAAAATTAGCGCCTACCCAAAGGTAGGCGTTAATTTCTCCGGGCACCAGGAAACTTAATATCATGGCGATATTAAATCTGAGGTCCCGAAAGTTAAAAAAAGTTAAAAAAAAAAAAAATTTGAAATCAGCCCGCTGCTCGCGGATTGAAAACCGGACGCTCAATTTTGCCGGCATCCGGTTTCCGAACCCGTGGCTGTCAGTGGGTTTGAGAACAGACGCCGGCAAAATTGAGCGTCGCCTGTCAAACCCGCTGACAGCCACCGCTCCTGTCCAAAAAGAGGCGCTAGTGTCCCTAGTGCCTCTTTTTGCCGCAGGCCCTCATTTACAAAATCACCTGCTCTCCCGCGACTTTTACTGTATCGGCCCACTAGTGTACAAGGAGTAGAATGCCCAGGATTAGTCATATGCCCCTGTCTTTCAACTTTCAGCAAATAGCCAAAGGGAATGCATCCTACCCCACACTTTCTCAGAGAAGGAAGGATTTAAGAGAGCTGCCAATCAGCTGCATCCCTCATTTGGTACATCCAATCAAAAAGCATGGAACCGCCATTATGGCAAGTTTGCCAAGTTGAGTACTTGTGAAAAGTGAAGCTGATCTATTTATTTATAGAAATGTATATTCCGCCCACTTACCAGGGCAGATTACAAGAAAATAATCAGAGCAAAACACTGCAGCTTTACTCTTCCCTCGCCTCGATTTCTCTGCCATCAGAATCGGCTCTGTTTTGAGGCTTCCCGTGCTGTCTTCCTACAGCCACTGACCAGGAAAAGCAGAAGGGCCAATGGTACATTCACGGCCTGGCGCTGCAGGGAGGCACCGACCAGACGGGAAGGAAGTCAGGAAAATGACAGAAAGGCACGGAGGAGAGTTTCGTCCCACCTTACAGATTATGTCTGGAAGGCGATAGTGCTATAGTTTTGTTCTGCCCGCTCCTGTAGCATTAACCTGGTTACATGCGTCCATTCTCCCGTCTCCCTCATTTTAGCAGCATGCAATAACATTTCCGATACGTTTGAGGTTCCCGTGTGATCATTTTCTGCTTCAGATCTGGCAACACCGGAAGGGAAGTGGGGGGGGCAGATACCAGGGAGCAGCGGCTAAGGGGACAGGGCCGGCAGGGTGGGGGGACTGAGGAGCTGTCAGGGGCCGCTGCGTTTTTCACCTGGGTGGCTTCCCTCAGCCGGTAGCACACGTCCTCCGCCAGCATCGCCGCCACCTCGTCGCTCAGCTCCACCCCGGCGCTCTCCGCCATCAGCTTCACCGACTCCCGCGGGATCTCCACAAACCGTCGCTCCTCCCGCTCCGCCATGAGAGCCCGGAAACGCACGCGGCAAAGGGGAAAGCGAAAAAAAAAAAAAGCTGCACCCCGGAGCTTTTTTTTCTGCTCGGAGGAGTGAAAAGCATGGACCAGGAGTCAAGGGAAAAAAACCTCCTCGCCCCCTCGTGGATTCTTTGTGTACTACATAAATAAAGTGGCACAAGCCTCAAAGCGGCCCTGCTTTCCCCTACACCTTAAACGTCGCCTCCAACATCCGGCCTGGAGTAATTGCGTCAGCTAGGCGCCCGCCCGCTGATTGGCTGCGGACGTGAGGATGGGCGGGTCGATGGCGACTGCGTGTTTCTCTGAGCGCCTGCCTCTGTGTGGCTCCTTTGTATTTTGGCTTTGTGGGATGGCGGAAGTTAACAGCCAGTGGACTCTGTTATTGAGTTGGGGCAAAGGGCAAGGAAATGTGTGTGAAATGGTCAGAACTCCGGCCGGCTAGGAGCACGATAGTAACTGATCTTACACGCTTTGGGGAATGTGGGCAGATGGCAGCATCTACATAAAAGCAGGAAGACTATTGCTACAGGATGGATGGAAAGCTCATTTTGATCGGGTTAACTAGGACCTAGGGAACAAAAAAAGAGACTAATGGGCCTTAGTGTCCCATGGCCCAAGTGTTATGGGTTCCCAAATTCTACCTAGCTGGGATACACTGAAGTGCTGTGATAGATTATGGGATGGCTAGACTCATGGCCTTTCCATCTAATGTTAACATTTCATGATTCATGTTATACTTAGAAATGATAACAGTGGTCGAGAGGCTGATTGTTCAGTTTTATTCTCTTAGGTTTCTTGGCGGTTCTTAATCCTAACTTCCAGCTTTGTCATCCAATAGTGGGGTCCATCTAGAGAAGGGCCAGAGAACAAAAAAAAAAAAGCAAAGAATGAAAAAAATTGGACACAGTGGATAGGGAGGGCACTGCGCTCATCTGAACCTAGAAACTTTTCATTGTAGGAAAAAGTGAAAAGAGTAAGAACAGAATTACTTCTACTGCAAGAATGAATCTCCTTTAGCTCCTGCTTTTGCAGAGGGTGGAGGATCAGCAACTGCACTGGTGCTGCAGCTGGCTCCATCACCTGAGTCCTTTGATAAAGAACAGAGATCTCATCCCCATTCTACATAATACACCCTACATTCACACTCTTTCCCACTCCCTGCTGTGACACCATAAGAAATGAAGACATGCTATGCTGTCAGGTCAAGCCCAGTGTCCTATCCCCAACAGCAGTCAGTCTGGGTCACAATTACCCTGCAACTTCCCAATAATTGATCTTTTTCACTTCCAGGGATAAGCAATGGCTTTCCCAATTCTATCTGGCTAACAATTGTTTATGGACTTTTCTTTCAGTAACTTCTTCAACCCTCTTTTGAATCCCAATACATGTGCTGAGTGAAAAAAAAAATGCTTCCTAGCATTCGTTTTAAAAATCCATTGTTTGCAAGTTTCATGGCTTGTTCCCTAATCCTAGTGTTGTTTGAAAAGGAAAATAATATTTCCCTATTTACCCATTACACCTCAGTCACACTTCTATAAATCTCAATCTTATCCCCTCTCTGTTGTCTCTTCGCCAAGCTAGCCTTTCTCCCTAAGAGAGCTTTTCCATCTCCCTGTTCATTTTTTGTACCCTTCTCTGTACCTTTTCTATGTCTGATGACTTTTTTGAGATGGGGACAATAAGAACAGCATCCATTACTCACACCATGGATCTTTACAAAGGCCCTCTGATATTCTCATTTTTTTCTGTATTATTTTCCTAATATTCTATTTGCTTTTTTGACTGCTGCCGCTCACTAAACCAGAGATTGCAAGGTATTGTCCACAAGGACTCCAAGCTCTTTTCTTGGGTGGTGACTCCTACCACAGACCCAACATCATGCATCTGTAGTTGGGATTATTTTTCCTTACATGCATTACTTTGCAATTTTCCATATTATATTGCATCTGCCATTTAGTTACATATTAATGACGGCAGAAAAGGACCAAATGGTCCAGCCAGTCTGCCCAGCAAGCTTATGGTAGTATCTGACACGGCATGCAATTTACCCCATGTTTCTCTTAAGGGTAGCAACCGCCACTCTGTACAGTTAGTTGATGAATGTTCTTGGAAATTCAGACAGTGCTGATGTGTTTTGCTTATGGAGTAGTATTAGGAGTAGGTCTGCACTTTTTCACATATGTCTGCATAGCAGTACCCCAGACCGTAAAAGTTAGGGCCTGTGGGGTGGTCATATGAATCTAATTCCACTTCCACGCCACCATAAAAGAGTATGATAGTGTAGTTATGGCAGAAGCATCAAGGCTTAGTGGTTAAGGATAGTAATCCCTTCTCTTCTGTTAAGATAGAGAGTGCTGCTCTGTGCAGGTTACCCCCATGCTTAACAGTTCCTCAGACCTAAAAGTCAGGGCCTCATTGGTTGTTATCTGAATCCACCTCCCCATTGCCCCCTACCATTGAAGTAGAAAGCAGTGTTGCATCAAAAATATCAAGGCTTATTGGATAAGGATAGTAATCATCGCACCAGTAAGTTACTCCATGTCTTCTTTACTTCATTCCAACCTTTTACGTTTAGGGATCCACAGTATTTAGGCCATGGCCCTTTGCATTCTTTAACTGTTTTCATCTTCAACACCTCCTCTGGAAGGGTATTCCAGGTATTCCCCATCCACTCCATGAAGAAATATTTTCTGGTGTAGGTTCTGAGTCATCACCCCTGGAGTTTCATTTCATTAGCCCTAGCTCTACAAATTTCTTTCCAAGGGAAAAGTTTTGAAGTTTGTGCATCATTAAAAAACCTTTCAGGTGATGATTTCCGGTTACGTTGTAGCAGGTCAGCACACCCATTCAGATTCACTTTATAATTGTATTCTTCAAGTTTTTGCTGTAACAATTTCTAATATGTTGGAGACTAAAAGCACCAGGGGAAAAAATGACATGATCAGATAAGTCTGTCTCGGAGGACGATGTGGGAGCAGAAGCGGAGGTAGGCAAGGTGCCAGAGCATGAAGAGTACATGCATGTGCTGTTTGAAGAATTTGTGGATAAAATCACGTAGGACAAGTGAATAAGGGTGATAGTAGATAAAAAGTGTCAGACTTAGTTAAATCAGTGCATGATAAGACCAGAATCGAGACGGAACAGCATATTGTGGTCCTTGAGCTCACTGCTACATCTGCTGGTGCTAAACTTGATAAAAATGGATCATAACATTACCACTGTACAGGAGAAAGGGGATGACTTAGAGAATAGGTCAAGGCGATGTACCATTAGAATCCTTGGAATTTCTGAGAGAGCAGAGGGCAGTGATGTATGTGCCTTCTTTTCAAAATGGCTCCCGGAATTGCTCAACTAACAAAGCTTCCTTCAAGATTGATCGAGCACACAGTGCTTTGGCACCATCTCCTTCACAAGGAGGCAGACCTAGAGCAGTGATAGTTAAACTACCCTTCTTTTAAGACAAACCAAAAATATTAACCGCCGCCCGGGAAATGAAAAGATGTCATGTACCAGGAGAATCGCCTTATTTTTTCCCCCCTTCTCCTCGGCACTACATTGTAAGCAGCAGGCATTTGCAGCTGTGAAAAAAAGAGCTGCAAAAGAGCAATATTAAATACGCTCTGCAAGTTCCTGCAAAATTGCGGATCTCTGGTTAAGGACAGGTGCTATCCTTTGGTGCGGTGAAGGATGTCAAAATGTGGTTACAGAAGTGGTGGTCCAGTAACAATAATAGGGGACAATCACCCTAACTGCATGTCAGCGAGAACCTGATTTCCTGTAGTGGGAAGGTTGTTACGGTGCCAGAGGTTTGCTTGGTGCACTAGTGTAGAAGTTCATACCATGTTGTGTGTGAAATACCCCCTCTCTTTTTTGTTTGGCAGAACAATTTTATACTTTTTTGTACTGTTTTTGGTTCAACCTTTTTTTTTTCTTTTAAACTACATTTATGGGTAACTCCATTGATTGGCTGGGCACGTGGCCTCAATATTGTGTGTAATTGGCAAGACTCTGTTACTTTGATGATCTGGTCACTCTGTTACGGGTCACGTGGAATCAGGGTATCTACTCCATCTGCTTTTTTGGTGCAGTTTATGATGCAGGCCTGAAATTGCCTGCAAGAATCACAAGCAGCGATCCTAGATGCCCCCTATTACTGCACTCGAAATTCAAGAGGCCATTAAGAAACTCCCTGGTGGGAAGTGCCCTGGTCCGGCTGGTTTTCAATTTGAGCTATATAAAACATTTCTACCTGATCTTGGATCATTTCTGCTGCTGCCTTTCTTTCAGGAGGCAGGAGAGGGGGATCCTGGGTTAGGTACTCTGGCGGATGCTGTAATTACCTTCATTCCTAAACCAGGAAAAGAGTTGCAGGAATGTGGGTCTTATAAACCCATCTCATTACTTAACTTAGATATAAAAATTCTAGCTAAAGTCCTCCAACTGAGACAAACCAGTTTTGCCAACTCTAGTCCACAGCAATCAAACAGGTTTTGTAAAGGGTAGGGTATCAACTGCTAATACCAGAAGGCTTTTTAATTTACTGCAGATGGCTAAAAGGGGAGGTAAATCAGCTTTGGTATTTTCTTTAGTCGTGGAAAAAGCTTTTGATAAAAAACCCCAGGTGAGCCTATTTTGCACACTGACACATGGCAGTATTGGTGGGAGGTTCCTGGGTTGGCGATGCCAGCCTCAGTTGCTGATTAATGCTTCCTTATTGGAGAAATTACTTACCTGATAATTTCGTTTTCCTTAGTGTAGACAGATGGACTCAGGACCAATGGGTACAGTGTACTCCTGATAGCAGTTGGAGACGGATCAGATTTCAATCGGACGTCAGCACCAGTACATATACCCCTGCAGGAAGTGCAGCTCTTCAGTATTCTCCTCGAAAAGCATTGTGGATATATGTGTGACTGACTAATTGGAATAACTTGATTAACTTTATAACTTGGTTAACTTGATTAATTTGAACTGGTTGAATTGGCTATAGCTGGAGACCGCCAGAGCCCTCAACCAAGAAGTGTCGACACCAGGTAGGATGGGTGTCCTAGATGAAGGAAGGCATGACTTACCCTTAAATCACTCGCTCCCGGGGATGTCCCCCAAGAATTCCATGAGTAACGGCAGCCGTGGGTGGGATGCTGAGTCCATCTGACTACACTAAGGGAAACGAAATTATCAGGTAAGTAATTTCTCCATTTCCTAGCGTGTAGCAGATGGACTCAGGACCAATGGGATGTATAAAAGCTACTCCCGAACCGGGTGGGAGGCTGCCCGTGACCCACTTAGTACTGCCCTTGCAAATGCTGTGTCCTCCCGAGCCTGAACATCCAGGCGGTAAAACTTGGAGAAGGTGTGGATGGAGGACCATGTCGCTGCCCTGCAGATCTCGGCGGATGACAGCATCTTGGTTTCCGCCCAGGACACTGCCTGGGCTCTAGTAGAATGGGCCTTGACTTGTAAACGCGGTGGCTTGCCTGCTTCCATGTAGGCCGCCTTGATGACTTCTTTGATCCAGCGGGCTACAGTTGCTCGCGAGGCCGCTTCCCCCTGCTTCTTCCCGCTATGAAGGACGAATAGATGGTCCGTCTTTCGTATGGATTCCAACTTTTCCAGGTACCGGACTAAGAGCCTGCCGACCTTGAGATGTCGTAGACTTCGAGCCTCTTCTGAATTCTTATGCTCATCTGGTGATGGTAGCGAGATGGTTTGGTTGAGATGGAAGTGAGACACCACTTTGGGGAGGATCGACGGAACTGTGCGTAACTGGATGGTTCCCGGGGTGAGTCTGAGGAATGGCTCCCGGCAGGACAGTGCTTGTAGCTCGGATATACAACGGGCTGAACAGACTGCCACCAGGAAGGCTATCTTCAATGTTAATAGTCGGAGAGGCAGGCCGCAGAGAGGTCTGAAGGAGGTTCCTGCTAGGAAATCTAGTACCAGGTTGAGGTTCCAAAGAGGCACCGGCCACTTTAGGGGTGGGCGGATGTGCTTGACTCCTTTCAGGAAGCGGGAGACATCCAGGTGAGAGGCTATGCTGCCGCTCTCGCTCTTGGTTCCGTAGCATGATAATGCTGCCACCTGTACCTTGATGGAGTTGAGGGACAATCCCTTCTGTAGTCTGTTCTGTAGGAATTCCAAAATCGCTGGGTCTAGACTCTCTCTGCTGAGGTAGTCCGCTGCAACATTGTCTTTCCCAGCCATGTGGACGGCTGAGATCTATTGAAGATTCGCTTCCGCCCACAACATTTTGGGGTCTATTTCCAGAGACACCTGTTGGCTTCTGGTTCCTCCCTGACGGTTGATGCAGGCCACTGTTGTGGCGTTGTCCAACATTACTCTGACCACTTTGCCTCGGAGTCTGTGATCGAACCTTAGGCAGGCTAGTCTGACTTAGAAACATAGAAATGACGGCAGAAGAAGACCAAACGGCCCATCCAGTCTGCCCAGCAAGCTTCACACATTTTTTTTCTCTCATACTTATCTGTTTCTCTTAGCTCTTGGTTCTATTTCCCTTCCACCCCCACCATTAATGTAGAAAGCAGTGATGGAGCTGCATCCAAGTGAAATATCTAGCTTGATTAGTTAGGGGTAGTAGGGGTAGTAACCGCCGCAATAAGCAAGCTACACCCATGCTTATTTGTTTTACCCAGACTATGTTATACAGCCCTTATTGGTTGTTTTTCTTCTCCCCTGCCGTTGAAGCAGAGAGCCATGCTGGATATGCATCGAAAGTGAAGTATCAGGCACATTTGGTTTGGGGTAGTAACCGCTGTAACAAGCCAGCTACTCCCCGCTTTGTGAGTGTGAACCCTTTTTTCTTCTCCCCTGCCGTTGAAGCAGAGAGCTCTGCTGGATGTGTGTAGTATCAGTTTTTCTTCTCCCCTGCCGTTGAAGCAGAGAACTATGCTGTATATGCATAGAAATCGAAGTATCAGGCTTATTTGGTTTGGGGTAGTAACCGCCGTAACAAGCCAGCTACTCCCCTCTTTGTGAGTGCAAATCCTTTATTCCACATTTCCTCTTGCTGTTGAAGCTAGAACGATGTTGGAGTCACAGTAAGCATGTGTACGTTTATTGAATAAGGGCTTCTAGGTGATTGATAAAACTAATCAGAGAAAATTGTTTTTCACTCACGCACAATTAAACTCGGGGGGGGGGGGGAGGAGGAAAGCAAGATAATGAGCTCAAAACACCCCTTTCCCTTCTGGAAGCCTGACCTAGGAAAATCAGAGGGGTTTTTCCCCCCCATCCCCTCTGGTATTCTGAAGCCCTCGCTTACTCCTCCAATCAGCTGAGAGCAGGAGAACCAGTCTGTCACCTCAGGACCCAGGCTCTAAGCTCAGCTTAGGCCGTAAGAACAAGCATGCAGTCAGCACATCCACCACCTGCTGGAAACAAGAGAAATACTGGCAGGCAGGCATCAGCATCAATCTCTAGGAGAAGCGACATCAGTGAGCCTGGAAATCTGTCTCCATCTGCTGGGAGGCGCGTGCAACCCATACGGGTCGGCCTGGCTGAACGGAGAGGAAATCAGGATCTTACCTTGAGAATTTTCTTTCCTTTAGTCCATAGATCAGGCCAGAATCCCACCCAAGGTTTCTGAAGATCGCTCTGTACGTAGATACTTCAGATCTTTCTGGTTGTACAGGTTCCTTCCTGGGGGTTGGGCTTGTCCCACTTGGGGTTTTTCACGTTCCTAGAAATTTCACGCTCCCCTGTGCACGGTTTCAGGAGGAACCTGTAACACTAGTTGGTTTTCCTTAGCTCGCTTACAAGTTATACTGAGCAACTGCAGGTGGCGCACGGCCTTATGTACCAGCAGCGCTGTAAAGCTTTTCATCTCTGACTCCGTTTGCTGCTAGGTGAGAAAAGCCCACTTGCCCGAACTGATCTTTGGGACTAAAGGAAAGAAAACCATCAAGGTAAGAACCTAATTTTCCCATACTTTTATAACATAAGTGCATCCTTTCATAAAATTGCAATACTTTTGGGGCAGAGAGAGGCAGTTAATAAAATAGAGGCAGATGGGTCACATAGGTTTTGTTTTTTTCTGTTGTTAAATTTCTATATTTCTAACTTAAGGTGCATCTATTTATGCAAGTATGAACTGAAGTATGTGCACTGATGTTACTTAAAAACTCAGGCAATTCAAACGAAGGTGTTTAATGTTTTGAAAACATTACGTAGATGAGGTTAAATACCAGGTGAATTCTTTGGCAGTGAAGGGGGGTAGGCGAAGGAAGGAGAAAAGGGAATCACTTCACACTGAAGAAATGACTCTCCCTTCTCAGCTGGGGCCCCATGGAGAGACCCCCCCCCCAACCAGCCATCAATCCCACCCCAAGAACAATGCTGAAAGCGCATCCTGCAGAGACAGGGCGTGAGCACTAAGCTCTCTCCCTTAAGGCCCCAATAGATTTATAGCTTTGCACACTCCCAGAAGCAAAAGTCTGCTGACCTCATATACTGAAAGAAAATCTTAAAGACAATAGTAACCACTTGTATCTTTGATGAAAGATGGTGCCTAATAAACTTAAAAGTCAGTATCAGCAAACAGATATACCTGTAATTTATGGTACTACTAGCTTATCAGCATTTGTAAGTGAGTCAATAATTATTAGGCCTTACGGTAACTCTGTGCAGGGCCAAACCTAAGAATACACACTGCTGTAAGAACGTTAGTCAACTTAGTTTAGGAAAAATGTGTTTATAACAAAAATAAAAGTTTAAGCATTAACATATACACCAATAGAAAGTATGTTAATAATCAATGAACAAACAGCCAATTCTAACGGATAATGAATGTAATGTCAAAACAGACACAACATGGCTCCTAAGGAGAAAAAGCAAGGAGAAGAATCAACAGGTTTGCCCACATCTGGAAGGACAGCTGTTTTGGACTGTTCATCTGGGTTGTTTCTGCTACCATCCGGACTCTGGACTTCATGGGACCCTTTTTTGGATTCTGAAAGCAGTTTTCATTTTCATGTTTATTCTATAAAACCCACTGAAGTTACTGTGCCTGTAAACTCACCGTCTTTATTCTCTAGGAGCACTCTATTGGTATTAGGATAAGTTCCCAAGCATCAAGTTGCTTACGCAGAGCCACTAAGACCAGTAACAGATGCAGCTAGTGGTTGGAGCAGCAGGCTAAGAACCAGCTACACACTTAGGCCTAGATTTATCATTTTGCCATACATTTTGCAAGAATAACGCCCGTGATAAAAAAAAGGGGGCGTGGATAGGGTAATTTTCAAGAGAGAGAGACCTTATAAGGCTCTCGTATAAGAATATTACTATAAAAAGGGCAACTAGGTTTTGGTGGTGGCCTAGGTTTTAGGGGACAGTTTTACATGCACAGTCAGAGGGACAAACAGCACAGTAGACAGCAGTGAAGATTTTATGTGATTTGAAGTGTCAACAGGGTATGAAAAGATGAGATTTGCACATTGTACTCTGGACCTAGCTTGATGTACTCTCAACTAGCTTGAGCCTTTTCGATAGCAGGTCCAACTCTTTGGAATGCACTACCAGATTCATTAAGATCCATATCAAACTCAAAACAATTCAAAAAATCTTTAAAAACACACTTCTTTCAAATTGCATTCAAAATTACACCCAATAAATAATCAGTCACTCTCCATACATTAATCATATGGCATCTTACTTGTATTATTATGATTTATTTTTAATAATTATGATTTTAAGTTTGTTTATATTTTTACATTGTGTAATTTTTTAATTGAGCTTTATTTTATATTTTGAGTTTTTGAATGATTATATTGTACACCGTTTTGACTGAACTTTGTTTGTAAAAGCGGTATATAAACATTTTTAAATAAATAAATAAATCACTCTAAATCACATAAAATCTTCACTGCTGTCTACTGTGCTGTTTGTCCCTCTGACTGTACATGTAAAACTGTCCCCTACAACCTAGGCCACCACCAAAACCTCACCCAGAGTTCAGAATTACACATGAACAACTTCAGTAAAAGACCCCTGCCAGGAATTATATCAGTAACCCTCCCAGCTTTCGGTAGCTGCCAGATTGCTCTGGGCAAGGTTGAAGTAAAAAACGTCAGAGGTAATGTTCCAAAAAACCAAGGATTAAGAATCAGCGTGGGGAACTCAAGCCCAGCAACGTCACTGTTTATTATACAGCACCAGCTTTCTTAGGGAGGAAGCAAGCTGTTAAGACCCACACGTCTGACTAGAAACATCCTAATATTCAATCCTACTTTGCATCAGAGGCACAGATCCCAGCAAAGAATCTCAGTGGCTGCTCCCCTCACAAGCTAAGTAAGGTGCGTCTCCTCCTTGGTTAGAAATCCATTTCCTGCCCCAGCCTCTCAGTCGCTCCAACAAGGCTGTCCAGCTCATGTTTCTGGATGTATCTCGCCACCGTCTTGGGGAGAAAGATTTGCACGAAGTGGAAAAAGTCCTGGAAGAGAGCTACAGGATCCTGGAGGGGGGTGAAGTGTAGATTTGTTCTGCAGTCCTGGGCGGTGGCACCGGTGCGGAGGATGCAGACTCTAAAAGTCAACAAGGGCTGAGCTGGCCTACTTCCACTCTCCCGCTGGGCTAAGGCTTCAGTTACCTCTGCTTCTGCCTGCAGAGAGTCGGCGCTCTGGCAGGTACCGGCGCCGGCACGGCGCTGAAGTTCCCGACGCATTTTCCGCCGGCCTAACCAGACTCGGTGCCAGACAGCACAGTGCCAGCTCACCTTCTCCTCCTTGGAAGCCACAGCGTCCCGTCGCTGTCTTTTACTGTCCGGCACCAACGCGCCCCCTTCCACCATCCTGCGCTTGGCTCCAACACAAGGCTCCTCGTCCAGGGGCACGGGTTCCTCGGCATCAACAACCATGCTCTCCCTGTCCTCGTCCTGGGACACGATGCACTTCAGCACATCCTGCAGCACAAAATGCAAGGCAATGCACACTTTCTGAAAGCAGAGCTGCTGCAAGCTCTCTGTGCCGCACAAGTCCCTGCTCTGCTCTTCTGTTAGGATTTGCAGAGGGGAGGGCAGGCTGATTACCAGCCCGTCCTCTGCAGCAGGATCTTCATCTGTCCGGGAGGCCTCGGGTCCGTCCCCCCGCTGGAAAAGCCTAACCAGCCCCCAGGCCTTGCCCTTGCAGGACTTGCGCTGGTACTGGAGGCTGCGGCAGTACTTGGCAGCATCCCGGCAGCAGCTCTGGAAGCGCAGGGCGGTCTTCTCGTTCACGTTCCCCGCCACGTTGTGGCCGAGCTCAAAGGGGTCCTGGACGTTGAGGGCCCCCAGTTTCAGCCCGCCGCAGTTCTCCGCAGCCAGGGCATCCTTCGGCGACAGAGCCTGGCCCTCCCGCAGCGAGATCACGGCGCCGGCAAAGTTGTAGTCGGCAAAGACGCGGAAAAAGTCAGCCAAGACAGAACCTGGAGGGAAGGAAGCAAGGGCAGGGTCAGAATTGCTTCTTAAGAGAACTGCCACCATGGCTCACACGAACAGCTCAGCCAGACCACCTTCCCTTCTCTCACCATAAGCAGGGAATGCCCAGAGGAAGGGCATAAGAAACAGAGCATGTATAAAAACAGTTCATCCCCTTTCACAGTGATTTTAATACCCTGCTTATCCACGTGCAACAGCAGTGCAGGCTTCCCCCACTCGCCCAAACATTAGCTAACTCCTGTCTTACATAGGTTAGATGATTCAAAATAATAAGGCAATAATGCATCCGTGTTTCTGCACTTCCTGTTTTATGTGGATGGCTTTGAGGACTGTTTTTATTGTAAGCCGCCTACAGCTGCGGATATGTAGCATATAAATACCCTGGAAATAAAAATAAAATGTAAGGGAACGTCGTCAGACTTCTAACCCCACCCCCAGGCACTCACACAGACTTTCCATGTTAGAGCTGGGCTCCAACTTGGCAGGGTCTCTAGGGAAGCTGCAGTCCCAGCCGTCTACGACAGATTTCTCCCCATCACCTGCAAGGGAAGGTGAAAAAAGGGTTAACCTCTCCCCTAATCCAATACTGCCCCTTCTCCATCTCAGCTAACAATTTAATTTGGGGGGTGTGGGTGGCACTAGTGTCCAGTTTTACACATTCTTTCAAAAGAAGTCAACACCGGCGCTGTTTTGAATTGGTTTATTTCGTTATCTTTCAGAAAGATTTTTTTCAGGTGGAATAGAAAGCAGGTACCTGAATTGGAGAAGTTACTTGCCTGATAGTTTCGGTTTCCTTAGTGTAGACCGACTCAGGACCAATGGGTTATGAGCTCCCCTGCCAGCAGATGGAGACAGAGTCAGGTTTCAAAGGTGACGTCACCCTAGATATACCCCCTGCAGTGACCTCAGCCATTCAGTATTCTCTTCAAAAGCCACTGTGGACATACTATCGAAGAAACTTGATTTCAAATATAATTTAAAAAATGGATAACTGTAACTATACTTAACCAAACAAACACTGAACCCCAGTAAGATTACAGATGCTCTGATCTAGGGATTGGATGACGGCTTACCCGTAATCTCTTGGAATCGATTTCCACTCCACGGGCGAATCCTTTGAACCACTCTTGGGCAACTGTGGGTGGTCTGCTGAGTCCATCTGTCTACACTAAGGAAAACAAAATTATCAGGTAAGTAATTTCTCCATTTCCTAGCATGTAGCAGATGGACTCAGGACCAATGGGATGTACAAAAGCGACTCCTGATCGGGCATTTTTGCCAGGGGGGGGATGGGATCATCTTGCTCCTCCAGACTCACTAGATGGGATTTGTGCAACAAGAGAACAAAATCCATGGAAAAACGGTGGTGAGCTTTCCCGGGAAAAGGGGGAGGGGGGAACCTGGTGGGGAGGGTCAGGGACTGCCTCCGGAGAGTCCACGGGGCTTAAATCCGGCGGCGAATTACAAAAATCAGGCTCCCTTCCCCCCTCAGGCCCCAAATCTGCTACCAGATCAGATGAGAAAATGGCCGCCGTTCCCGCGGCTTTTTGTGAGGGGGCTGGCCTGGGAGCACGTTTGATGGCCCGACCATGGACCGCCGATTTCGCTGCCGCTGCGGGGGGTCCCTCCCCGCCGGGCAAAAAAATGGAGCACAGCCCATCGCGAGAGAGCTGAACGCGGCATGAGCACAGGGGAACAAGCTGCCGCGGAGGAGAAGCAAAATCAGCTGAGCCTGGCAGTAATTGCGAGCGGGAGCAGGTGAATCAGCCCTGCCGCTCTCCTTTTCCCCCTGCACTTCAGGACAAATTCAATCGCGGGTGCCTGAAATAGTACAAGAGCAGAGGCATTGATTCACCTCTGCAATGGGACCCAAGGCATGAATCATCTCTGGGGTCACCCAAACAAAGGGGGAGCGACTGGACCATCAGTATCAACCCCAGCCAGGCAAAAGGCACTGGGAATAAGGAATCCTAGGCTGAGTACTCAAGGGGAAAATCCCCCCTAGGACCCTGTAAGAGCTGTGAGACAGATCTGTCGCACTTAACAAAACCTTGAGTTTCCTCTTTTTCTTTTTTTTTTTTAATTTATGTAATCAATACTTGCTTGATCCTGAGAAAACCAAAAGGTAGGAAGAAATTCCCAGAGAGAGAAAAAACAGCTAGAGAGAGGGAACCACAGGTTCAACTGCCTTCATCTGCTGAAGACGGAGAAATACTGAAGGGACACAGGATGAGCACCGTCCTGATATAGGATCCCCTTTCAGCTTTTCCTCTGTCTCCCTCTGCTGGACAGGAGGCTCAACCCACTGTCTGAACTGATCCGGGTAGTTACAGGGAACTTAGTTAATAACTTTATATCAAAATTTAACAGTGATAAGTCTCTAGGATTCCAGCAAAAGTAGATCCTTCTTGGGCAGGAGAATAATTAAAGTACAAAGGCAGGGACACCTTATCTATTAGTACTGTGAAAACACCCCCCATGGCCATCGCAACCCGGGGCTTTATAATAAGGGGCTCTTTGGATCCTATATCGGATCTCCCCAATACGAACTGGGGCATTCTAGCTGCACATCTGAGAGCTGCAGAAGCACGAATGTCTCTGGCTTCTACATCCTCTGTTGTGAATAAAGCTGTGGGAAATAGTCTAGAAATATTTTCTGGAGCCCCTCTGTAGACTTAACTATGCTGTTCTCTTTATCATGTGCTGTGGCAATGTATTTGGCTGCGAGTTTACGTTTAACCAACAAGGCCAACAATTTACTGGCCTTATTCCCATGCTAAAAAAGGCTGATATTTATAGGAAAACATTAGAACATAAGAAATTGCCATGCAGGGTCAGACCAAGGGTCCATCAAGCCCAGCATCCTGTTTCCAACAGAGGCCAAACCAGGCCACAAGAACCTGGCAATTATCCAAACACCAAGAAGATCCCATGCTACTGGGCAATTAATAGCAGTGGCTATTCCTTAAGTCAACTTGACCTCTATCATATCCCCCCTCAGCCGTCTCTTCTCCAAGCTGAACAGCTCTAACCTCTTCAGCCTTTCCTCATAGGGGAGCTGTTCCATCCCCTTTATCATTTTGGTTGCCCTTCTCTGTACCTTCTCCATTGCAACTATATCTATTTTGAGATGCGGCGACCAGAATTGTACACAGTATTCAAGGTGCGGTCTCACCATGGCTATTAATCAAGTTTACTTAGGGAATAACCACTGCTATTAATTGCATCAGTAGCATGGGATCTTCTTAGTGTTTGGGTAATTGCCAGGTTCTTGTGGCCTGGTTTGGCCTCTGTTGGAAACAGGATGCTGGGCTTGATGGACCCTTGGTCTGACCCAGCATGGCATGTTCTTATGTTCTTATGTTTCCCATATGGTCAACAAATGTACTTTTCCATATTCAAACAGTGCTGACATGGACTATCTTTTGCTGAACAAACTGCTTCATCAGGGGAATTGTACTGCTAGATCATTCCATATTTAATATAGACCACAACGCCACAAACATTTCTCAAATCTGCCACATTTCAAAGCTAAATAAATTGCACATGCTCCCGAAATGGAATGCAGTGCCTAAGAGGAAAAGGAGTTCCAAGAGAGTCTAGATCAAGAGCTGACAAACCCTTGGCATGCGTGCTGCCTGAAATCCAGTATTACCTCGCCGCTACAAGCAAGTTCAGGATGGCAATGAAATCCCGCTTCTCCCACTGACGTTCTTCTGACCTTGGACGAGTCATTTTGAACAACCTTTGTGTGTTGCTGACTAAACCACCTGACAAGCGCATCAAATTTAGTGAATATCGCTTCAAACTTCACATCCCTTGTTGGCCTTTTCCCACTGCTCACGTGACTGCTTCGATCAGGACATCGGTATTAGCTGCTTCAACCGCTCCCTCTGTTTTGTTGTCGGCCATCTTGATTTTTTTCATTTTCTTTTTTTTCGGCGAGCCTGCTAGACGTGACCTGTTCCCAAAAAAAAAACCTGCAGACCCTTGCCACTCACTTCTCCCAAAACGGTGGGCACACAAATCAGCACTTAGTTCAGCAGGATGTGGCCTGTCAGGGATGGATGGCAGGGAGGCTGAGTGGAAACACATCCGGCTACCTTCACAGCATCATGTGACTACATGAGTTAAACACAATACAGTAAGTTCTTGTAGTAATTATTTTAGCTTCTCTTATTATAATTGGTTTCAGCGATTTTATACTGCCAGTACTGCTATTGTTGCTCCATTTTATTAATTTATTTTCTGTTAAAAAACAAATTCATTCCAGCAAACTAGATAAGTTATGTTAGGTTTGTTTAAAGTATTTTTATGATATTTTATGTTTTGCATGTGGATTTTGTTTTAGCACCTAGATAACGTTTGACAGGTGGAATATAACATTTTAATAAATGAAAATGACCATGGGCGCACACTCCCTGCAGATGCCCGTTTCAGAGACCTAATTCTCCATTACCTCTGGATTCCCTGCCTCTCTGCTCACGGGGTGGCCTCTTGATGTTAACACAGTGGGCTGCGAGCCTGGTTTGGGAAACACTCGGTCGTAAGAGCCACCACTCACCTGCCAGCTTCTTCAACTGGGAAACCGCAGGCAAGATAGGGGGATTGCGGGTCTGCAGGAAGAAGAGTACCAGCAGCGTCAGCGCGTAATTATTCAGCAGAGGCCCCCCTCCAAAGGGGTTTCCTGAGGGGAAACAAAAGGAGGAAGGAGGGAAAAAGAGAGGCATTACAACCTCCTAATGTTCTCTCCCCACCGCAAAAAAACCCCAAACACAGTCCTTAAACAATGACTCTCGTTCCCTCCAAACCCAAACCCCTGAGCGACAGAAGGAAGGAAAGAGGTCAGAAGCAAGGTGCCCAACATCCCTCGGCTCACCTGCAAGCTCCTTCTGCTTGGCCCAATAACGAAGCGTGTACACCAGGGGGCGCACCCGCTCATCCATCTCTGCGTACACCTGCAGGAGCCGCGTGTTACAGAAGGCCAACCTAGGGGGGGGGGAGAGAAGCAGGGTTTTAGCAAAGCGCATGCCCCCGGGCCCCACCCTCACGCGGCTGAGTCACAGAATGGCAACCTGTGGAGAAAGCTGCAAGCCATCCCCATCCCTGGGCCTCTCTCTACTCCATGCGCCATGTCCCCTCCTCCCTGTACTCTCCCATCCCATAAACCACATTCGTGACTCGTGGAGATGCTCCTCCCCCACCCAACCCCACTGCTCACCCATTGAAGAAAATGGGCCACACCCTGCATCGCTGCCCCTTCCCTCCACTCCTTAACCAGTGATGGAAATGTTACCCTGCAGCACAGCCCCCTCTCTTCCCCCAGCCCCTGCAACACTGCCCCCTCCCTTCCTCAACCACTGATGAAAAAAAAAATGTCATCCAGCAGCATTGTTCCCTCCCCTCAAACCTCACACCTGCTGCTGGAAAGATTGCCAGGGCAGCCCGGTCCCGTTCCCTTTCCCCCCCGACGGAAGTGACAGCCCGCATCGTTGCCCCCCCCCCCCCCCCCTTCTCGCGTCACCATGCACACGTTCTCCCCTCCCCCTCACCTGTTGTTGATGGATATGTCGCCCTGCAGGGTGGACTCTTTGTGCTGGAACTTGACCACGGGCAAGCGGGCGGCCGTCAGGGCCTGCACCCCGTAAACTCCCGGGACGCACTGGCACAGCACCGCCGCCACCAGCTCCAGGATTTCGGGCACCGTTGCCGACTCCAGGTCCACGTCACTCAGGATGGAGTCCTCCGATCGGGAGTCCAGGGCGGCCCTGTCCTTATCCTCGGGGGCAAAAACGAGAGAGACAGAGCCATGGGGATAATGCACACCAGGAAAGGTTCCCCCTGGGGGGGGGGGGGGGGCTGAATAAGGAAGAGGGGTCTCTCACTGCCCCTGGACAGCAATAGGGGAAAAGTACGCAGGGGGTGGGGGCTCTCACCTCCTCTTCCTGGGGCTTCCTGGTGGATGCCTGGAAAGTCTGCGTGTGCTCCAGATCAAGAAACAAATCCAAGTCACAGCCATGCACGTCAAAGCTGTTCACCGAGGAGCCAAAGGGCAGAACCTCGCAGCCTGCGGAGACAAGAGTTGCAGCTGTACCCACACGGCGGACAGGCAGAACAGCAATCAGACGGAGCCTTCACCGAGAAGGGACCCTACCAGGGAAGAACTCAGAAAAAACCTCCTGAAGTAGCGTGACCAGCAGCTCCCGCAGCTTGCGCTCGTTCTCCGAGAACTGGAAAAGGGTGACCACTTGCTTCATCTGCTCATCCACCTGCAGAAAAGGGGAGATCCTGGGTAACGTCAGCATCCTTAAAGCCATTCACGGGGCCAGGGATGCCGTGAAGTAAACAAAGCCCCAAGATAACCTCATTTCATACCTTTCGCTCCACCCCACCCTCCTCCCTGGGGCAACCTCAGCAGCCAATCGCCCATCCACAGACCTACGGAAGATCGGCCACCGTTCGCTCTCATTGCCCTAGCCTTAGGCTCCTCTCACACCTACCCACAGCCCATGTGGAAGCCACGGGGTAATCTCAGCACCTTGAACCCTGCCCTCATCTCCTCCACCCCAGCTAACATTCTGTGCCCAATCATGGAGGAGAAGCCCCGGCTCGGGTGCCGCTCGGTGCCCCCTACGACACTGCCGTACGGGAGAGGACTTACGTCGCTGCAGAGGCACAGTGCCTGGGAGAGCTTGTCCAGGCTCAGCTCCTGGCCCCTGGCAGCCCCTTGCTTCTTGGGCGGGATGTACTTAAACTCTTTCTTCTGACGAGGCTTCACCCGCAGCTTCTGCCCGTCCATGCAGTGCTGGGGCTGGGCGAGGACCATCTGCAGCACCGTCTCATCCTGGAGCTCTACAATCGCATAGACGCCCTGGAGGAGGAGACGGGACACAATTCAGGGGCTGGTACTCTTAAGCAGAGAGAAGTGCCCCCCCCCCCCCCCACCCGTGAAACCCTCTGAAATAATTGCTAAAGCAGCACATTCCTCATCGCAGGTGCCGAATTCGAGAATCCTGAAGTTTGCTGCTGGGGTATTTTAGCCCTGGCTATAGAAGAGGAGGAGGAGAGGAGCAGCTGGTACCTTCTCTTTATCCATCACTACACTACAGACAGGCCCAAAGCTCTGGAAATACTCCGACAGCTCCAGCTCGGACGTGTCTCTCCGGAAGCCGCTGACGAAGACGCTCTTCTCTTCCTGAGATTTCCTGCGGGCCCGCACTTCGGCCAGCTTCCGGTGCTTCTTTCCCCGCAGGTGATCCTCCAGGCTTGGTCCTGCCAGGGAGAGAGCGCTGTTCAGCCTGGGGAGGACTGCAGCTCACCTCACAGGGGGGGGGTGGGGAGACGAGAGTAGAAGAGAGACACTCAGAGACCAGGGGGTGGAACTGGAATCAAAGTGTAATCTCCTTCTCGGCAATAAACACTTCTATTCGCAAAGCCCCTGTCTTAGGTCCAAGCACTGCGGAGTTAAATAACTCTCCTGTACCTAGAGAAACTGCATTCTTTGTTGGCTGTGATCAACGCAAGAATAATAAAAATAAAACAGCAGCTCAAGGGATAAGAGGGCCTGATAGGAAGAGAGGAGAGAGTCTCAAAGGAAATACTTCTCTGCCCAGAGAGTAAGTAGATACCCAGAACTGCCTCCCAGAAGTGGGGACAGTAACCAGACTAACAGGATTTAAGCATGCCTGGGACAGATTTAAAGGGAGGAAGGACATGAGAAGAATGATCAGGGATTGAGGGGGATACTGTACCTGAACGTAATCCGTTCTGAAGCGCCAAAAAAAGTGGAAATAAAGACCCAGTGAACAGGGCCTACCGGACAAGGCTCATAGGTCCTTACCCAGAAAGCTAATGTGTAAAAATTTCAAAAAGGCTTTAGTTTCCTTCTGTGATAGAAAAATTCACATGTGGTTACAACTACTAAACAATTTCAGGACAGCTTTCAAAATGCTTGATGATAACCAAACGACAGAGCCAGAAAGACACTGGGCACCTAAAATATGGTGCCTGTCTAACTTTTATTTGTACAGCACTGTACAATGGTGGTAAGTATTCCGGCATGACAAGTCCCATCCCAAAAATGATAAAGGGGATGGAACAACTCCCCTATGAGGAAAGGCTGAAGAGGTTAGGACTTTTCAGCTTGGAGAAGAGACGGCTGAGGGGGGATATGGTAGAGGTCTTTAAGATCATGAGAGGTCTTGAACGAGTAGATGTGAATCGGTTATTTATACTTTCGAATATAATAGAAGGACTAGGGGGCATTCCATGAAGTTAGCAAGTAGCACATTTAAGACTAATCGGAGAAAATTCTTTTTCACTCAACGCACAATAAAGCTCTGGAATTTGTTGCCAGAGGATGTGGTTAGTGCACTTAGTGTAGCTGGGTTCAAAAAAGGTTTGGATAAGTTCTTGGAGGAGAAGTCCATTAACTGCTATTAATCAAGTTTACTTAGGGAATAGCCACTGCTATTAATTGCATCAGAAGCATGGGATCTTCTTGGTGTTTGGGTAATTGCCAGGTTCTTGTCGCCTGGATTGGCCTCTGTTGGAAACAGGATGCTGGGCTTGATGGTCCCTTGGTCTGACCCAGCATGGCAATTTCTTATGTTCAAAATGACTCGCCCAAGGTCAGAAGAATGTCAGTGGGAGAAGCGGGATTTCATTGCCATCCTGAACTTGCTTGTAGCGGCGAGGTAATACTGGATTTCAGGCAGCACGCATGCCAAGGGTTTGCCAGCTCTTGATCTAGACTCTCTTGGAACTCCTTTTCCTCTTAGGCACTGCATTCCATTTCGGGAGCATGTGCAAGTTATTTAGTTTTGAAATGTGGCAGATTTGAGAAATTTTTGTGGCGTTGTGGTCTATATTAAATATGGAATGATCTACCAGTACAATTCCCCTGATGAAGCAGTTTGTTCAGCAAAAGATAGTCCATGTCAGCACTGTTTGAACATGGAAAAGTACATTTATTGACCATATGGGAAACATAAGAACATGAGACATCGCCATGCTGGGTCAGACCAAGGGTCCATCAAGCCCAGCATCCTGTTTCCAACAGAGGCCAAACCAGGCCACAAGTACCTGGCAATTACCCAAACACTAAGAAGATCCCATGCTACTGATGCAATTAATAGCAGTGGCTATTCCCTAAGTATAATTGATTAATAACCATTAATGGATTTCTCCTCCAAGAACTTATCCAAACCTTTTTTGAACCCAGCTACACTAACTGCACTAACCACATCCTCTGGCAACAAATTCCAGAGCTTTATTGTGTATTGAGTGAAAAAGAATTTTCTCCGCTTAGTCTTAAATGTGCTACTTGCTAACTTCATGGAATGCCCCCTAGTCCTTCTATTATTCGAAAGTGTAAATAACAGATTCACACTTCCCCGGGACAGCTGTCCCAGCCAGCCCCCCCCCCCCCCCCCTTGATGGCCCAGCACTTCTGCGCATACCAGTGGATATGCGCGAGGCCGCACTGTTTCTAAAATGTGCTCGGCACGTGCACGGCCTGGCCATGCGGGTATCCCCCGGTTTTTACACACGCCAGGCTTTTAAGATTCGGGTGTTAGATTCCAGGGGCTGTATGACGTAAGCAATGGTCCCACAGAGCAATGGCGAAGAGAGAGTCCAGGGCCAAGCTGAAGTTGGGGCAGGCAGAAGTCAGAGAATCACCAGGATTGGGGCAGGCAGTGAAAAGAGCATAGTCCAGGTTCAAAGCAATGGTCAGTGACAGGCAGCAAGCAAAAGAACAGTCTAGGTCTGAAGCAAGAGTCAAACCAGGTAGACAATCTAAGGCTAGGCAGGGAGGGTTGGGACAGATAAGGCAAGTTAGGCTGGAGGAGACAAGGCAAGGCAGAAATCAGGAACACACAAGGCAACATGCTCTCCTAGAGAAGGCAGGAGACCCATTGCTGAGGCGAGGCAGGGAGAGTGACAGAGGCTTAAATAGTAGGGTCATTAACATCATCGAGGGGTACTGGTCCTGGGATTTCCCACTGCGGGGCCTTTTAACTAGTGGCACATCTAGACGGGCCTAAAAGTTGGCAGTCAGGGCAGCATCCCTGCTGCATCAGCGGTGTTTCGCAGCGTGTGGATTAGGTTTGGCTGGTCACAAACCTCATGTGGCCAGCCAATAATTACATCCTGTTTCCAACAGTGGCCAATCCAGGTCACAATTACCTGGCAAAATGCCATAACTTAAGTAGATCCCATGCAGTGATAAGTAGTGGCTATTCCCTAAACCTACTTGGTTAATAACAGTTTATGGACTTCTCGTCCAGGAACTTGTCCAAACCTTTTTTAAAGCCCAGCTACGCTAACTTCTTTTACCACATCCTCCAACAATAAATTCTAGAACTTAATTGTGCACTGAGTAAAAAATCATTTTCTCTGATTTGTTTTGAATGTGCTACTTATTAACTTCATGGAGTGTCCTCTAGTCTTTGTATTTTTGAAAGAATAAATAATCGACCTGTTCTATTCCACTTATGATTTTATAGACCTCTAGCATCCTCCTTCACCTGTCTCTTCTCCAAGCTGAACAGCTCTAACCTCTTTAGCCTTTCCTCATAGGGGAACCATTCCATCCACTCTCCAATTCTATTCCTCTCTCCTACCACATAGTACACCTGAGCTCAGCCTGCACTCTCTACTACCATATATCTTAATTATGTACTTCCTATATTTCACAGTATTTCTCTGTCCTTGGACAGGCTTTTACTACTAGTTTCATTATATTATACTTCACAGTATTATAGATTACTAGAATAGTATACACTACAATGTTACTTTAAATCTTTATATTCCACTTTTCGGCACTTCAAAACTGATTACATTCAGGTATCTCCCAATCCCTAGAGGGTTTACAATCTAACAGGCCCATGCAATAAGCTGCGCACACAAAATCATTTTCTCTGATTTGTTTTGAATGTGCTACTTATTAACTTCATGGAGTGTCCTCTAGTCTTTGTATTTTTGAAAGAATAAATAATCAACCACGCACACATCCACATTTCCTGTGCGCCCAATGCCATGTTTAAATGAGAAAGTGGAGTGGCATACAAAAAGGGCGCGCTAAAGAGAAATGTGCATTTAAGGCGCTCAAAGGTTTATTGCATCGGGCATGGTGCGTGTCTACAAAAGTGCATAGCTTACATGAAATTACAGAAAGGGAAAGCAATCACTCAGGAGTTTTTTTTAAAGATTTTCTTTAGCTAATCATCACGCTCCACGCCACTACTCTCTATATACATAGTATGTTTTGTTTTAACCCCAGATAACTAATACCAATCTCTCTAAACAACCCTACCCTGTAAAGGGCATAATTATCGCATCAAGGAGGACCACATTTTTTTATATTTCTCATGAGCCCCTGACCGCAAGTAAGCTTCACTCCACCTCCAGAGCAGGAGTTAATTTTCTGGCGTTAAAAAGTGTGCGTTGGGCACCCAACCTTTGGGCTCACTTTCTTGCATCGGGCAGTTAATAGCTAATGTCTTCATTTACATGAAGCTTAAATGCAATGGGCAATATGCAGTATTGGATATTGTTAGGGCATGCATTTTAGACATGCTAATCTCCTTGCTGCTTTAGATGCTACTATTCAGGCCAATGCAATACTGTGGCGTTTTGGACGCGCTAACCCACCAATGCAAAACGGGGGTTAGCGCGTCCAAAACGTGCTTAGCTAAAAGCGCTCATCACATGTAAATTCATGTTGATGAGTGCTAATAGCTATTTTCCCTCATGCAACAAAAAAAAAAAAAAGAAAATGTGGCCTGAGGTGCACATTTTTAGCCGCAAAAATGAATGCCTGTCCCAAAGCAGGCGTTAATTCCTGAAGAGCCCAAAAGGTTGACAGTAAAGTAGAAAATACTACTTTTCTGTAGTTCCTCAGATTTAATATCTTGGCGAAATCAAGTTGGAGGAACTGAAAAAGGAGAACCCCCCCACACAAAAAAAAAAGGCATTCCAGCAGTCAGATTAGAAAAAGGGATGCTCAATTAACCAGCGTCCATTTTCCTAATCCGTAGCTGTGCACAGGTCCGTTTTTCTAACCCGCTGACAGCCACTTCTCCTGAGCGCCCTATGTCAAGGAGGCACTAGAAATGTAAAATTTTCCCTAGCGTCTCCTTTTCACAGCGGCAGCCGATTTAAACATTAAATCAAGTACCCGGGAGAGGTGGAGCGGCGCAAGATATTGCATTGGCCTGTGTGGCCAACTACAAATAAATGTACTAGACTGAGTGCACCTTATTATGTCAGTCAGTCTGTACCTGAGGTCAGTCAGTCTGTCAGTCAGTCAGTACCTGAGGTCAGTCAGTCTGTCAGTCAGTCTGTACCTGAGATCAGTCAGTCTGTCAGTCAGTCTGTACCTGAGGTCAGTCAGTCAGTCTGTACCTGAGGTCAGTCAGTCAGTCAGTCTGTCCTTACCTGAGGTCAGTCAGTCAGTCAGTCAGTACATCAGTCTGTACCTGAGGTCAGTCTGTCAGTCAGTCAGTACATCAGTCTGTACCTGAGGTCAGTCTGTCAGTCAGTCAGTACATCAGTCTGTACCTGAGGTCAGTCTGTCAGTCAGTCAGTCTGTACCTGAGGTCAGTCAGTCAGTCAGTACGTCAGTCTGTACCTGAGGTCAGTCAGTCAGTACGTCAGTCTGTACCTGAGGTCAGTCAGTCAGTCAGTCAGTCAGTCTGTACCTGAGGTCAGTCAGTCAGTCAGTCAGTCTGTACCTGAGGTCAGTCAGTCAGTCAGTCAGTCTGTACCTGAGGTCAGTCAGTCAGTCAGTCTGTACCTGAGGTCAGTCAGTCAGTCAGTCTGTACCTGAGGTCAGTCAGTCAGTCAGTACGTCAGTCAGTACCTGAGGTCAGTCAGTCAGTCAGTCAGTCAGTACCTGAGGTCAGTCAGTCAGTCAGTCAGTCAGTCTGTACCTGAGGTCAGTCAGTCAGTCAGTCAGTCTGTACCTGAGGTCAGTCAGTCAGTCAGTCAGTCTGTACCTGAGGTCAGTCAGTCAGTCAGTCAGTACGTCAGTACGTACCTGAGGTCAGTCAGTCAGTCAGTCAGTCTGTACCTGAGGTCAGTCTGTCAGTCAGTCAGTCTGTACCTGAGGTCAGTCAGTCAGTCAGTACGTCAGTCTGTACCTGAGGTCAGTCTGTCAGTCAGTCAGTACGTCAGTCTGTACCTGAGGTCAGTCTGTCAGTCAGTCAGTCTGTACCTGAGGTCAGTCAGTCAGTCAGTCTGTACCTGAGGTCAGTCAGTCAGTCAGTCTGTACCTGAGGTCGGTCAGTCAGTCAGTTAGTCAGTCTGTACCTGAGGTCGGTCAGTCAGTCAGTCAGTCAGTCTGTCTGTACGTCTGTACTTGAGGCCAGTCAGTTAGTCTGTACCTGAGGCATGTCACTCAGAGAGAAAAGAGAGACTTGCTAAAAGTCACAAAAAGCAGCATTGGGATTTAAACTTGGTTCATAGTCTGCTGCTCTGACCGCTAGGCTACTCCTGCACTACTGTATTATACTGTTATACAGTTACTGCACAATATATCACAAGGACCGCTGATACACAGGGGCTTTTATCACCTGATGCTAGTCATTCCCTCGAGGTCATCCCGCCCCCACCCCGGGTTCAGGCACTCACGGTTTGCCACCTGCAGCAAGCAGAGGCGGCAGCGGTAACCCCCACGTGGCAGCGACTCCACGTCCAAGTCCTCGTCCGGTTCCATCTTCCTCCCGTACAGTAAAAACGTTCCCGGCAGGTCACTAACTCCTCCTCTTGCCCAGTCCCATACCGGAAACGGTCCATCCACCAAAGAGGAAACGCTTCCGGAGCGTGGCGATCCTGCCTAATTAATATTCATGAGGGCGGGCGGGCGCGGCTTGTCAACAGGCCGAGGGGGGGGGGGGGCGCGCGCAGCCAATGGTGGCTTCCGGCACGTTGCGTTCCATAACAATTCAATGAGCGGGCGCCATGACAACGGGAAGAAGGAAGGGGGAGAGGCGACGCGGCCCGCCCTGAGAGAGACAAAGAGAGGGAGAGGAGCCCGTCACCGGAGGCGGGGGGACCGGGGGGAGGGAGGGCGAGAGAGACCCGGCCGAAGGCCCTTCCCCTGCCCATGGCCCTCTACCTGCTGGCCCAGCGCGCCCACGCCCGCCGCCGGCGCCGCGTGCCGCAGGAGCGGGTCTTCAAGACGCGCATCCAGTTCCTGAACATGCCCGAGGAGCTGGTGCTGCAGCGCTACCGGCTCAACCCCGAGATGATCCGCGACCTCTGCCACGTCCTGGAGCGCGACCTGCAGCCCTCCACCGGCCGCAGCCACGCCCTCCCCGTCTATGTCAAGGTGACGGCCGCCCTCAACTTCTACACGTCGGGCACCTTCCAGACGCCGGCGGGCGACGCGGCGGGCATCAGCCAGGCCAGCATGTCGCGCTGCGTGGCGCAGGTGACGGCCGCGCTCGTGCGCCGGGCCGACGCCTACATCTGCTTCCCCTGCGGCGCGGCGCAGCGCGAGCGCACGCGCCGGGAGTTCCTGGGCCGCGCCGGCTTCCCGCGCGTGCTGGGCGCCCTGGGCTGCACGCACGTGGCGCTGAAGCCGCCCGCCGACCACGAGAACCTGTACCGCAACCGCCAGCGCTACCACTCCATGCACATGCAGCTGGTGTGCGACGCCCGCGGCGCCATCACGCACGTGGTGGCCGAGTTCCCGGGCTCCATGCCCGAGGCCGCCATCCTGAGCCAGTCCAGCCTGAAGCCCATCTTCGAGAGCCGGCAAGAGGAGCCGAGCTGGCTGCTGGGTGAGTGCCCGAGGTGGGTCCTGGCAGTGGCTGACAGTAGCACAGATTAAGGGAGCTCCTCTCCCGGACACTTGAACAGATCGGTGCTGAGGTGTCGCTCCTTTCCTAGCACGAGCACAGATGGGTCTCCCCTCCCTAGCACAGATTAAGCTAGCGCCTATTTTTGAGCCTGCCCCAGTTGATTAAGGGAGTGCTTCTGCTTGACATTAAGACAGAGGTGGGATGGGGCAAGGCTCCTCCCCCCCTCTTGCCAATAGCACAGATTTAAGTTTCCTCCTCTTGAGATTACTGTAGCAGATTATGGGGCCGATGTAATAAGACCTGCGCTAAAACAGATGCTAGTTATGAGCACAGGTTTTGATGACTATCGGGCTGACACAGTAATGTCCGCGGGGGAACCCGCTCTCCCAGCGCGCACACAGGCCACTTTCCTGTGCGCGAGATTCAGTATACAAATTAGGTTAGGTGGTAGAGAAACAGGTAAAAAGAGGCGTTAGGGACACTAGTGCATCCCTAGCGCCTCTTTAGGGACAGGAGCCACAGCCGACGCTCAATTTTGCTGGCGTCGGTTCTCAAGCCCGCTGACAGCCACGGGTTCAGAAACCGGTCGCTGACAAAATTGAGTGTCTGGTTTTCAAGCCACAGGCCTACTTCAAATTTTTTTTTTTTTAACCTTCAGGACCTCTGACTTAATATCACCATGATAAAGTCGGAGGGTGCACAGAAAAGCAGTTTTTACTGCTTTTCTGTGCACTTCCCTGGCGCCGGCAGAAATTAGCTCCTCCCTTTGGCTGCACATTTTACTTACTGAATCGCTAGGGAATACCTAATAGGGCCATCAACATGCATTTGCATGTTGCAGGCACTATTAGGTTCAGGGGGGTTGGACACACATTCCCTTACTGAATAAGGGGAAAGGGAAAACGCAAGTCCAATGGCAGGTTAACAGCCGGAGCGCACTGTACTGTATCGGCCTGAGTGTGCTGCTGAAGCTGCCCCTTCCAGGAGATGTAAAAAAAAATTATGCAAATGATTTGCATGCAGAAATCCACATTTGTACTGAAAAATGCACATACTTAAACATGGTAATGGCCTATGTAATAAGCAGCAGCATCTGCACTCAGAACCCACGCATAAAAGCAAGCAAGCAAACAGGTCACCCTATTAAGTGAAAGTATGACCCTAGAAAGTATTTTTAATATCTCAAATAACTGTGCTGCAGAAAACAGCAAATATTTTCATGGATGCTAATTCACACTGGCAGAGCAGTGAGATAGGTGCCCAACTGAGCACCTGTCTGGATACTCGGGTGCCAACACAGGCAGGCAGCTGAGAGAAAGATGATGCTCTGGAGCCCAGAAAGGCACCTAGCTAATCTTGGCATGCAGGTGCTGAGCTAGGCGCTTACTTGACCACAAATTTATACGATCGGGCGCCCAGAAAAGTGCCTAGCTCAGCTAGCTACTCTGACGCCAAGAGAGGGGCTCAGCTAGGTGGTTTTCAGGACACTCGGGCGCTAGCATGGGTCCAGAAGAGCTGACAAGTAACTCATGCCCTGACCATGGTGGTAAAAAACCCACACTAGCATTAGCACGGCTCCCTGCATTGGCTGTGATTAGCTAATTACCTTCTTTGTATGCCATTAGCATGCATATTCGCGCAGGAAAAACCGCCAGTCTGTAAGCTCCTTCATAGGCGCTTTTTTCCCGTGCATAAAACCCTTATTACATTCCCGTATAGGGCTTTGTGCCGTAAAATGCGTGAACATCAGCACACCCAGGGCCGGCGCGTCCATTAGGTGAACTTTGGCAGTCTCCTAGGGCGCCGAAGAGCAGCCACGTGGTGCCACAAGCGGGGCCTATCCCGCTCGTGGCAGAGAGAAATAGAGACTGTGTGCTTCTCAGGGTTGCGGGCAGCGTGCTGCTCGCAACCCTGAGAAGCACACAGTCAGTGCTGAACTAGGTAGGTGGGGGGAGGGGAGCAGCGCAAGGGTCACCTAGGGCGCCCAATACACTTGCACTGGCCCTGAGCGCACCTTATTACATTGGCCCCTATGGGAGCTCCTCCTCTTGACACTAGCACAGACCCGATGGTTTCCTCTACCTGAATAGCACATACTACGCCAACACCTCTCCTTGAGTCTATCCTAACACATTGAAGGAACTTATCTCCCCCCACAAAAGCACAGACAGAAATATTTCCCTGGCCACTAACCAGCCAGCTCCTCTCCTCACATCTAACAACAGACTGAGGGAGCGGGTAGTCCTCGCACTAACAGACTTGGAGAGGGCAGAACCCATCTGTCCTCAAACACTAGCACAGAGCAAAGGCAGGGCACAGATTACCTGCTCTCCTTGAGACCATAATTCAAGTGCTGAGATAGTTCCAAGGGTGTCTGCAAAGCAGGATTGTCCTTGTTCTGTTTCTTACCTTCATTTCCTTCCCTAGGTGACAGAGCCTACAGCCTGAAGACTTGGCTGATGACACCCATCGAGAATCCACAGACCCCAGCAGAGCACCGCTATAATCATGCCCATGGCAGCACCCATGCCATCATCAAACAGACCATTGCTGCATTGAAAGCTCGCTTCCGTTGCCTGAGCCGAGCAGGTGGGGTACTACAGTATAGCCCTCTGAAGGTTTGCCACATCTTTGTGGCCTGCTGTGTGCTGCACAACATTGCGGTGGCCCGAGGCATTGAAGCATGCATGGAAGAAGCTGGCAGCCAGGAACCACAGGGAGATGAGGAGGCTGCAAGGGAAGTAGTGACAGAGGCAGCAGAGGAGGCTCGCCAGGCCCTGGTACAGGATTTCTTCAGCTGAGAAATGCCAGGTACCAGCAGGGCATACCTGGAAACTTCTGATGGGAAGCAGTGCCTGTAGGAGACTAGAGGGACAAATACTCACCCTATCTTCACTTGACCCCAGTGGCAAGGCAGGAACTACAATCATCAGTTGCTGACAGTGTAGGATCTGTCCACACCTGAGCATACGATAGTGCAGTATCTATGCATACACAGGAGCCAACCTCTGTGTATGATCTGTACCCAGCAGCAGGGAATGTACATGCTCCATGAGCTCATGCCAGAAGTTCCTCACACTCAACCCACCTGCTTTGATGGGAAAAAAAAAACACTATCTGCACCTATAACGTGGCATAGCTTGAGGCAGACTAATGGTTCATTGGAGCCCAGATTCCCATCTCCAACAGTGGCCAATTCAGGTTACTTGGAAATAGCTTGCAGATCAAAATTGGGAGAACACTTCCTTGTTACTCCAAGAAGTAAGAAGCGGTAATCTCCATGGACCTGGCTCGTAATAGTTAATGCATGTGTTTAGATGTAGCACATGCCTTTTCAGTGGTAGCTCAAGGCAAGTTACATTCATGGACAGTAGGAATTTCTTCTGTGTAACCTCTAGCACATTGTCCAGACTTTTTAAAAATCCACCTCGTATGCTAGTCTTGACAATTCCACAGCTTAATTGTGCATTAACTGAAAAAAAAAACCCCTCTTAAAGTGTATTTTAAATCTACCAGTTTTATGGAGTATCCCTTTGTCTTTGTATTTGAAAGGTAAATAACTCTCACAACAAAGACTATGATGACAGACTGTAAGGCCCAATTAATCTACCCATCCTCATGTTTCAACTTTACTAGCACCTTCCTCTGAGATTCTATGATTGTCCCTTGCTTTCTTAAATGTTGATACTGTTTTTGTTGCCACCATTATTTCCAGAGGAAGCTGTTCCATGCCTCTATCACCTTTTCTATAAAGAAATATTTCCTTGTGAGAAATTGCAAGAGGAACTTGCAAGAGTGGGCATCCAAACGGCAGATGACATTTAAATGTGGACAAGTACAAAGTGATAAACCTATGGAAAAGCAACCCAAAGAGAAAATTGGTTCTTGTCTGGAGTCCCACAGATCAGTCCAGACACATGAGTTTTTCTCCCCTACCAGCAGATGGAGACAGAGAACAGCTTTACTTTTACTGACTGTACACAATACAGTGTGCCACCCGCAATTCCTCAATATAAAAACTGTAACCAAGCTAATACCAATATTAAAACAATTCTCCCATATATGAGTAGGGGAAAATATACTATCTAAGCATTTCCCACAAAACTGAAGAAGTTTCTATACAGAGGAATTTGAATGTTAACCTCTGACATATATACATACAGAGATTAGAGCAGGCTTCTGGACTGATAGATGGGACTCTAGGAAAGAAAATTAGCAACTAAGGCCAAGTTTTCCCTTATCAACCCCCAGATCAGTCCAGATGTATGGGATGTACCAGAGCTTCCCTAAATTGGGCGGGAACACAAAGACCTGCTCAAAATACACTCTTACCAAAACCTGTGCTCAGAGCCTGAACATCCAGCTACTAATGCTTGATAAAATTGTGTAAAGATGACCCAGTTGCTGTGCTGCAGAACTCCTGTGACGACACTAAGGAGAAATTACTTATTACCTGCTAATTTCCTTTCTTCTAAGGAAGGCAGGCCAATCCACAGGGGTGGGTTATGCCCTCTTACCAGGAGATGGAGACAACTGATTCGCTGATTGTCTGCTCTGATATCAGTCTGCCTCAATCTCTAGAAAAGCAAATTGTGGACAACTGATTATACCTTACACATGATTCTTAACAGTCAACAACCTAACTGGGAAGCACTCAGCCCAGGTAAAATATTAATTGCCACTGATTACATAGGCTGGTTCTCACGCAACCGACCCTTCCTGTATGTACCCAGATCAGTCCACACTTCTGGGTTTTGCATCCCTACCTGCAAATGAAGACAGAGAAAGTTTTACTGACACTGCAGCATAACCTAGTGTGCCATCTGCAGTCCCTCCGTATTGCTCTATCTCCAGTGGATGACAGATGGTGTAAAACCTGCACAGGCTTAGGGGAAAAAAAAAGTCAAGATTTCTGCATCCTCCCAGGGGGTTGTGGGGTCCTGGTGGGGCCATCGCCCCTGGTCTGAGGTGGACAAGCAGGGGATCGGTGACCCTTTTGGAATCCATGGGGTTGACATCTGGTGGTCCAAATCCCTCATCCCCCCGCGAGGTAGCCTTGGGATCAGTTGGCAGTTCTGCACTGTGAGTCCGAAGGAGCAGGGAAGTATTCCTTCTCTTTGCTTTTTGTCTGCGCTAGGTTGCTAAAGTTTTGTTAAAAATAAATGGGTTAGTTTCTTGTGCTTAATCTTGGTAGCAGCTCTGCTCGAGTTTACCTTTGGCAGCACCGGGCTTTGAATGGTCAGTGTGCTGAACTGCTGACCGCCTTCCCTGTGGGTGGTATTGAGTTTAATGGCAGACCCTGTGGTGATGGCGCCCAGCAAGGCGTGCCACGGACGCTGAGGAGATGGAAAACAGGTGGTCTGGTTCCCTCTTCCTCCTAGGCAAGCTCGCTCTCACTCCTTCAGCTATAGGTATTGCTGTGACTCCTATTTCTTAAAAAAACAAAACAAAAAAAAACAACAATTTTGAGCAGCAGGAAGTAAGTGGCCTGGTGCAGTGTGCCAGCAAAAGAATGCAGTCGGGTGTGATAGTTGTGAAGGGGCCACGGCCAGCTTATGATCACAATAGGATTCTTGCTGGTGCTCGGGTGAGTCCATGGTTGGTTGGCCTGACCCCATGCTGCGCAGTCCCTCAGAATGCAGCCGGGCCTGCTCGGATGTGAGGATTGTGCCTGAAAGCATCGGTTTGGGACACTGCGTGCTCTGCAAGGTGAAGGCAGTGCTCAATAGCACAGGAAACATTTGGAGGAGGCTGGGTCTCGAGTAGCTGCTCTTGCAGTGCAGGAATGACGGCCATCTTAGAAGTGGCTCCAGTGGAGGTTAAGCACCCCTGGCCCACTATTCCCCCCCCCCCTTTTTTTATTGCATTCAAGATGCTCTATGGGCCTGTCTGCACACACTCAGCTTTCCGAGCAAAATTGGGGACCAGTCAGAGGACTCTGAGGGCTCGGGAAGTCAGTCCTTATGTTCTGGGAGTTATGGCTGGCCAGAGTTCCTTAGTTCACGGGGGGGAGTAGAAGAGTGGCCATGTTATTTCCTCCCAACTGAGCAGATAAAGGACTGAGAGACTGTTCTACTTCTGCAGTCGGTATGAGCCTCGAGCAGTGGCCCCAAGGTTATAGAAGGGGCTGCTGATTTGCTGAGTACGGTTGTGTGTGGAGCAGGCATTTTTAATCATGACTGAGTATGCTGTGACTAATCCCTTACCACTAGAGGGACTCCTCTGAGTCAATGCAAGGAAAAAAACAAACTGAGGAAGACATCAGGAAGGGGCATGAGGTTTCATCCCTTCAGAAACTAAATGAATAACATACAGGTCCAATATGAAGTGGACTGGGCATCGGAGGCTTTCAGAGGATGTATTGAAAGAATTCCTGTTTCTGCTCGCTCTGAGGACTACAGAGATGGAAACTGTTAGGAGTGAACTGTGGGGTGGAAGCAGGTGACCTGAAGTGGTTTACTTTGGTTATGGAGTCATTCTATTTAACTCCCCACAGGGCTCAAGGAAGCGCAGTGAAGCCTAGCTGATGCGTCACCTTTATGATGATCATAGTTTTGGCGTCTTGGCGCTACATGCAGCAACTTCATAAATTGCAGGAAGACCTTCGGAGACTGGAAAGTTGGGCATCCAAATGGCTGATGAAATTTAATGTGGATAAGTGCAAGGTGATGCATACAGGGAAAAATAACCCTTGCTATAGTTACACAATATTAGGTTCCATATTAGGAGCTACCACCCACGAAAGAGACCTAGGTGTCATAGTGGATAACACATTGAAATCGTCTGTTCAGTGTGCTGCGGCAGTCAAAAAAGCAAACAGAATGTTGGGAATTATTAGGGAATAGTGAATAAAACAGAAAATGTCGTAATGCCTCTGTGTCACTCCATGGTGAGACCACACCTTGAATACTGTGTACAGTTCTGGTCGCCGCATCTCAAAAAAGATATAATTGCGATGGAGAAGGTAAGCTCCCCTATGAGGAAAGACTAAAGAGGTTTGGAATTTTCAGCTTGGAGACGAGACGGCTGAGGGGGGATATGATAGAGGTGTTTAAAATCATGAGAGGTCTAGAACGGGTAGATGTGAATCGGTTATTTACTCTTTTGGATAATAGAAAGACTAGGGGGCACTCCATGAAGTTAGCATGGGGCACATTTAAAACTAATCGGAGAAAATTCTTTTTCACTCAATGCATAATTAAACTCTGGAATTTGTTGCCAGAGGATGTGGTGAGTGCAGTTAGAGTAGCTGTGTTTAAAAAAAGATTGGATAAGCTCTTGGAGGAGAAGTCCATTACTTGCTATTAATTAAGTTGACTTAGAAAATAGCCACTGTTATTACTAACAACAGTAGCATGGAATAGACTTAGTTTTTGGGTACTTGCCAGGTTCCTATGGCCTGGATTGGCCACTGTTGGAAACAACATGCTGGGCTTGATGGACCCTTGGTCTGACCCAGTATGGCATGTTCTTCATCTAAAGGGGTGGAGACATCTTTCAGTTAAGCATGCAGAGCATTGAGGCTAAGGTACCCTATATTGCAGAAGCCTTATACAGTATGCCTTGCTGTTCTGTCGGACCGGAGTATGCTTTTGGCATTTTCTATTAATTAGATTGCTCCTAAGCTACAGAATTAGTTGGTTATCGAATTGGTAGGCCAAGGTTGGTCATAAGTCGCAGTACCTAGAGCTCATGGGAGCAGTTGGCCCTTCTTTTTTGGGAAGTGACCATAGGGGGCATGAAAATTAGCCATGCTAGATCAGACTGAGGGACGATGGGGTTCAGCAGACTGTTTTCCCATCACTGAATTTAATTTTCTTTGGACTATTAGACTGACAGTCATATAAAAATGGAAAAAAAAAAAAGGTGTATGTCTTAGAATAGGCTCGTCGAACCTGTAAAGCCTGATTCTCTCTAGTGCCTACTGAACCAGAGATTTGTGCCACCCTAGTTCAATTGTAGCACTTCGAGCCCATAGTTTCCAGTACCCTAGGAGAGTTAGATAACAGTCTGTATTCCATCGGTTTAGGGTCCTGCAGAAAAGGTACCGATTTAGCCATTCTATTTCTGAGGATTTTACGGTGGATGAATGTGGTTCCGGAAGTGCCGTGTCTCTGAATAAATCCCCTCGCGCTATGATTGCAGCCTTCCGAAAAGGGGAGTTTCTGGTTCCTCTGGATCTCTCTGTAGGTCTCGATATTCCATTTGGGGCAGGGCATCAGAGAGTTTGCATTTTGAGGTTGGCTTTCTCCTCGCGGAATTTTACAGTTGCATGCTGGGTTGTCGGTGTTATGGTTCAAGTTGAACCTAGGTAGTTTCCTTTTGTTTTTTATTTTTAGAGGTTTTTATATACCGATTAACATTGGGAACATCTCATCGGTTCACATAAAATAAAACTCAGCAACAAGCGCTTTTCAGTGAAACAAGGAACTGTTGGAGATAATGAAAGCATCATTTTCAGCAAGTTACAGATAGAAAGGCAAAGAATGTAAAATACAAGGCTTAACAAAATCACTATTTACACTTTTAAAGGCCAGCTCTATGGCATCAACATTGGAAATAGTGCCTTGGGTGTTTGCGCAGATGCAGCCTTTTCAGTGAGCTCTTCTCTCTGTATCAGAGGAGTTTCATCCTTCCCTTCCCGCTCAAGGTGGAAGACAGTGACGTTTTTCTTGGATTTCTTACGCGCACCAAGCTGGGGTATGCGGTGGAATTGGAGTCCTGGTTTGGTTGATGGTCACAACTGATGCTAGCTTTTCCGGACGAGGGGGAAAAGTCTGTCAGGATCAGTCAACATAAGTCAATAGATGAAGTCTATCAATCGGTTAGAGACGGGAGCAGTGCGTTTCGCGTAGCTTGGCTTTCGGCCACAGTCATGTGTCCACCCAGGGGAGGTTCTGTCAGACGAAGCAAAAACAATGGCCTACATCCGTCACCAGGGTGGAATCAAGAGTCAGGCAGTGGTGTAGTAGGCCCACTAGTTGATTTTCTGGGCAGAACAGCAGTTTGAGCAACAGGTGCCCTATTACATCGCCGCAGTAGGCAAGGTTCAAGGAGAAAATAGACTCTAGCGAGTGGGAGCTGTCAGGGTCGACAAACCGTCTAATTCACAGCAAGTGGAGGTATCTCCATACAGGCTGCAGGCTGACTAGGCAGAACACCAAGGCATCCTGCTGAAGGGAAGACGGGGCAGAAGGAATTGAGGCTCTGGTACTCCCATAGCCTTGAGACTTTCTTCTTCTAATGTATTTTCTCTATGGCCACTGGTGGAATGTGATATGGAGGATACGGAAACATCCAGGCAATGTGATTTGGGTGGCTCTGGAGGGGTCATATTGACCTTGGGTAGCAGATCTGGTCTGCCAGGGCCTAATATTAATATGTAAAGTGCGCAGTATTAATGTGATGTTGATTGTTTAAGTGGACTCTGTTATTGCTGAATATGTATGTTTGTTATAATCTGCTGAAACTAGTGGATCAGCGGAATATGTTTTTGAAATAAAATAAAATATCGGATCAGGCATCATACTTCTGTCTCACGGTCTGGTGATTGAGAGGAAATGGCTGAGATGGAGGGGATATTCCAAAGAAGTTATTACCATTTTATTGCAGGCCAGGCAACCTACCACATCCTTAGTGTAGATGAGGATTGGGGGGGGGGGGGGGGTTTGAGTCCTGGTATACTATTAACGGAGTGCAGCCTATTCAGGTGACAGTCAAAATTTTTTTTGGCTTTTCTGCAAGAGGGTTTGGTCAAAGGTATGACCTTTAACTCTCTGGTAGTTCAGGTAGCGGCTCTGGGCTGTCTCTGGGGTATGGTGCAGGGATATCTATTGTCCATGTATCTTGATGTCATTCGTTTTCTTCATGGAGGCAAAGCATTTGCATCCTCTGGTGAAGATGAACTGTTTGGAATCTTACTCTGGTGGTTAGAGGGTTGTGTGAGGCTCCGTTAGAACCACAGAGGAGAGCAGCCATAAAGGTCTCGACTCTTCCTTCAGCCAGGAGCTGGATCCCTTTCCGCAGATTTCAGAGTCAGGGGAGGGGGTGGGGGGGTGAAATTGTTGTGTATGTTATCTTCTTTTCTGCTTAGTTGGTTTCGGCAATCCATCTTAGGCGGAAGTGGAACTTCAGGCCTTTCCAGATTTGGATTCCTCCACATCCCACGCAAGACAACTTAGGCTCTTGGATGTGTGGTGTGCTTTGCTAAGGTATCTGAAAGTTTCTAATGATTTCCGAAGATCAGATCACCTCTTTGTACTGTGGGGTGGTCCTAGGAAAGGGTGTAAGACATCTAAGGCTACAATTGCATATTTGCTTAAGGAGGCGAATAGCTTAATTTATATATTTAAAGGTCGGCCAGTACCTGAGGGTTTGAGGACTCACTCGACATGTTCGCAGGGGATCTCTTAGACTGAAGCTCAACAGGTCTCTCCACAGGAGATTTGCAGGGTGGCTAATCAGAAGTTGCTGTACAGTTTCACCAGACACTATCGCTTGGATGTCAGGGCTCCGGCTTCCACGGGCTTTGGTGAGAGAGTTCTGCGAATGTGACTCTCCGGGTCCCACCCAGTTTAGGGTGCTTAGATACATCGCAGGAGTCTGGATTGAGATGGGTTTGTACAGAAGGGAAGAATGTGCTGAAAACAAAACCACAAGTAGGCAGCCCAGGGCAGGTTGTAGATTGGCCTACTTTCCTTAGAGGAAAGGAAATTATCAGTTAAGAAGTAATTTCTCCTTCCTCTGAACTCAGGCAGGCCAATCCACACCAGTGGGGTGTACTGCAGCTACTCCTGAAATGGATGGGAATCTGCCCGTGCTCCCGTCAACACTGCCCTCTTGTGCTTTAACGCTTGGAGAAAGTATGTAAGAAGGAGCATGTTGCTGTCCGATAATTCTCGGAATGAGACCACAGTTGAGTCTCCACCACAGAGACCACTTGACTTGCCTAGGCAAAAGTACCTCTGCATAGACTGCAATGATAACCTCTTTAACCCTACGGGCCACTGCAGCCCACGACGCCAGTTCTCCATGTTTATCTCCACCATGGAGACCAAGCAATCGAGCAGTCTTTTGCCGATAGTGGGCAACCCTCAGATACTGCAAAAATGTCATGTCATATCTAAGACACATAACTGCCTATTCCTGCTCCATTCTTCCCCTGACTAGCACCAGCAGGGAAATAGACTAATTCAAGTGAAACTCCAGTCCACTTCTGGAAAACAGTCCTAATCTGCACCATCGCAGAGATATTCACAGAAAAGGCTCACTTCAAGATAAAGCCTACAGCATGGAAAAACCTTGCCAAATATATAGCAATCAGGAAAATCATTTTCAAGTTAAAACCATTCAGCTGATGAAAGATGGAGCCTGCCCAAAAAACTCAACACCAGGCCAAGAGCCTAAGGTGGCATCAGCAGCACGAAATGGATATAGATGTTGAACTCTCTTCAAAGGAGAGAAACATCTATAGGAGAGAACAAGGCCTACCATCAATACGACCTTCATAACATGTCAATGCTGAAAACAGAAATTGCCAGGAGTTTTAGGGCCAAACTCTTACCAATCCTTCTTACAGAAAACCCAGGATTAGTGGTATTTCCACTCTGAGAGGGTGAAAATCTCTCACCCCCGCATCAACTTTCCAACACTGCAAAGCCTGATACAAGGTAGAAATATGGAAAACTGCCTAGCTCGGAGCAGCACAGTACCACTGTCTGGAAAACAACCAAGCTTCAGCAGTAGAGCCCTCTAAAGGGCCAAACATAAGACCAGAGCACCCTGGACTTTCAAATAAAATCAGTCCCTGTTGTCAAAGATCCTTTGGGAATGTCCACCCTATACAACTGTCTATCAGTAACCAAAAGATGATCGCTGTGGCCAACCAAGTCACCAGACTTGCAGTCCGGGAATAATTTGAGATCCTCCATATTATCCTGCTGAACATCGACCAGGGAAGGAGCCCATATTGTATGTTCTCTGTGGCTCACTATCGAATGAGAGCATAAATTCCCACTGCATTTGGATCCTGTCTGCAACTATAGAACCATTGCATCATCGCATGGTAGTAACATGCCATCTGGTCCCAACAAGAAGCTATGAGCAGAAAAAATATCTCTGCCAACTCCAACTATCTTGATCCAAGTCACGTCTGCTGAGAAAATAGGCAGTGTGAGAAACTGATATCGCTTGGATATGTTGTTCTGCCCATTTCATGAAAACATCTATCTTCACCGACACCTGGTGACAAACTGCTATGGCCTCGAAGATGACTGTGATGGCCTTGCCTGACATCACCTTCACCACTTGTCTCATCAGCCGCTCAATGAACCATAAACACATCAGGCCTCTGCATTCCACCAACCATATGCCATCAACATTTGGTAGGGAGCACGTACCATTCAGAGATCTGTCAGGGAGGAGTTCCCTTAGCAAGCACCCCAGCAACTGCATGCTCACTTCCATCAGCCAGGATAGCCTTACTGCCTACACCTTATACTGCGAAGTCCACCGTGCAAGCAGGGCCTGCTAAAGCAGACACTTGCACTCTTGTCCAAGGAACTACCTCCAGTGTTGTGTCATTGACCCTGAGACCCAGAAAGAACTCCACATCGTGGAACAGATGACCAATCTCAAGGATTGAAACAGTCTCCTACTGTCAGATACAGTGTTCTGGCAGTTCACGCCTTGTGCTGTATCGAATCTCACTCTGAGATAGTCCAAATCTGTGTTGGACGCAGACTACATTTGTAAACCTATTATGCAGCTGGCACGAGAAGGAGGCAGATCACTTTGTGAAATGCCCTTTAACTGTGTAAATCACTCAGCCATCCAGATATGTATGGACCAAAATACCTGCCTTGTGCAGACACGCTGTACTATCTCTCAGATCTTAGAGAAGATTTTCAGCGCTGTAGTACAGCCAAACGGTCAGGCTGGACCCAGATAATATCCTAGAATGGAAAAATGCAAACACTACTGATATTTCAGCCATACAGTGGTATATAGATATAAGTCCATTAAATCCAAAGACGGAAGAAGGTCCTCCTCCTACTGTCACAATGATGGAGTGCAAGGTTCCATTTTGAAGTGTGCTATGTGCAAACGCTTAATACCTTTCAGATCCAGAAGGCATGGAAAGGAGCCCTCTGTCCTCTTGGGCATGATAAAATAAATGGAATAACCCCAGTCATTATTTTGCAGTTCTTAAAACTGGAATTACAGCCCTAAGGTCTGTTAGCCTTCTTTTCACTGTCCCACATCCATCTCCGGAACCTGTAAGCAGACTCCTGCACCTTTACTGCAAGGTCCTAGATGTTCCGGCCTTGGGAGATAGCGCCTGTGTTTGGTTCTCCAGCTAAACTGACCGTGAATCTTCAATGGGATGTGACCTCTGATTCGTCCGTCCTCTGTAGAGGTGTAAACGCCAGGAGTCCCTGGAGTGGTTCCTCATCCCAAAAGAGCTTGCCACTACCCTCTATAGCTCTGGCAAACATAAAATGTTGGAATCATCCCATCGATTCACCAACCACTCAGGACCGAATCAGAGAGAGATCCCTCAATGAGCAACTTTGTCAAATTTGAGTTAGAAATGTTATCTGCCTACCAGTTCTGCCGTCATCGAAGGCAACTTGCCACTATAACAAAAGCTATTCCACTTGTGGCTGTACTCACTGGGTTAAAGCCCACATCAGCTAGAAATGTGGTACTCTGTTCCAATGCAGACCTGAGTGGGACGCAAATTTGCTCAAACTAGCATAGAGCAACAAAAGGTTATTGGCAAATACATTGCTACCACCTCAAATGTTGCTTGAGCACAGTCTCTATCTTTACATCCAGGGCTCCTTCAGAGCGATCCCCTTTCAACTGTGATGGTGACTTATGGTGACCACATCCATGTTATCAAGCTCCAGTGATCCAACTGTTCCCTTCTTGGTTACAAGGCCTGCCAAATATCATCCCCCTTTAAAAAAAAAAAAAAAAAAAAATAAAAAAAAAAAAAAATATATATATATATATATATATATATATATATATATATAAAAAATTTTTACTGAGCCATACCTCTCAAGGTTAAGCAACTCCTGCACTACTTGTAGGAGTGGCAATAAAAAAAACTATCATCTTAGTTAAGGTGACCAGAATGGAAACCTTCCTCAGTACTCCCAGAGTGCCACGCCAAGTATTTTCAGGGTCTGAGCTAATAAACCTGACCCTGTGAAAGAAAACGGAGCAGTGACTTATGTGGTTCCAAGTCAGGCAGGATTTCACCTTCTTCCAAAGATGCGGAGCCCAGTTCTTCTCTGGAACCATCCGCTAAACTGCTCTGTTCGGCGCTTGCCTGATTTGGTTGTAAAGTGGGGAGGCTTAGGATGCTTCCCTGCCATAAGGGTTCCCTCTTAAAAAGTTTGCAAATTGTGGCAAAAATCATATCCACCCATCAATAGGTCTATGGGGCCAACAATAGTGCTTTCCAGGACCCCTTTTCCACCTGGTATGCCACTTCCCTAGGGAACCAGGGGAGTAAAAGGGCGGGAGGAACTGTCACTGATTAGCGCATCACCTTCTGCTCTCTCCTTTACCAATCTGCCTTGATCGAGGGGATGCTGCACAGCAGCTAAATCCTTGTTGGCCAAACACCCTTGAGTCGCCAACCAACATTGGACTGGGCAAAGAGAGTGAAATGGCTGCATTGCCCCTATTTGTCCAGCTGCCTCACTGGAGCTTTCAGTCTCTCTCAACTGCCAGAGCCATTGTCCTCAAAAGGGCTGGCTCCTGAACCATGGCTCCTGCATGCTGCAAAAACACACCAACGATGCACTAAGACACACATATGTGTGTAAAACCAGTCTGCGGTATTGTGCACATACCCATGCACGTAGATCCAGACTATGGCCCTATGGTGCTGGAAACACCCCAGCCGTGGCCTTACCGCATGTAGCAGCGGGCTATCCTTTCCACATGTGGCTGACATACATAAATGGCAGTGTGGGAGCCCAGAAGCTCGTCTGCTGGCCAAGCTAATGGCATCGTCAGTTTGACACCCTGCTCCATTCCCCAGAGATTGATCAGAGGCGCGGGATTTGCGCTAGTGTGTGTTTACCTGATCTCAGGTCTCCGCTGAAATCACGACTGGGCTAGTGGCTACCGGGGGGTGGTATTTGAGCTTAAATCTGACAACAGCATAGAGGCTCAAATATGCAACTGAGGGAGAGCTCCCGATTGGGTTCACTACAGGAGCTGAAATTTGTTTTTTCTTTCTTCTACTTTTTCTCTTTTTTTTTTGTTCAGTAAGCAATCTTCACTAGGGAGGTACATGTCCACCATCTGCTGGAGACTGAGAATACTGGCAGGCTGATGGGACAGGGCTATATGTAACGTCAGCAAATCCATTGTCTTCATCTTTATCTGCTGGTAGGAGTGCATAACCCACTGGTGTGAATTGGCCTGCCTGAGTAGAGGAACTGACACTCCACCCAAGATGCAACCTGTGCTTGAGTGGAACGAGCCAAAGGCCCTCCAGAATGTCTAGTCCCTTGCAAACGTAAGCACAAGCAATTGCTTTCATAATCCATCTAGAAATCAATGAACACCTTTTCCCCATTATTACGACCACTGAAATATACAAAGAAATGGTCCATTCAACGAAACTGTTGGTGACCTTCAAGAACCATAGAAGAACCTTGTGTACGTCCAAGACATGAAACTTCCTGCATCCGGGGAAGAAGCTTTCAAATTTCAAAAGGTAGGTAATATCACTGATTGGCTCATTATAAAAGAGGAAACCACTTTTGTCAAGAAAAATGGCACTGTGCGAAGTGACACCCTATCTGCTGAAAATTGAAGGAAAGGGTTTTTATTTGAAGGTGCTTATATAATGCTTATTTCCCTATACAAGGCCTGCAACTCAGAGATTTGTCTCACTGAACAAATAGCCATAAAAAATAAATGCCTTCAAGGTAAGATCTTTCAATGAAGCCACCCTCAATGGCTCAAATAGTGAGTAACACAAGGCTCGTAAGACTAAATTAAGGCTCCATGGAGGAACTACTCACCTTATCAGAAGACATAAATGCTTCACATCTTTGCGAAAGCTATGTTCTGATGAGAAGCCAAGGAAGATCTGTGCACTTTTCACTGGAAACAGGCCAAGGCCACCAACTACACCTTAAGTGAATTCAGGACTAGACTCTTTTGCAAACCGTTCTGCCAAAAAAAAAGAATTTGAGAAACTGATGCCCGAAGTGGGGCAACCCCCGCCTGGAGACACCAGGCCTCAAAACACCTTCCATACATGTATGTTTGCGAAGGAAATAGAGGACTTCTTAGTTTGGAGTAAAGTATTGATTTCTTCGGAAAAACCCTTTCCTCTTAACCATCTCTTTTCAAAAGCCAGGCCGCACAACAAAAGCAATCCACCTGCTCCAAGAAAATTGGGCCCCAATGAAGCAGCCTGGGGAATTTAACAAAGCTATAAGGGCCCATCCTCTTTTAGATGCACCAGATCCTCAAACTACCTGGGCCATGCTGGAGCCGCTAAGATCACCTTTCCGTAATGTTTCTTTATCTACTGACCATTCTGCCTGTTAACAGCCAAGGTTAGGGAAAAAATATTTGCAGCAGAATTTCTCAAGGCCACGGTCAAGAAAAAGCATCAAAACACTCTGAAAAGATCTCTCTGAAGAACTACAGGGCCTTGGTGTTTAACCTTGATTCCATCAAATCCAAGCAAGGAACATTGCTTTGTCTGCCATTTCCCACTCTCCAGGGTCCAAAGTGTGTCTGCTAAGAAAATCCACCTGTACATTCTCCACCCTAACCACATGAGACACCGACAAGACTCGTAGAAGTTGCTCCACCTAACAGAACAATGTCCATATTTTCAGGGAAACTGCCACACTCTTGGTGCCCCCTTGCATTTTGATGTATGCCACTGCTGCTGCATTTTCAAACTGGACCCTCACCGCCTGGTAGCAGACTAGTGGAAGTAAATATAGCCACCTTTTCTGATTGCTCTATATTCCAGACAATTGATGGAACAGAGGCCTTCTTCGCTGTCCATTGTCCCTGTGCCTTGTAGTTCCTGACAGACTGGCATCTGTGGTTATCACGGTCCAATTTGGAATATCAACTCCATACCCTTGGACAAACTGTCCCATGAGAACCACCAGGATAGGCTCGCCCTTGCCTCCCCATAGAAAGGAACACAGAGCTCAAAATCCTCAGACTTAGCACATGAAAGAAGAGCCTTTTGGAGTGGACAAATATGCACAAAGGACTAAGACCAGCATAGATGATATGGAGCCTAGGACCAACAAATAATCCAGAACTTTGGGATTCCTGGGGAGCAACAATTGCCAAACTTGATTGTGCAATTTGAGCATCCTGTCCACGGTAAGAAACACCTTGCCTACACTGGTCTCAAAACACTCCCCCAGGTACTCCAACCTCTGTGATGGTGCCAATTTGCTTTTCACTAAGTTCACAATCCAACCCAGGGTCTACAACCTCCACAACATCCGATGCGTCGACTGTTGACAATTACCCAAGATTTTTCCCAAATAAACCAGACATCTAAATGAGGGTGAACTATAACACCTTCGCTGTGCAAGGCAGCCGATACCACAACCATCATCTTGGTAAATGTAAGGCTCTACTGTGAAACCAAACAGAAGCTGTCAAAACTGCAAATGCTCTCCCAGCACAGCAAACCTGAGGAATCTCTGATGTTATGAAGAGAGACCTCTAAGATCCAGAGATGCTCAAAATTCCCCTTTTTCTGTCCATTGCTATGACCAAGCGCAGAGTTCCCATCTGAAATTGTGGCACCTGTAAAGCTGCATTCTATTTTTTTTTTTTAAGATCCAAGATGGGCTAATACGTGTCCTACTTCCTCAGTATCACAAAACAGATGGCGTTTCTTCCTCGACTCTTTTCCTCCTGTGGAACGAACCATTGCTCTCAACTACAGAAGCCATGGGAATGTGGGTCACACTGCAGCCTTTTTCTGATTTGACACACAAGAGGAAAGCATCACTGGATGTGCAAATTCTAAAGTGTAACAGTCTTTTATGATGGACAGGACCCACTGGTCTGTTATCTCTCATTGCACTCCCTTGAAACTTCTGGAACATGACACACGGGCTTCACAAGCAGGCTTGCGACCCTCAACTTGTTCAGAAGTTGCCGTTGTGAAGAGGAAACCATTTTCTTGACGATACTACTGTGCCTTTTGGAAAAAGTCTTCTTACTCCCTTTGGGCGTGACTCTGGTAACTTATGCCCCTTGGACACTCCCAGGCACTTTACCAGCTGCTCCAAGTGCTCTCCAAACAGTGGCTTGACTTTGAATGGGAGGCTGCCCAGCTGTGGACTTGACCACACATCCACTGCCCAGTTATGTAACCCGAAAAGTCTCCTGACGAAAACCACGCCACCATATTTCTAGCCGATGTCCGAAGCAAATCATACAAAGCATCTGCTATAAAGGCCAACCTAGCCTCTAGCCACTCTCCTCTTCTTTTGCCAAGAGGGAGACCCCAGACTCCATCACTGGAATATGTTGCACCCTGTGCAAACAGCAGGACAGAGTCATGAAGCTATTACAAACCGCCGCTCAGATTCCCAAAGCTGAGATCTCAAACATCTTCTTTAAATGCAGCTCCATCTTACGATGTTGGGAATCCTTAAGAGCCGAACAACCTTGACCTGAACAGTGATCATCTTCGTGACTGTTGAAACTAAGGCATCTAACTTTGGGTAACTTCAAGAGCTCCAGAGCCTCTGACTATGTATACAGCTTTTCCATAGCTCTGCAAACCTCTGACCCAGACTCAGGTGTATCCCACTCCCTAAAAACCAGGGCCTTTACAATTCGATGGAAGGGGAAAGCTTTAGCAGGACCCCCAAAGCCCATCCCTTCCCCTTCATGCCACAATCTCTTAACATCTAGCTTCTTCAGGACCTGAGAAACTCTTCTCTGTGAAAAAGGTAGACTGCTTTAGGGTCATCACCTTCCACAACTGGGATTTACCCTTCTGCTAAGGGGTGCACATCCCTGCCCTCGTCCCCTGAGAGGCTTGGTGAGAGATCCTCTCCCCATCCTCTCCGGAAGCTGCAGAATCAGGATCTATAGCTAGATCAGGCCTCTGCTACCTCTTTTTGAGGTGGGACAGATTCCTGGACTGATCCTGAGAGGGCACTTTCCCTGACTTAGGATGCCGAGAAGTACTTTTTAAGCAGGGACATTTCCTAATAGTACCTTTTGTAGCCAAACAAGCTTTGTGCCTTACCTGCACAAACTGTTGAAAATAGTTCTGGCTCAGAATTTCCACCTGGAGAATCAAACACTTTCTGATCCCTCCTGGGCACTATCTGAAGCCTCCACCACAGGAGAAACAGCTCCCTCCTCCATGAGCCTCTACAGTGCAGGAAGGGAGCCACCCACCTAAAGCTGCCTGCACTGCTGAGGCCCTTTGTGGATATCCGCAGCACTCACTAGCCGGAATTTGCCCCTTCGCTGCCCCCATGGCTTGAGCCTGCCTTCTTATTCTCTCTGTCCCCCAAAGCAGAGCTGTGCTGCGATAGTCACTTACCCATGCAGAACATTGTGGAGACTGCCAGCCACTTCAGTTTTTGTTTTAAACTCTTTTGAAAACACAGTAAACCCCCCCCCCCCCCCCCCCCCCCCCCAAATAAAGGAATAAAATATAGAAGTTGGTATTTTCCTGAACATCTTGTCACAGCAGGGACGGAAGCTAGAGGGAGAGAGAAGAGCAGGAAATGAGGGAGCCAGACTACTGGCTATCAAATTCCTCCACCTGGAATAGGTAACAGCTATCCAGATGCCACCAACCCCCTGCTCATCCCTACTCTACAAGGGGGATGATGCTGTACCAGGATCTAACACTCTTGGAAGCAATTTAATCTTCTAACATGACTGCAGGTTTTGCACCTCCACCATCTTCTGGAGACAGAGAATACTGAGCAACTGCAGATGGCACACTGTGTTATGTTCCATATTTTTTATAGTTATATGTAAAGCCCCTTCCGTTTGGGCATCTCATTGTTTTATGTAAACCGGAGTGATTTGTATCTGATACAAATCAATGAGATGCCCTTCCGTTTGGGCATCTCATTGTTTTATGTAAACCGGAGTGATTTGTATCTGATACAAGAACTTCGGTATATAAAAATTAAAAATAAGTAAATAAATAAATACAGTTTTTCTTCTCTCTTTCCATTTGCTGGTAGGGGAGAAAACCCCATTCATCTGGACTGGTCTGGGGGTTGTTAAGGAAAAGCTAGTTTACTTACCGTAAACAGTTTTCCGTAGATAGCAGAATGGATTACCCATGCTATTTGAGTGTTGTCAACGACTGTGCTCTCGTGGACATTCTCGCTTCAAGACAGAGCTTTGCTCTGCTGCGCCTTTTGCGCGCAGTGTGTCATCGGTCTCAGTTCGTAATAAAGCTAGATGGCAGCACCGTGGTCAGAAAGAAGCAGAAAAGCTTGTCCAGGGAGGAGGGAGGGTACGCATGGCTAATTCATCCTACTATCTATGGAAAACACCATTTAAGCAAACTTGATTTTTTCCGTCAATAAGCAGGCGGAATTAACTATGCTATTTGGGAGTCCCAAGGTTTGGTTACAAAGTAAATAGTAGTAAACAAAGATGTTAAGCAGACACCTTTGCAGTGTCTGGATTGCTACTTTTACCTCCGTTCTTTTTTGTTACCCTAATTCCCCTGTGGATTTGTCTTTCTGGCTAATCATCGTGGATAGCACTGCCCCTCCCAACCTGCTATCTGAAGCCCCTAGTTGGTCTAGGCAGTAGTGAGTGGTGAAAGTAAGGACTGATGACTAAGTAGCCACTCTACATATATCGTCAATGGGCACACTCCGTAGATGTGATGGACGATGCTGTGGCTCACACTTAATGAGCACTAATAGAGCCCTCCCCCCCCCCCAAGGGTGCGTGTGCTAATTCATGGCAGAACTGAATACAATCCCTGATCCAGTAAGAGATCGTTCTCTTGGAGACTGCTACTCCCAGTGAATTAGGATTAAATGAGACAAACAATTATGAGGAGCATTGGTGAGGCTGAGTCCTTTATTTATATGTCAGCACCCTCTTGCAGTCCAAAGAATGGAGCAGAGTCTCATTTATTCTTATGTGGTTTAGGAAAGAAGGTAGGTAGTAATATGGCTTGATTGATGTGAAAAGCTGAAATTACCTTAGGTAGGAATTTAGATATTGCGTCCTGAGCATTACCTTGTCAAGATAAAACTGCAAATAGGGCGAGGAATTTCAAATATGTGGTTCAAAAGGAGGCTTTCTGATGGGAGGATGAAGGTGCAAGAGGCCTCTCATCAAACGAGATACCAAAGGATGGAAAACCACCAAGGAGTTTATGCCCCTCTCATGATAAGCCGCTATAGCATTTAAATGGACTCATATGGAAGATGTCACCAAGTCAGAGTTTGAGAGATGAAATATGAAATCTAGAATCTCTCTGGGTGACGAGGAAAAGGGGTTAATGCGATGATCCTGATATCATATGATTTAACATAAGAACATTCCAAACAAAAAAGAGCCAATCAGATCCCCACATAATATCACACACACAAAAAAGGAATCCACAAAACTGTGAAAATCTCTCGCTTTGCCACTCACAATTGTTGCTTTTCAAACATTTTCCCCATAGTTTATGAAAATTAGTAACCGCATCAGCAAGCCTGACAACATGCCTTACACACTTAAAAAGCCGTCAGGACTACTCAATCATTTGTGGTTGCAAATCAAATCTTGTAAATAGCCTGTTTATCAATCAATTTTTATAATTTTTCTTTTTTTAATTTTTTAATAATTTAACACTAGCAATACTTATGAAACTTCAAAGTATGTCCTTTGCCTTAATGGCTTGACAACGGCCGATGTTTCGCATATCTTGCTTCTTCAGGAGCCAAATCCTTGTTGATCAAACTTGTACACAAAAGGATCCATTCCACAGATAATTTCATTTCTTACTATTTCTTACTATTTTAATTTTAAACTCCTATAAAATGATTTACCAATAACCATTATCAAAATTGTTTCAAAACAAATGAAAATTACTTATCTTTTTGTTGGCAATTATATAACCTTATCCGGGACGCCATGCCTCAACTGTCTTCACCTCCGGGACAGAGACCGCCCAGTTGTTGAACCAAAGTTTAAATAACCACCAAGTGATCAAGTCATCAATCAAGCACGCCGTCATGATGATGTGTACATCTTCTTACGTATTGTATCGTCTGCTGTCTTAAGAGATGATCATTAGTTATGAATTAGTGTGACCACTGTATGACCATATGAGACACATTTTAAAGAAAAACATTCAATTCTAATGCAGCATTTAAGCCTGCGGGATGCACCATATTCAAAACATGTATCCATCGCTGTTCAGCTCAGAATAATTTTGCATTCCAATCACCTCCCCGCCAATGTGGTTTAATCTGTTCCAAGACATACTTTCAGTTCATCAAAACTGTGTGTAAATTCAAGACAGTGTGCAACTAGAGGAACATTTATCTGATTAGTAATTAAACTAGATTGATTTTCTATTATCCTAGTTTTCAACGATCGCTGTATTTTACCCACATAAAACTTATCACATGGGCATTGTATTATGTAGATCACTCCTGCTGATACACATGTTGTAATATGTTGTAATTTGACTGTCTTTTGAAGAGACTGAAAATAAATGTAGTCTCCATCATAATATGACACACTAAACATGTACCACATGATGTATGAGAACCTTGTCTATCATGAAAATACTTAAATCGATGAATCAATGTACCAATTGATCTCTTAAGATAGAGCCTCTAGTGTAAGTAAATCACGGTGTTTGTTGAAATTCATCATACACCTGTAAGATATGCCAGTTCTGATGAACCACTGTTTAATCATGCATGCCATAGGGGGAAATGGAACAACATAGGTTAATGTATATTCTTCATTAGTTGTTTGTGGAAGAAATAACCAATCGCGGTGAGTGTTTTGCTCTTAAATATGCTCATTTAATACATTGTTTCGGATAGCCTCGAGCAAGAAATCTCGTACTAAGATCTGACAACTGACGATGGTAATCCATAGCTGATGTACATAATCTTCGACTTCTAAAAAATTGGCTCATTGGAAGATTTTCTTTCAAAGATCGGGGATGGGCACTTGAAAAATGTAAAAGTGCATTACTGCTCACAGATTTCTAATATAAAGCAGTAGTAAAGCCACCAGCCACTTTCAAGATTTTTATATCTAAAAACGTAATGCAATGTTGTTGAATATTTGCTGTAAACCGAAGATGAGAATTATGTGAATTTAACCATGTCACAAAAACATTGAAAACCTCTATAGTACCCCGCCAAATGATGAATATATCGTCAATGTAACATTTCCATGTCACTATAAATTCTGTAAATTGATGATTTTTATCAATCCATAACTCTTCAAAATGTCCGATATATAGGTTCGTTAAATCAGGGGCCATTGTGGCTCCCATCGTGGTCCCACAAATCTGATGAAAAAATTGTTGTTCAAAAGCAAAATATTTTTTTGTCAATGCTATTTCCAGAAATGACCGTAAAAAAGACGAAGGTATTCTATGTGGTCTGGGGCGTTACTCAAAATATTTAATGGCTACCTCGATAGCCTGATCCTGAGGGATACATGTGTACAATGACTCAACATCTCGAGTGACTAGATATAGGTGCTCAGTATTATAATGTTCACTTTCCAAAAATGTGATCATCTGTTGGGAATCTTTCACATATGATGGTAAGCTCACAAACGGGGCCAAAATATAATTCACAAACTTTACCAGTGGTTCTAACAAACCTCTTCTTGACACGATCGGGTGCCCAGGATGATCAGTCATATCTTTTTTGATCTTAGGCAGTGAATAAAAAATTGGAACCAAAGCGTTTTTTCTAATAAGAAAAGAAACTTCTTTTGATGTTAAAAACCCACTGCGACTACCTTCCATTACCAATTGTTCAATTTCTTCAAGTAGTTCTTCTGTCAGATCTTTCTCAAGAGCTTGATAAAACTTGTGATCTTGCAATTGTCGCTGTATTTCATTAGTGTACTGTATTCGATCTAATAATACAATCTTGCCCCCTTTGTCCGCTGGCTTGATGATCAAATCTTGATTCTGGAGGATCCAAGATGGCTCCCTGAACGGTCGCCGATTTGGACGCTCTCTTATTTTCCTGGAATAAAATTGTATTACCTTCATAGTTTTGATGCCGCATAAAAGAAAAGGCAAAGTGAGGGTGTATCTATCCGTGCCCTCATTTCCAGCTGGCCAACGAGTGATATCCCAATTCGTGACCCCCATTTCGCAATCTGGGGTCACGAGCCCCGCAGGCGTAACGGGAGCAGGAGTCTCGGCGCCGCCAGGGGAGATATCACTGACCACCGGAGCCGCGAGATCAGCCGAGGATGACCCCTCCTGGAGCCGTCGAGCAGGTTGAGTCGCCGGTGGATGACGACACAGAGTGGCTCAGCAGGGTGGATTGCTCGACGTTTCGGCGGAATTGGAGAGTTCGTCCTTCCACCTCAAGAATCTGGGGATCCCTGCGATGCCTAAGGATAGTATTGGGAAAGAAATGCAGATACCATTGGCAGGAGGAGAGAAGGAGGCAAGCGGAGGTATGAAACACTCCTTAGAGGTAAAAAGACCGGCTGTAATAACCATGGAGTCCTTATGGGACTTAATAATGGGGATGACTAGGGTGGTCAATGAATATACCCAAAAAACGGATGAACAGTCCCACAGAATGGATGCCTTGGAAAATGAAATTAAAAATGAAGGTCAAACAAATTAATTGCTTCAAATTAAAAATGATTTAAAACAGCTTTCTGGCTTAAATACTGGCTGTATGAAGGAACAAGCAGTTTCAACCCGGAGGTTGGAAACTGTAGAAAACTGTAGAATCCTAACTAACACCAATAGAAGAGACCATATTACCCCCATCTTGAGCAACCTCCACTGGCTACCCATCAAACAGAGAATCCTATATAAAACCTTAACCATCATTCACAAAGCAATTCATAACGTCGCACCTATATCTCTACAAACTCAACTTCGCCCACACTTATCTTCCAGACCCATCAGAAGCGCCTACAAAGGCACATTAGTCGCAGCGCCTGCCAAATCAACACTAAGAAAAAGAGCGCTCTCCACTGCGGGACCACACCAATGGAATGCACTCCCACCAGACCTACGACTCGAACCCAATCTACCAGAGTTCAAAAAAAGGTTAAAAACTTGGCTCTTCAGGCAAGCGTTTCAATTCCCAGAGTGTAACTAGGCACCTACTCCTGACCTTCAGACCCAACCATTGCAGGATGTCACTAACACCTTGACACTTAATTTCATTCCCGTACTTGCTTATTCGGATGTCTATTTAACAGTCTTTATTCACCTTTATATAACCGCTTACTGTAGACCATATACGCTACTAAAGTTGCTTGAAAAAAGGTGAACACACACATACGTTTCAATACATGAATAAGGTTATTTGTTATTTGTTATTTGGTTAAATATTATTATTACTTTCTATGTTCCTTGTAATAATGTTCAATGGTTGATTGTTATTGTTTCAATGTTCTATGTAAAAAAACCCCGGTCTAACCTCCCAGACCAGGGCAACCTTCTCGTTACATGTAAACCGGATTGATTTGTATTGTATACAGGAATTCCGGTATATAAAAATTAAAAATAAATAAATAAATAATATTTAAGACAATTAAATATAAGGATTTTGAATTTCCCCAAAGTTTTGGGAGAAATTCCATTAATAACATTCAAGAGATATTTAAAAGAGATCCTAAAGATTCCAGAAGAGCAAATACCAGCAGTGAAAAAATTCCTATATTTGAAACAAAGACAATGCCAGATTCAGATATCTCCAATAGGGAATGTTGGAGATATTGAAAATCTATCTGAATATTTAGAAAGCTCGGAATTTGAAGTGGTTGAAAGATCTGTTTTGTTTGTGTCTCTGTTTTCCGAAATAGATAAGGCATTAATTATGAAATATTACTTTAAAGCAATAAATGTTGAATATATGGGGGGTTTAAACCATATATTTCCGGATTTATCAAGAGTTACGCAAGCACGCAGAAAAATTTTCCTTACAATGCGCCCAGAAGCTCTTGCTCTTGGGGCAGAATTTCCTTTAAGATATCCTGCAAGATGCGTGATAAAATACTTATTTATTTATTTAATAACTTTTCTATACCGGCATTAGTAGGAGACATCATGCCGGTTCACATGACAACAAAAGAATGGAAAATACATTATAACAGGGCGGTGGGTGGGGAATATAACAACAACAGAGAAGGCAAGAAGATATAGATATAGATATATACTCTGGTAATGTCTATGTTTTCTACAATTCTGAACATCTAAGGGAATTCTTAAATACCAGAGTAGTTACCCCTACGAATTAAAATTTATCCGCGTGTGAAAAAGAAATGGTTTAAAGGAGCCTTGTTCTAAATATAATTTCCTAGATAACTCCTGATGTTTCTTTTCTCTCTCTCCAATATTACTTTGAATATTTGAAAGTTTCTGTTTTATTTCCATATGTGATTTAATAAGGGGAGAATATATTGCTTATTTGTTAAACTTTCATGTAATTTCCAAGCAAAGGTATCTGTTATGTTTTGAAAAATTCATAAATAAAAAAAAAAATCTTGATTCTGATGTAATTCTTTAATTGCTTGTGTCTCATGTCTAGTTAGATTCGAAAAACTCCGTTTGTCAGTAAATGATTGACGTATTTGTCATAAAACAACCTGATGAAAAGTAGAGATAATAGGGTCCGCAGGACCTGGTGGACACCAGGACGAGGAGTTTCTAAAAAAAAAAAAGATGTTCCCTCCACTGGGCCGATCAACAAAAAAATGTTTGATATACAATTTTTTAACAAATTTAAACAAGGCTATTTCAAGTTGAAATAAGTCAGCTTTTGGAGTTGGTATAAATGATAACCCTTTATTAAGAACCTGCTCTTGTGTGCAATTCAATGAATGCTTCGATAAATTCAGAATCAAAGATTCCGATTGGTCTGAGACCTTGTCTGACGAGAGAATAATTATGTTTCTTCTAGGATAATAGAACATTGATCTAGTTTAACTACTAAACGGATAAATGCTCCTTTGGTTGCACACTGTCTTGAATTTACACACAGTTTTGATGAATTGAAAGTATGTGTCTTGGAACAGACTAAACCACATTGGCGGGGAGGTGATTGGAATGCAAAATTATTCCGAGCTGAACAGCGATGGATACATGTTTTGAATATGGTGCATCTGTAGGGGTTAAATGCTCATTGTTCTTTTCTCCTTATCTTGGCTCCAGCACTATGTAGTGCTTCGACCTACTAAAAACTATATGTGCTCTAAAACATTTTTCTAATCCTGCTAGTTTTTGTTTTCTTTTTCTTTGTCCACTATAATGGACTGCCTCTTATTACTTTCTCTGTACCTTTCAAGAATGATTTCTTCCTTCTGTCAGTGTTAATTTTTACATTGTTCTTTTGATACGTATGTAAATGTAAACTGAAGCTTAAGACTAATGTTATGATAATTTAGTTGTATTTGTAGTTCAACTACAGAGCTGACTGACTTTTATTGTAACTTGAGCCTTAATGCTGCCATTTGCTATCTGAAGACTGTTTGACTCTGTAAGTATCACGTACCTAATTTAGGGATCTAGAGGGACACATGCTTGATACACCCAACACAAACCAAAGGTTAGTGGCTAGAACACACACCTATAGGCCTTGCCCTAGACTGTCTGCTGTCATCGGCGCTGCTGCTTTGGTGTGCCACTGTTGCCATTTGACGTGGCACAAGAGGGAAATGATATATGAGCAGTGTAACATGGAGACTTTGGCTCATTCAGCTTACCCCAGAATCCTTTGCTGTCTGACTTAACTGAAACTGCTGGCATACAATGAACTTAAGCTGACCTGTGCGTGAATGGCTACTGAGAGCCTTCTGGAATGAATTCAGACCTAGCCAGATATGATGAAGGGTCATGAGGTCACAACCAACATATGGACCAAGCTTTGTTCTCACAGATTCCTATCTTGACTGAAAGAGGCCAGTTAAACTGAATATCCCCCGAGGTTAAGACTCTGATCAAAGGCCTGGAACGAGTGACAGAACAAAGACCTACTACAATGATTGATAGCCATCATCAGACCCATCGCCTACTGAAACTAATCATCAGACATGTAGGCCCTTAGGCCTAATTGGATCTTAAGGTGGGAGGCGGTATCAGGGAAGTTTAGATAAAGTTTACCTGATTGGGTAGGACACACGTGGTACCTGATACTTTATGTAGTCCCATTAGGGATCATTGAATGTTATCATCTATAAAAACTCAGCACTGACTAACAAACGCTGAAACATGCAGGGAGAGCCCTTAACAAACAATGGGCTCCCACTCTATGTCTCCCAGGGGTCTAATATGATTGGCTTTTGATATTAAATAAACTTAAATTGGTTTGTATTAAAGTTGGACCTCTGTGTATTATTGAAACAGCTAATGGCACAAAAAAATGATAAAACAATTAGAACTGAACATTTTTCTTTAAAATGTTGTCTCATATGGTCGTACAATGGTCACATTAATTCATAACTAATGATCATCTCTTAAGACAGCAGACGATATAATGCGTAAGAAGATGTACACATCATCACGACGGTGTGCTTGATCGATGATGCGATCACTTGGTGGTTATTTAAACTTTGGCTTAACAATTGGGCAGACTCGGTCCCGGAGGTGAAGACGGTTGAGGCACGACGTCCCGGATACGGTTATATAATTGCCAACAAAAAGATAAGTAATTTTCATTTGTTTTAAAACAATTTTTGATAATCGTTATTGGTAAATCATTTTATAGGAGTTTAAAATTAAAATAGTAATAAATAGCAAGAAATGAAATTATCTGTGGAACGGATCCTTTTGTGTACAAGTTTGATCAACAAGGATTTGGCTCCTGAAGAAGCAGGATATGCGAAACCGGCCGTTGTCGAGCCACTAATGCAAGGGGACATACTTTGAAGTTTCATAAGTATCGCTAGTGTTATATTATCAAAAAATAAAAAAAAGAAAAATTATAAAAATTGTTGATTGATAAACAGGGTATTTACAAGATTTGAATTGCAACCGCAAATGATTGAGTAGTCCGGATGGTCTTTTAAGTAAGTGTACAAGGCACGTTGTCAGGCTTGCTGATGTGGTTACTAATTTTCATAAACTATGGGGAAAATGTTTGAAAAGCAACGATTGTGAGTGGCAAAGCAAGATATTTTAATAGTTTTGTTGATTCCTTTTTTTGTGTGTGTAACATAAGAATATAAGTTGTAATAATTAAGGAAACAAGATTTTACCTTCTGTGATATATTACATAAGAACATTTCATACTGGGTCAGACCAAGGGTCCATCATGCCCAGCATCCTGTTTCCAACAGTGGCCAATCCAGGCCATAAGAACCTGGCAAGTACCCAAAAGCAAAGTCTATCCCATGCTACTGATGCTAGTAATAGCAGTGGCTATTTTCTAAGTCAACTTAATTAATAGCAGGCAATGGACTTCTCCAAGAACTTGTTTAATCCTTTTTTAAACCCAGCTATCCTAACTGCACTAACCACATCCCCTGGCAACAAATTCCAGAGTTTAATTGTGTAATGAGTGAAAAAGAACTTTCTCCGATAAGTTGGTTTTGGTATTTTTTTTTGTCAAAATCATTTTTATTGAAGAGTATAGGCAGTACAACCATCAAAACCCTGAGGAGGTACCCAATACAGTGCAACAGATCTACAAAAAAAATAGTGCCAAAACGCAACCCCCCCCCCCCCCACCGTACGCCCATCTTATTACCAGGCGCACTGCCCAACTCTATTTCAAACTCCAGACGACGCAGTCCACCAGACAAAGTCATCACAATAATTCATTCCACTCGCCCCAAACATCTCGTATCTCTCACTCTTCTAACCTCCCTCCCCTTTCCAACCCCTAGGAGAGTGTCGCAGTGAAATAGTAATACATACTCTTTCGTTAAATGAATATTATTGAACAACGAGGTTTGTTCCAGAATTCCCCCCTTCAACACTTCTTGCCTAGCCTTACTGACAAAGTGTCTCGGTCTCTGCAACAGTGAATTGGTATGGTCTAATCACTTCCATGATGGATGATATCCCGTAGCAAGCAGATGAGTTTGGATATCCAGTGGCAGTAGGGTAAAACAAGTAGCCCAACAGAGTCTATATTCCGGATCCGGCGTCCTCTGGCCATGCAGTGAGGCTAATCTCTCCATTTGCATAGAGGAGGCAAGCCTATAGTACCATGCCCTCGTAGTGAGAAGTGTACCCAGCGCTATCCAGTCCACCAGGATCGTACGGCAAGCCAGTAATATAGCGGTATGGCCAAACCGGTCCAGAGAGACCTGATAGACTGGCATAGCACCACACAATCCCGACAGGAGTCTGCCAGTCCTGCCAATGGTAGTGCGCATACTTTGAGCAACAACAGCCAGCACTTCATTCCAAAACCCTGCCAACTGAGGGCTCATGAACAACTGATGGACCAAAGTTCCTCTCTCTTAATTACATTTAATGCATGTGGGCGATGCTAGCCTCCCCATTTGGTAAAGATGTACATTGTCACAAAGAATATGATGTAAAATTTTAAATTGTAATTCTTGGAGAGATAAATCCAGCAAACTCTTTTGCATAGTTTTGAAACATGAGAGCAAGTAGGTGGTGGAGACATCTGTCGTCCCCATCTCTGTCCAATATTGCACCAGATATGTGATATCCCGAGGTGATCGATACGTCTTACCCACCTCGCATCAGCCTTTAATTGAGTTCTGCTTTAAGGCGGCATCAAAGAAGCACTGGGCGAATTGACATAAGAACATAAGAAAATGCCATACTGGGTCAGACCAAGGGTCCATCAAGCCCAGCATCCTGTTTCCAACAGTGGCCAATCCAGGCCATAAGAACCTGGCAAGTACCCAAAAACTAAGTCTATTCTATGTTACCATTGCTAATGGCAGTGGCTATTCTCTAAGTGAACTTAATAGCAGGACGTTCCCGCCAATATGTTTCCTCTGTCCATCGGAAACTCGACAGATAATGGCGCGTTTGTAGGTATGCAAAAAAATGCTTAGCTGGTAGTTCGTAATCTGTCGCCAATGATGCAAAGTCTCTCACTAGTGGTGTTTCCTAAGAATAAAATTGAAAGATGAACGGAAGTCCTTTTTGTAGCCAGGCGTCAAAGATAGAGTAGTTTTCACGCCCTGAAAAAAAATCCCAATTACCTAACAATGGCATTAAGACAGAGACGAGTCCAGTCATGCCTCCCTGTGCCCTGATCCACCGCCAAGCCTGTCGACATGGGTGGACCAAGCTACGTGGGATTTGTAAATTACGGTAAGTATTGTTACTTGCTTGTAAAAGATACAGTGGGGACCACGGGGAGACCATGCTGATAACGAGCCCATCTTCACAGTAAGTGTATTGATCTAGTAGCCACTCTCCTACATAGTGAAGTTGACAGGCCGCATTAAAGAGTCGTATATCCGACAGACCTAGACCTCCCTCCCCCTAGAATGTGTCAAAACCTTGTAGTTCAACCGGGCCCTCTTCCCAGCCCACCCAAATTTTTGGAAAGCAGCTTGTAACCAAGTGACATCCCTGCCGGTCAGCCAGCAAGGTAACATGTGCATCTTATATAGTAACTTAGGCAGGAGAACCATTTTAAGCAAGGCACACCTGCCAAAGAGGGAAAGAGGCAGAATCCACCATGAATGGAGTTGGGCGGCTAATGTTGCTATTGTGCTCGTGATATTCAGCTCATAAAGGTCTGCGAGATCTCGTGGAATCCAAACCCCCAGGTTCTCCGATAAGTTTTAAATCTTCCACATGCTAACTTCATGGAGTGCCCCTTAGTCCCTCTATTATCCGAAAGACTAACTAACCGATTTACATTTACCCGTTCTAGACCTTTCATGATTTTAAACACCTCTATCATTCCCCCCCCCCCCCCCCCCCATCAGCCGTCTCTTCTCCAAGCTGAAAAGAAAATTAGGTCTTACCTTCGATCATTTTCTTTCCTGCAGTACCAAGGATCAGTGCAGACTCCTGGGTTTTGCCTCCGCACCAGCAGATGGAGACAGAGCAAGATTTGACTGGCTCTGCCATATATACCAGGGTGCCACCCACAGTCAGCCAGTATTCCCTGTACGTACCAGGATCAGTCCAGACCGTGGGTAAAGCCCCCGTTCCAGCAGGTGGAGACAGACCAGAGTTCTGAGGCTTGCCCATATAAGGACGGAACTAACCCAGGAACCCTCAGTATTTGTCTGTCTCCAGCAGGTGGAACAGCTCACTCTTTGGTTCCCTGTTTAGCTTGCCCTCTGTAGTCTTTCTTCTTCTTTCTCTGGGGCAAGCTCACACAAGTACATTTTTAGTTTACTTCTTAATTATTATTATAATAAAAAAAAAATTATTTTTGTCAGTTTTCTCTGACTAAATGTCAGGGCAGATAGTTTTGTCTCCCTCGCTCTTGGGGTTCCTAGGGGGGCTTTGCCCCTTGATTTCTGTCAGCCTAGGTTCCCTTCCCGGTGACCTAGTGTGGGTGATACTGGTGGTGCCAGTCCCTTTCCCCACGTTTACTGCTTCCGTGCCCCGAGATGCACATGCCTTGGTTGAGCCTTCAGGGATGACTTTCATGCCCCTGCTTCTGTGAATTATTTGATCTTTAGAACACTTTCCACTATTTTTCCTGGCACGGAAGTCAGGCTAACTGGTCTGTAGTTTCCTGGATTGCCCCTGGAACCCTTTTAAATATTGGGGTTACATTAGCCACCCTCCAGTCTTCAGGTACAATGGATGATTTTAATAATAGGTTACAAATTTTTACTAATAGATCTGAAATTTAATTTTTTACTTCCTTCAGAACCCTGGGGGTGTATACCATTCGGTCCATGTGATTTACTACTCTTCAGTTTGTCAATCAGGCCTACCACATCTTCTAGGTTCACTGTGATTTGGTTCAGTCCATCATAAAAATTTTCTCTGGAACAGGTATCTCCCCAATATCCTCTTCAGTAAACACCAAAGCAAACAAATTGTTTAATCTTTCCGCGATGGCCTTATCTTCTCTTAAGTGCCCCTTTAACCCCCTTTCTGCTTCAGCTATATTTTAAAAAGTTTTTACTGTGAGTTTTTACCTCTACGGCTAACTTCTTTTCAAATTCTCTCTTAGCCTGTCTTATCAATGTCTTACATTTAACTTGCCAATGCTTATGTTTTATCTTATTTTCTTCTGTTGGATCCTTCTTCCAATTTTTGAATGAAGATCTTTTGGCTAAAATAGCCTCTTTCACCTCCCCTTTTAACCATGCCGGTAATCGTTTTGCCTTACATAAGAACATAAGAACATAAGAAAATGCCATACTGGGTCAGACCAAGGGTCCATCAAGCCCAGCATCCTGTTTCCAACAGTGGCCAATCCAGGCCATAAGAACCTGGCAAGTACCCAAAAACTAAGTCTATTCCATGTAACCATTGCTAATGGCAGTGGCTATTCTCTAAGTGAACTTAATAGCAGGTAATGGACTTCTCCTCCAAGAACTTATCCAATCCTTTTTTAAACACAGCTATACTAACTGCACGAACCACATTCTCCGGCAACAAATTCCAGAGTTTAATTGTGCGTTGAGTAAAAAAGAACTTTCTCCGATTAGTTTTAAATGTGCCCCATGCTAACTTCATGGAGTGTCCCCTAGTCTTTCTACTATCCAAAAGAGTAAATAACCGATTCACATCTACCCGTTCTAGACCTCTCATGATTTTAAACACCTCTATCATATCCCCCCTCAGTCGTCTCTTCTCCAAGCTGAAAAGTCCTAACCTCTTTAGTCTTTCCTCATAGGGGAGTTGTTCCATTCCCCTTATCATTTTGGTAGCCCTTCTCTGTACCTTCTCCATTGCAATTATATCTTTTTTTAGATGCGGCGACCAGAATTGTACACAGTATTCAAGGTGCGGTCTCACCATGGAGCGATACAGAGGCATTATGACATTTTCCGTTTTATTCATCATTCCTTTTCTAATAATTCCCAACATTCTGTTTGCTTTTTTGACTGCCGCAGCACACTGAACCGACGATTTCAATGTGTTATCCACTATGACACCTAGATCTCTTTCTTGGGTTGTAGCACCTAATATGGAACCCAACATCGTGTAATTATAGCATGGGTTATTTTTCCCTATATGCATCACCTTGCACTTCTCCACATTAAATTTCATCTGCCATTTGGATGCCCAATTTTCCAGTCTCACAAGGTCTTCCTGCAATTTATCACAATCTGCTTGTGATTTAACTACTCTGAACAATTTTATATCATCTGCAAATTTGATTATCTCACTCGTCGTATTTCTTTCCAGATCATTTATAAATATATTGAACAGTAAGGGTCCCAATACAGATCCCTGAGGCACTCCACTGTCCACTCCCTTCCACTGAGAAAATTGCCCATTTAATCCTACTCTCTGTTTCCTGTCTTTTAGCCAGTTTGCAATCCACGAAAGGACATCGCCAGCTATCCCATGACTTTTTACTTTTCCTAGAAGCCTCTCATGAGGAACTTTGTCAAACGCCTTCTGAAAATCCAAGTATACTATATCTACCGGTTCACCTTTATCCACATGTTTATTAACTCCTTCAAAAAAGTGAAGCAGATTTGTGAGGCAAGACTTGCCCTGGGTAAAGCCATGCTGACTTTGTTCCATTAAACCATGTCTTTCTATATGTTCTGTGATTTTGATGTTTAGAACACTTTCCACTATTTTTCCTGGCACCTTTCTTAATGTGTGGAATACATCTGGACTGTGCTTCTAGGATGGTATTTTTTAACAATGTCTACCCCCCTCTTTTTACCTTTGTAGCTGCTCCTTTCACTTTTTTTCTATTTTTCTCATTTTATCAAAGTTTCCCTTTTGAAAGTTTAGCACGAGAGCCGTGGATTTGCTTACTTTCCCCCTTCTAGTCATTAATTCAAATGTAATCATATTATGATCACTATTGCCAAGCAGCCCCGCCACCATTACCTCTCTAACCAAATCCTGTGAGCCACTGAGAATTAGATCTAAAATTGCTCCCTCTCTCTTCGGTTCCTGAACCAATTGCTCCATAAAACTGTCATTTATTTCATCCAGGAATTTTCTCTCTCTAGCATGTCCCGATGATACATTTACCTAGTCAATACTGGGGTAATTGAAATCTCCCATTATTACTGCACTACCAATTTGGTTAGCTTCCCTAATTTCTCTTAACATTTCAGTCTGTCTCACCATCTTGGCCAAGTGGACGGTGGTATACTCCTAGCACTATACTGTTCCCCAACACACAAGGGATTTCTACCCATAAAGATTTGATTGTACAATTAGTCTCATGCAGGATCTTTATCCTGTTGGACTCCATGCCTTCCCGGATATAAAGCGCCACACCTCCTCCCGACTGCTCCTCTCTGTCATTGCGATATAATTTGTACCCCGGTATAATACTGTCCCATTGGTTATCCTCCTTCCACCATGTCTCTGAGATGCCAATTAAGGGTGACAAGAATAATAAAAGAGATGAAACACTTCCCATACGAGGAAAAGCTAGAGGTTAGGACGGTTCAAGTTTGGAAAAAAGACGGCTGAGGGGAGATATGACAGAGGTCTATAAAATGAGTGGAGTGGAATGGGTAAATGTGGATAGATTGTTTACGCTTTCAAAAAGTACAAAGACTAGGGGACATGAATGAAGTTACTAAGTAATATATTTTAGAGAAATAGGAGAAAATATTTTATACTCCATGTGTAATTAGACTCGAATTTGTTGCCAGAGGATATGGCAAAAGCTGTTAAGTGTAGATTGGTTTAAATAGGAAAATTAGTTCTTACCTGTTAATTTTTGTTCCTGTAGTACCACGGATCAGTGCAGACTATGGGGTTGAGCCTCCTGTCCAGCAGATGGAGACAGACCAAAACTGAAGGGGTATTCCATATCAGGACAGAGCCTACCCTGCAGCCCTTCAGTATAACCATTGTCAAAGCAGAAAGTATGAAGATAAACAGTAAGGAATCAAGCAAGTAACAAGAGAACTCAAAAACTTGAACAAATGCAAACATTGAATGGACTCTGTAGATAAACGCTCTTGCATAAATGTCCATGGTCATCAGAGAGATGCTTCCGATGCCTATTATAAACACAGAAGAAAATCATTCTGAATCCTGCAAAAAGAGGAAAGAAGCTTCGAGCGGACGGCAGAAAACATATATAGGGAAGGGTGTCTGGACTGATCCATGGTACTACAGGAACGAAAATTAACAGGTAAGAACTAATTTTCCTTTCCCTGTACGTACCAGATCAGTCCAGAACATGGGATGTACCAGAGCTTCCCTAAACAGGGTGGGACCGAGACAGTCCCACTCAAAGCACCTGCTGACCAAAGGAACCCAAGACAGGCGCTTGAACATCCAGGTGGTAATGCCGAGCAAAAGTATGCAAGGATTTCCATGTAGCTGTCCTGCATATCTCCTGCGGAGAGACCGATTGACTCTCCGCCCAAGAAGCAGCTTGAGAACGCAAGGAATGAGCCTTCAGACCCTCTGGGACCGCCCAGCGAGAGATGGTAGTCTTAGAGGCCTGTTTGACCTGGTTGGGCCCAATCCATAAGACAAAAAGATGATCCGAGACTCGGAATTTATTGGTGACCTGAAGATAAACGTATGAGGACGTGTTTCACATCCAGACAGCGTAGAACATCCCCCACCGTACCAGCAATATCCGTGGGAGAGAACGCAGGGAGCTCCACCGACTGATTGACATGAAAGGAAGAAATAACCTTCGGCAAAAAAGACGGGACAGTCTTAAGGGAGACACCCCCCCCCCCCCCCCCCGAGTCCGAAAAATGCAGGAAGGGCTCCCTGCACGACGTTTGAATCTCCAACACCCGCCTGGCGGAGCAAATAGAGACTAAAAACACCGCCTTACGTGTTAAATCCTTGAGAGTAGAGCGGTGGAGAGGCTCAAAGGAAGCTAGGCAGAGAGCCCGGAGGACCAAATTAAGGCTCCACGAAGGCCAAGTGGAATGCAGCGGCGGCCTCAAATGTTTAATTCCCTTGAGAAAACGGACAATATCTGGATGAGACGCAACTGCATAACCTTCAAGATTTCCCGAGAGAGAGCCGAGGGCAGAAACCTGTACCCGGAGGGACCCGAAGGACAAACCCTTAGAAAGACCTCTCTGGAGAAAAGAAAGAACCAGCAACACCGGGGCCGAATGAGCCGAGACACCCGATTCTGCGCAGACAAGTTTGAAAACCTTCCAAACCCGGACATAGACGAGGGAAGTAGAAGTCTTGCAGGCACGCAGAATAATGGATATGACATCCTCCCTATATCCCTTCTTTCTCAGTCTCTGCCGTTCAAAAGCCAGGCCGTTAGACAGGAGCGATCCGCCTGGTCGAAAAATACGGGACCCTGTTGTAGCAGGTACTGGAGATGACCAAGACGAAGAGGGCCGTCCCTCGACAGGTTTATGAGATCCGCGAACCACAGTCTATGAGGCCATTCGGGGGCTACGAGAATGACCGGACCTCTGTGGAGCTCTATCCTTCTGAGCACTTTGCCCACCAGGGGCCAAGGAGGGAACACGTACAGAAGGATGTCGTGTGGCCAGGGAAGGACTAGTGCATCTACCCCTTCCGAGCAGTGCTCCTTCCAGCGGCTGAAGAACCTGGGAGCTTTGGCATTGTCCAAGGTTGCCATCAGGTCCAGGTGAGGAGGACCCCACCGTATGACAATCAGATTTATTTATTTGTTGAGTTTTATATACCGTCATTCGGTGCAGCCATCACAACGGTTTACATTGCTTTGTCGGACAACTCCCACTGGCCGGGATCGAGCCACTGGTGACTCAAGAAATCGGCTTGAACATTCTCCTTGCCCGCAATGTGAGAAGCTGCTAGGCACTGCAGATGGCGCTCCGCCCACACGAAGAGCTGACTGGCCTCGAGGGCTATCAGGCAACTCCTGGTGCCCCCTGGCGATTGATATACGTCACCATGGTAGAGTTGTTTGAGAGCACCCGAACTGCTCTTTGGCGAAGTAGCAGGAGAAACGCTTTGAGAGCCAGACGAACCGCCTGAGCCTCCAGGTGATTGATGTGCCAGCGGGATTGGGCTGGGGACCAGTATCCCTGTGTGACCTGTGACTGGCAGACTGCTCCCCATCCGGAGAGGCTGGCGTCCATCGTGACTACAGTCCACTGCGGAATCTGAAGGAATATTCCTCTCAGAAGGTGCTTGAGCGATAGCCATCATTGTATGTCGCTGATGGTAGAGTCGGAGAGTGGGAGCGGCGTCTGAAACTGTTCCGACACCAGTTTCCAGCGGGATAGCAAAGCTTTCTGTAAAGGACGCATATGCACAAAAGCCCAGGGGACCAAGCCGATAGTGGAAGCCATGGTCCTCAGAACCTGTAGGTAGTCCCACGCTGTGGGGAGAGGCATGGAAAGGAAGTTTCGGACCTGATCCATCAGCTTGAACACTCGCGAATCTGGCAGGAATACCTTGCCGACTCGGGTATCGAACTGAGCCCCTAGGAATTCTAAGACCTGGGAAGATCGGAGATTGCTCTTGGAAAAATTGACTATCCATCCCAGGGACTAGAGAAGAGCAAGGACGCGGTCCACTGCCAGCTTGCATAAGGTCTCCGAATTGGCCCGTACTAGCCAATCGTCCAGGTAAGGGTGGACTGACTCCGTCCTGCCGGAGGGCGGCCGCCACCACCACCATAACCTTGGTAAACGTGCGTGGTGCTGTGGCGAGACCGAAGGGGAGAGCCCGGAACTGAAAGTGTTGACCCAAGCTGTGGAATCAGAGACACCTCTGATGTTCGGCACGGATTGGTATGTGCAGGTAGGCCTCCATCAAGTCGAGAGAGGCCAGAAATTCTCCGGGATGAACAGCTGCTATAACTGCCCTCAGGGTTTCCATCCGAAAGTGGGGCACTTTGAGGGCACGGTTGACTCTCTTGAGGTCCAAGATGGGGTGGAAGGAGTTGTCCTTTTTTGGAACCACGAAGTAAATAGAATAGTGGCCAGCGCCCTGTTCCTCCACAGGAACCGGACTATAGCCCCCAGCCCCTGGAGTCTGGTGAGAGTCTGACATTCAGCGGCCCACTTCCGATGTCCACATGGGGAGACCATGTACAGATTCGGCAGGTCTCGAGCAAATTCTAAAGCGTAGCCTCTCTCGATTATCTCAAGGACACACTGGTCCGATGTGATTTTGACCCATTCCTCCAAGAACTGAGATAGACGACCACCTAAGTTTGGAACGGAGGAATGGGCCGGCTGAAGCTCATTGGGAGGCGGGCTTGGTCACGGGGTGTGGATTACTATCTCGGAAGGCACGATGGCCTCGAAAGGACTGACACCAGGACTGAGATCTAGAGGGATTTCCACTAGAGAAGGTGCCCCGTGCCCTGGGATTATATCTCCGCTGACCCCTGAATTGGGTGCGTGTAGGGAAGAAGGCTCTCGCCTGTCTCGGGCGATCCTCAGGTAGCTTGTGGACCTTGTTCTCACCCAAGGATTTAATAAGCTGCTCCAGGTCCTTGCCAAAAAGCAACTTAACTTTAAAGGGGAGCGTGCCCAGCTGTTCCTTGGAAGACGAGTCAGCCGCCCAATTATGGAGCCAGAGAAGCGGTCTGGCCGAGACCGCAGAAGCCATCACTTTTGCTTGGACCCGGAACAAGTCGTAAAGGGTATCCGCCCCATACGCTATAGCTCCCTCCAACCTTTCAGCGTGCTCTGCCTCTGCAGATGGGAGGTCCTGGGTGCTGAGCAATTGTTGAACCCACCCAAGGCTTGCCCGCTGCATGAGACTGCTGCAGATCGACGCTCGAACCCCCAAGGCCAAGACTTCGAAGATGCGCTTGAGAAGAAATTTAGTTTTTGTCTTGAACATCCCTCAGGGCCGTAGCAACTACCACCAGGATGGTGGTATGCTTAGTGACTGCAGACACAGAAGAATCCACCTTGGGAATTTTCAGCATGTCTAAACACTCCTCCGGGAGACGATAGAGCTTTTCCATGGCCCTCCTGAACCGGAGCCCCGAGTCGGAAGCCTCCCACTCCTGGAGGAGCATCAGCCTATGTATTGGACGGAAGGGGAAGGAGCACGGAAGAGCCCTGAGTTCCAGGTCCGCGCAAGCCGGCATCGCAGCCAAGAACTCATCTACTGCGGGGCACTCGATCCCCAGCTCCTGAGTGATAAAAGGGATAAGTGGCTCCAGTTCCTCCCTCCGGAATAGACGGAGAACCTGAGAGTCATCCCCCTACGGGGGGGGGGGGGGAGTTTCAACAAATTCCGGGTCTTGATCTTGGTCCGGGATAATCAAGACAGCGGGGGGATCTGGGGGAAGGGGGACACCTGGGACCACCCACACTCGAATGGACCCCTGCGCATCTGGCATCGAGGGCGGTGCGGCAATCCGAGGAATCTTTGGGGGAGGGGGACCGGGGGGGGGATCAGCCTCCTCCTGTAAACTGGCTAGATAGGATTTATGCATTAAAAGCACAAACTCTGAAGAAAAATGAGGCCTAGAACCTCCGGGGGGGGGGGGGGGGGGGGGTGGTGGGTCAGGACCTGCATCCGGAGACTGCACGGGGCTTAGATCGGGGGGAGAATCCAAAAAAATCTGGGTCCTGTGTGTCCTGCTGCCCCGTGGTAGAAGCAGCAGAAAAACCCCAAATGGTCGCCGTTCCTGCGGTTTGCCGACCTGGGAACAGCGTGGCCACACGCTTGCTAGGCTTGTCCAGGGTCCTGAGGTGATCGGAACTGCGGAGGGACCCTCTCCCCCCAGCAGACATTTGGAGCACAGCCCCTCGTGGGTGAGTCGGAGCGAAGACTCCCCGCAGGCAAGACACAGAGGGGATCGCAGCATGGCCCCAATATATTTAAGTTCTTTTTTTATATAGGGGAGGAGCAGCAATAAAAATCAGCTGGGCTACTGGGCTGAGGGAACGGAGGCAGGAGAAGAACCCTGCATGCTCCTGTCTCTCAATAAAAGGCTGCTAAGTCCTTATCTAATTTTTTTTTTTTTAAATCGAGTAGTGCAGGGGAAAAACGTCCCTGCTGGCAGCCCCAGGGAATAAGCGTCCCGGCAAAAGAGAGAGGGGGCTGTAGAGGGGGCGTGACTGCCACCACCAGTAGCACTCCAACAGCCAAGGAACACCGGGAATAGGGAGCCTAGGCTATTATCTTTTAAAACAAGGGGCTAAGCCCCCCTAGGCCCCCCCAAGAGCGAGGAGACAGAAAACTGTCTCCTGTAATGAGATCAGCAGAGTCCAACTGAAAGTTTACAATTATACTTTTTTTTTTTTTTTAATAGAACTTGAAAGACAACAAATACTTGCTTGATCCAAGAAAATTTAGAGAAGAAAGGGAGTCCCAAAGTAGGACTAAGCAAAAGAACCAGGGAACTGCAGGGTGAGCCATCGCATCTGCTGGAGACAGACAAATACTGAAGGGCTGCAGGGTAGGCTCTGTCCTGATATGGGATACCCTTTCAAATTTTGGTCTGTCTCCATCTGCTGGACAGGAGGCTCAACCCCATGGTCTGGACTGATCTGGGTATGTACAGGGGAAAAGATTTGGTCTAGTTTCTAAAAGAAAAGTCCATAAACCATTATTAAAGTGGTGAAATCCATTGCTTATTCCTGGGATAAGCAGTATGGAATCTGTCAGCCTTTTGGAATCCTGACAGGTATTTGTGGCCTGGATTGGCTACTGTTGAAAACTGGATGCTGGGCTTGATTGGACCTTTGATCTGACCCAGTATGGCAAATCGTATGTTCTTACTCCTGAGTCTTTGCCCTCATCCCATAACCCAACCTTCTAGGGCAGTGATGGCGAACTCTATTTTATTTAAAAGCATTTATTACCTGCCTTTCCTACGTTCAGAGTGGGGTACAATGTGGAGCGTATACAGACAATAAAGAGGAGGGAAGGTAGTGTAAAATCTTAAAAGGGCATCAGGGATTGAGTCACGTGTGACGACATCATCAGAGAGGGGAGTAGAAGGCTAGGTAGCATCCCCTGCTGGGGGGAACGGTTGAGGGTAGTCTGTTGTCATCTTGGTTCGGGAATGCTCTCTTGAAGAGGAACATTTTTAGGACTTTTTTGAAGTGCGTTCTTTCGCAGAGACATCTTATTGTCTTTGGTAGGCTATTCCTTAGGAGCGGTCTAGCAGACAAGAAAGCGCGTTTTCTGGTTTCTACTTGGTGAGTTTTGCAGGTGGAGCATCTAGTAGATCTGATTAGATGATCTTAGCTTTCTGGTGGCGTGTGGATTTTTATTGTTGAGGAGAGCCATGGGGAGTTCAAGTTGTGGATCAAGGAATGGATGATCATTGCCAGCTTATATTGTATTCGGAAGGAGATAGGGAGCCAGTGTAGAGATTGTAAAATAGGAGAGATGTGTTCTCAAAAGTGAGTGCTGGTAAGGAGCCTTGCTGTTGCGTTTTGAATGATCTGTAGTGGACAGGTGGCGTATAGGGGATGGCCTGTTAGGAGAGAGTTGCAGTAATCAATCCCTGAGAATAGTAGGGATTGGAGGACAGACCTGAAATCTGAATATTCGAGGAGAGGTTTAAGATGGCATAGTCCACGAGTGCCACAAATAGGCCAGATTTTCAGGATATCTACAATGAATATGCGTGAGAAAGATTTGCATGTACTACTTCCCTGTGGATATCCTGAAAACCTGGTCTGTTTGTGGCAGTCGAGGTCTGGAATTAGCCATCACTGCTCTAGATCCTCTTTTCCACTGAAAGAGGCCCACCTCCTGTATGTTTATTCCTTGGCAATATTTAAATGTCTCTATTATATCTTCCTTTTCTCCAGGCTGTATCTTTCAATCTTGTTCCTTCCTCCTATGCTTTATGGTGCAGACTGTTGACTATTTTAGTAGCTGTCCTCTGGAATAACTCCATCCATTTATAACCTTTTGAAGATGTGGTTTCCAGAAGTGTACACAGTATTCTAAATGAGATCTTGTCAAATCGATCTATTTACATAAGCCTCTATCATCTCTTTCCCAAACTGAACAACCCTAACCTGTTCAGCCTTTATTCAGAAAGGGGCCACTCCATTCCCTTCCCATTCTTGTTGCCTTTTCTGTGCATTTTCTAATTCTGCTATGTCTTTTTTTTGAGATGGGGCAATCAGAACTACACGGTGTACTCAAGGTGCAGCCACACCCTGAATTTATACAAAAGCTTTGTGATATTCACAGTTTTTCTTTATTCCTTTTCATATTTCCCAAGTCCTCAGCAGGGCAGGATCCACGCACTCCATAAGCAGTCAGTCCAAGACGTATGCAGTGAGGAACTAGACGTGGTCTTTTTCTGAATACGTTTTCCTCTCTTCATAATGGCTCAGACCTGGATAGGTGTCCTCAGTTTATGTCTAATCTCTGGACCTGTATTTCTTCCCAATACAAGAGAAAGTGAATTTCCTTCTTCTTGCTCATGTGGCTGTTCCCAACTGGAGCTGGATTGTGTTTGGTCTTGTGGATCTGTTATAGCCCGCCTCGCCCAAAAGTATTCCAAGAAGCCATTCTTTTCCAGAACATGCTAAAAAATCCCAAATTGTTTAGTCTCTTCTAACGTAGCCTTCCTGACTATTAAAGGGGAACTTGGCTGCGCCAAGTTTGTCCTGCTGAGTGGGGGTTTTGGGAGCTGCAGGGGCACACTGTTCTCTCCCCGTAGGCTCTGAAGAAGTGACTTCCTTGCAGATGGCTCAGCAGCAGTATCCCCTTCCTTGCTGCGCAGTGAGCGTCAAGCATTCATCCTTTCTTAGCCTGCCCCATTCCCACAGACTCTAGCAAGGCTCGTCTGCGATAAAATCCAGACTCCTTGCACAACCAAGATCCGCAGAGACCCAGTCCCTCCTATTCTCAATCTACCCCAAGAGATTCACAGAGAGCAGAAAATGGGACTTTTATTTCCTCTTTACTGTAAGAACTGGTTACAGAATCAGATTCTTAAAAAAGTGGATGAAAGATTCTAAGTTTTCATTAATTTGTGGTACAAAAGTCTCCTGTCTGACAACACATGGGACCGACTGTACCCGTCCACGCCTGTTCCCAGGGCAGGAGTGGAGTACTCAATTCCTTGGCTGTATAAAACGATTCAAACACCATAATAAAAGAAAATATTAAAAAAAAAACAAAAAAAACCCAAGAATGGTATAAAGCATCTATACAAACAAATATCTGCAGGAAGAGAGAAGATCAGGGGCAGTCTCCCATCCTCCACAACAGTCACTGATCACAGAAAGTAAGGGGGCATCATCATCCCATCTCCCATCCATAGGACACTCGCTGAGCAGAGAATGCAAGGGGCACCGTCCCCTAACCCTAGGACACAATAACTGAGCAGATCTTCAACCTTTTTTTTTTTTTTAGCGTTCCCTTTGGCTCTTACCTATTGCAGCTTTAGCACAAGTTCCCAGGAAACGGATGATCTGGTTCAGGCAAACCTGAGCCCTGAGGGATGGCAGCACGATAAAAAGCCAAAAAGCCTTCCTCCCAAGCCCTAGGTGCCAACCCTGTCCACGTGAGCACGCTGTAGCACCCCCCCCCCCGCCCGTAGCTCTTACTGTCTACACGTGCTGTCACTCTCCAGTCTCGCCTTCTGCATCATCAACAAATCCCCAACATGGTTGGACCTGAGGAAAAAGAGAAAGTAGTGCTCTTCCCCTCCCCGAACAGGAATCTTCACAATGTTTTAGGGGATTTCCTTGGAAGCAAGGTATGGGGGATACCAAAGGCGATCTGGAGGCTCCACAAATAGTTTAAAGCAACTTCTAAACCATAATAACTCAAGTATGAGAGCCAGAGATGGGAGGGGAGGAATTCTATTGGGGGTTTTTTTTTTCCCTCCTTTCATATTTTTGCCTTCAGAAAGATAAATATTACAGTGCTAGTCTCAGTCCTCCAGCACGATGAGGTCACTGGTGCCAGCTGGGTGCGCAGGGGGCAACGGCAGGGCCGGCCGCGGGGCCAGGGTGATGGATTTCGCCTTCAGCGGCAAGTTAGGTCTCCGGGCAGCCCGGCGCATCTCTATGTGAGTGAGGGCCTTCCGGAGAGACCTGTGGAAGAGGAGGGAGAACATTTACACAGCAGGCTTCCAAAAAGAGCAAGGCCCCCTAAAGAGACCTCAGAGAGAGAGGAGGGGAGAAGGTTACACAGCAGGACCCCAGAAAGTAAGAGGGAGAGGGCTACAGAGCAGGACTTGGCCTGAAAAAAGACCTGCAGAGATAGGGTTAACATAGTTGGGGGGCCCCAAAGAGATTTGGGGGAGAGAGTGATGGTTACAGAGCAGGACCCTGGAGAGATGAACAGGATAGAAGGTTACACAGCCAAGATCCTGAAAACACATGCAGGGAAATGGAGCAAAGTTTACACAGTAGGGTCCCAGAAAGAAAGAAGTGGAGAGGATTACAAAGCAGGGCAAAATGAGAAGGGAGTCCCATGAACCCGCCTCTTCTCAACCTTGCCACACACAGAAAAACCTTGTGACCCCCTCAAACCCCACCATGTCCACAGTTTGTCATCCTTGGTCCTGCTTTGTGCACAGCCCCCAGAACCCCCTGATTCCGCCCTCTTCCTAAGAATGCTCCTTAGGCTCTCTGTCCTCTCCGTCGCTAGGCCATGTGCTGCCCTCTCTTCCCCCTGGCCCTGTGCTGCCCCTTCTGCCCTCCCCATCTCTGGTCACCTGGTATCTTTCGTAGCCACAAAGACAACGGGATTGGGGGCATCGGCAGGGTTCAGTTTCTGGCGCTTCACGGTGGGCTGTGTACTGGACCTCATCCCTGAAGACATCAGTCTGCCATTGGCTGATAAGGGTGTGGTGGTGACAGCTCCTGCCACCTGCACCTATCAGAGAGCAGCATGCAGTCAGCTGTGTGACACCAGCTTACAAGTCCTTAAGGAGGGGGGGGGGGCAGGGATACAGTAAAGGGGAAGAGCACAGGTGTGGAAAATGGGAGAGCAAGAGAGAAAATGGCAGGAGAGTGAGTAAGAATAAAGTGGGATAAGCCTGTTCCAGAAGAAAGGGTGAAGAGATTCCTTGTAATGCTCACCCCCATCCGAGGGTGGGATGGGGGAAGGGGCAGGCAGAGGGAGAGATTCCTTTACAACACACAATTCTGATCCATAAGGGCAGGGATTCCTTACACGCTCATCCTCTCTCAGAAAGGGAGCGGAGAGATGTTCCCTTATACAGGCGAGCAGGGGAAAGATTCCTTACACGCTCATCCTCTCTCAGAAAGGGAGCGGAGAGAGGTTCCCTTATACAGGCGAGCAGGGGAGAGATTCCTTACACGCTCATCCTCTCTCAGAAAGGGAGCGGAGAGAGGTTCCCTTATACAGGCGAGCAGGGGAAAGATTCCTTACACGCTCATCCTCTCTCAGAAAGGGAGCGGAGAGAGGTTCCCTTATACAGGCGAGCAGGGGAGAGATTCCTTACACGCTCATCCTCTCTCAGAAAGGGAGCGGAGAGAGGTTCCCTTACACAGGCAAGCAGGGGAGAGATTCCTTGCATACTCATTTTGTAGCTGTAGGTCGGGAGGGGGAGGGGTTTGCACGGAAAGAGGTTTCTTACGCTCTCGCCCTATCCCAAAAAAGGTGGGGAAAAATATTTCTTAACCTCATCCTGTCTCAAAGGTAGGGGGAGTAGAGATCCCTTACACTCTCACCTTGTTCCAGAAGGGTGGGGTGGGGGGGGGGGCAGGGGGAGAGGGTCCTTACACATCCTGTCACTGAAGGGCGGCGGGGAGAGATCGCTTACACTCTCAATTGGTCTCTTGGCCACTATGGCTGCCAGGCTGCGGTTCTGGCTGATTTGGTTCCTGTTTATCGGTGTCTTGCTGCCTCTCGGGGTTTTGGGTTTCAGTGGGGCTTGTGCGGCTGAAGAACAAGAAAAGGATTCAGAGACTATTAACATCCTGACCAGTCAACCTGACTCTACAGCAAAAAAAAAAAAATCCTATACCCAACCAGACACCGGTTACAAACACCATCTAACAGAGAATTCCCGTCCCAAGTCCAGCTACAATCCTCTAAACTTCTTACCAAGCTCCTTCACGATTTTTGCAAGTGGTGGGCGCACGAGAGGCAAAATCTTCAGTGGCGTCTTTGCTGCTTTTGGAAGTCGAATAGAACCTGGAAAGAGAAGAAAAAAAAGATCAAACACAGCAGGAGATGTCATTGACACATTCACCCAAAGAGTCACTGCCCCATCCCTTCAGAAGCGAAAGGGGTCATTGCCTCCACCCTTCACGTGCACACACAGCAAGAGGGTCACTCCCTGCTCCCTCCACGTACACACAAGGAGAGGAGTCATGTCTTCAGATTTCTCTGGGATGGACAGGCACTGTCTTTTTTTTCTATTTATCACATGTAAGTCCCTCTACGTACACTCTGCTTTGATGTTATTTGAGTTGATGGGAGCATAAGGTCTTCGTGCAGCTCTACGCGGCTGCAGAATGTCACGACACATCCGGCGAGCAATTCGGGTCAGCTTGGTAGTCTGGAGCAGGAACGTCTGCCGGTTCTTGGCCAGGAGCTTGGCGCGGTTAGCACTGGTGGCATAGGGCGAGAGGCTCTGAGCTTCTGGGCGGGAGATATGGCCACGGGAATGAGGCTCCTGCAACAGAGACCGGGAGAGAGACACCTTGTCAGAAACTCGCACACACTGTTTAGACGACAAGAGAAAGGCTCTGGCAGCAGACACAGGATTAAGGACCACCCCTCGCACAAATATACATATTTGCTTACTGTGCAGAACAAAGACTCCTGCAACAGATATAGGATCAGAGACAACCTTGCCCCAACACTCTCGGAGGATAGTGGTGATTGGTGACTCGCTTCTGAGGGGCACGGGGACATCCATCTGCTGACAAGACATCTTGTCCTGGGAGGTGTGCTGTCTGCCTGTATTATGATTAGGGAGAGTGGACTGGAAGACATCCATGTAGGGATAGAATAGCCCCCACCAGAAAATGAAACGCTGAGTTCTTACTTATTAGCCTAACATTGCTTGAGACAGAAATCTGAACTGCATTGTCTGTGTACTGCAGAGTATAAATTCTCGTCCCCAGCACCTATTCCTCAGAACAGATGGAAGACAGCTCGATGCAGATCTGTTCTCCTGCACAGCTTCCCCTCACACCTTGTGGAGAATTCTTTGAACCTTACTCCAACTCCTTGCAGGGACAACACTACTAGGTTGCACTACTTATCTATTAGGGGCGAGATGAGAGGTAAACCTATGATTTATTGTGGTGGTGTATTAAATTATCTTCTCCCTCTTTTTGCTGTTCTGTACATAGGCATGTTGCTAGCAATAGTTTTGTTTTTACTCTTATTATATGCACATATGCTACATGTATTGCCTGTGTCACTTACTAGTGTACTTTCCTCCATCCTGATGATATATTTTTGCCAGAACACTTTTGTACTACAATACTGTTTTATGAAGTAAATTATTCTACTGATCTCCTGTGTCCATATCTCCTTCCCCACATGATATGCGATCAGCTACACTGCCATCTGCCAAGATATGAGACATTACAGAGAGATTGCCAAGAATTATCAAACCTACTGACTACTATCAGATGCTGGCTCATCAACGTTGGCATGAATGATACAAGTTTGCTTACCATAAACGGTGTTTTCTGTAGATAGGATGAATTAGCCATGATCTGTGGGCGATGTCATCTAGTGGCACTAAACGGAACTGTCACCCCAAGCTAGTAGAGCTTTGAGCTCTACTGATCATGTGAGTTCAGTTGTGCATAGATGTCACCTCAGAGTCTCCTCAGTCTATGTCAAAGCTAATAGGAGTATAGTCTACTCTCCAGGGAGGAAGGTAGGCATCTCATAGCTAATTCAGCCTGCTATAGAAAACACAGTTTACAGTAAGCAAACTTACTTTTTTTCTGTCAATAAGCAGGGCTATATTATCCATGATCTGTGGGTGAGTTCCAAGCTGAGGGCTGCAGCATAGTGGGTTTTATTGTATACAACCCGGACTCCACCTTGGAGACTGTGTATGAAGTGGTGCAACACTGCCTGACCCACAGCACTGTGAGGAAGCAAGGGTATCTAGATAATAACGGGATGTGAAAGCATGCACTAATCTCTCTGAGGTATGCAATTGAGGAAGTGTTGCTCGGACCTGATGAGCTGTGACTGGATTAGTGAGATTGAAACCAGCTACTGTTTAGCAATACTGAATGCAACTCGTAATTCAATTGGATAGTGTTCCCTTTGCTATTGTTGTTCCAAGCTTATTTGGATCATATGAGATGAACAGCTGCAACGTTCTCCTATGCGATTCTCTATGGCGCTTATAGTAAGCCACAGCTTTTTTTTTTTTTTTACAATCTAAAGTATGTACCGCTTTCTTATCATCACAAGCATGAGATTTTGGAAAGAAGGTAGGAAGAGCTATTGATTAGAGTTAAATGGAATACAGATACCATCTTTAGCAAGAATCTGGGATGCGTTCTGAGCATCACTTTATCTTGGAAGAATTGCATATAAGGCAGGTAGAGCACAAGCATTTGCAATTCACTAAGTTGGCAAGCAGAAGTAACTGCTACTAGAAAAAGTATCTTCCAAGTTAAGTACTTCACAGATGCAGTCTCTAAGGGCTCGAATGGAAGCTGCATCAGGTGAAGTCCTCAGGAACCGGTGGTTTGGGAAATGGAGGATATAGTTGCAAAAGAAATTTCATGAATTTTAAGACAAGAGGATGCATGGAAATAGGTGCTCTGTTTTCTGGAGAATGGTAAGCCGCAACAGCGCTGAGATGTACACATATTGATGCCAGAGAAAGTCCAGCTTGTGAAAGAAAGTGAAGATAGGACACAAGATGTCTGTGTTCATAAGTACATGGCTCCAGCCTGTGTGAAGAACACCATTTTGGGTAACACTTCCATTTAAAAGAGTAACTTTGTCTAGTGGAAGATTTCCTCACAGAGAGAAGTAGGTTCTGGATTGGTTCCAGTAAGGACCTCTGTGCTAGGACTAAGCACTCAACATCCATGCTATTGTCACAGAGTCAGAAGAGCAGGATGCAAAAGAAAGCCCTCTTCTTAAGACAAGAGACATGGGCGGTCTTCTGAGATGAATGGAAGGTCTTGCGGACAAGTGCACTAGAGATGCATACCAGGTTTGACTTTGCCAAGCCCATGTGATTAAAATCATGGCTCACTGGTCCTACATGAGCTTCTGTAGGGGCCTCACTATAAGTGGTATATGTGAAAAAGCAGGGAATTAAGAAAGCGTCTTGAGACTCAGAGTAATGGGCAGAAATTGTTTAGTTTTTGGTTCTGTTCTTTTGCAAAGAGGTCAATCCATGGGTGATCCCAAAGTCTGAACACACTATTGGCTATGGTCTGTTTTAAGGACCACTCGTGTGGTCGAAATATTCTGCTGAATCTGTCCATCAGGGTGCTTGCTGTACCTGGCAAGAAAGTGGCCTGTAATATGGCTTTGTTTTCTATTGCTCTCTGCATATGCTTAGAGACTTGGCAGAGGATCCAGGATTTGGCTTTTCCCTGATTATGTGAAACATGGCAACCTGGTTGTCTTTCTAGATCAATATGTCTTTTCTTCAGAGGATGTGGCTGAAGGTGCATAGTGCATCACTTTGAGCTCCAGTAAATTGATCCGTAGATGTTGTTCTTGAATGGACCACAAACCTTGGGTCTGGTAGGATCCAGGGTGGGACGCCCCTCCATAGAGGAAGCATCTGTGACAAGTATGACCTGATATGGTTTGGATTGAAGGGGGCACCCTTTTGAAGTATCCACAGGTGCAACTACCAAGCGATCTCTGTCATCATTTCTGGGGTGAGAGTGATCTTTGTATGAAGCAGTTGATTCCAATTATTTTCTTAGTCCCCACTGCAGGCTATGCATGTGTAAGCTTGTAAGAGGGACTACATGAATTAACACTGCCAAATGACTCAAGAGCACGAGAAGGCGGCAAGCAGTTACTGGTGATTCCAGTAGCACACTGGCAACCTTGGCTAATGCCATTGCCCTACCCAAAGGAAGGAATGTGCAAACCTTTATGGTATCTATAATGCCTCCAATGAATTGAAGGCATTGAGTGGGTTCTAGGACTGAATTCTTGAAGATGATCAGGAATCCCAGGAATTGAAGTGGCTATTGCTGTGTGGAGATACAACCAGAAATTGCCCCTTGTTGGGGCTATCAAGAGCCAATCATCCAAATAAGGGAATACACAAATTCCTTGACTATGAAAGTGAGCTACTATCCCTGCAAAGCATTTCCTTATAATTTGGGGGGCATCTGAAAGACCAAACAGAAGAACCTTGTATTGGCAATGATGTGTTTTTACCTTGAAGCATAGGCAGCACCAAAAGGAAGGCTGTATTGGAATGTGTGCATAAACATCAGTGAGATCCAAGGAGCACATACAATCATCTTGCTGGATAAAAGAAAGGATCATACTCAAAGAGGTCATTTTGATTTTCTCCCAGTGAAGATATTGATATTTTGAAGATTCAAGATAGGCCCATATTCCCCCAGACTTCTTTGCAATTAAGAAGCAGTGGGAACAGAATCCCCAATCGTGACAGGATTACATCTTGCAGTATCAGTTGTCGTACCTCGTGCTTGAGGTGAGCAGGGTTGGATGGTGGGACAGTTACATGCGGGATCACTGTGCAAGGATGAAATTAAGATCCCATGAACTTACAGGCTTCAAGACTGGGGATTTCATATGCTATAATCCTCAAATGAACTTTGAGACTAATGGATAAACAGAGATCAGATTCCTGTCTATGGAGAGGTAATAAGCCGCAATAGCACTTGGATGCACCTTCACAGAAAACATACAAAGACAGGGAGGACAGGTATCTAAAGAAGATCCTTAGGATAGCAAGTAGATGGATCTAGAGATGTTGAATGGCACCAAGAAATCTCTTCCTCTTAAAAGCAAATGACATTCTGGTTGATGGCTTCCTTGCAGAAATCAAGATATCCTCCTTGGATACAGCCCACAGACAAGTTAATGTGCGCTCAATCTCCATGCCATCAGGTTGAGAAGACAGATTGGGATTATGAAGCTAGCCCCCCTCCTAGGTGAGAAGCGACAGCTAGATCCCCAACTGAATTGGAGTCTATACTGAGAGTTGAACCAGACAGGAGAACCACATTGTCTGCACCAGGCTGGAGCAATGAGGATCATTTCCAGTGATCCTTTGTCACCTCCTGTGTCCTGGCTACCAATGGTAGTGGTGGAAACATGCACAGTAGATTGAAATTCCATTTGAACAGAAAAGCATCCAGCACAAATCTGGTCTTGCTTGGAAGCATGGAGCAGAAGCTCTTGATTTTCCAATCGTTCTCTGATGCAAATAGGTCCATGGATGGTCACCCCTACAGGGAGAACAAGTTGTTTGCCAGTCTCTGTGTCCAACGACCAACTGTGCAGTTGAAAAATACAGCTGAGACAATCCACCAGTATTGCTGGATATATCTGGGAGGTGTCACTTGCCAGGTAGGCTCCATGACTGAAATCCCACACCCAAATTCTTTGGGCCTTCTAGTAGAGAATCTAGGAAGCTGTCCCAACTTGCTCATTTATGTGAAGGAGTGGCCCTAAAACCCCTCCTTAACCAGTGTGGGATGAGGCTTAATGCCTGGTCCACCTTAAATCCTGCAGGAAGAGCACGCTCTGTGGGCAGGACCCTGCTGGGAGGGAAATAAAGGTCTGAGCCCAGCAGGGATCAGGAGGCCCTCTGTCTCCAGGAGCAGGTGCTTCTCACCCTCTCTGGAAAGTTGTGTCGCAAGTACACTGTAAAGGTAGGCAGTCTTCTGTTCTGTTTTTCTGTTCACATGAAGAAAGCGCATAAAGAAAGGCTGAAGTCAGCTTGGTTCCATATTTCACTCGGCTATCCTTACATATGGTGGTAGAAGTGAGATGTTTTCTCTATACTGGGCACAGTGAAAACCCAAGTCTCCAAGGGCTGGACAAGAAACTGAGAAACTTTAGCATGTCTGCCCTACCTAAAGAAGTGGATTTGGTACAGAAGAAGTGCTGCTAGCACCTCAGAGAACTGAAAAATTAAAGCACTTTGGCTCAAAGAACAGCACAGAAAAAAAATGACCTTTAATAGAAAGTGTTCTTTGGGATTTACGAGAAAACAAATTGTTTGTAGCAAGTAAGGGGACAAGATTTGCTTGCTTGAATTAGTGGAACTAAGTAAGTAAGTGGCTGGAAAAAATATTTTTCTTTTCTTTACCTGTGTAAACACAGAAAAGAGAGACAAACAAGGTGTGGTCCCTAAAGAGACTGAAACTGCCTGAGGCTGTGTGTGTATGTGTGCGTGCGCATGCAAAGGGCATGGCCTTCAACAGCAAGCTGAAGCTGCACTAAGCATAAAAGGCAGCCAAGTGAAAGCATGACTGAGCTAAATGTACAAACGTTTACTCAGAGCCTCTAGGAAGGGCAGAAGCAGCTACAAGTTCAGAGAACTTAAGCGAAACCTAAGACAAAGAGAAAACAAATGGCGCAAAACCCCGTGCCCGAGCACACAAAGCTTACAAATCTACCTTACACATTTACAGAAACGCCACTCAACGAGCAAAAAAAGAGTTCTACGGTCACAGAATACATGACCTCGTCTTTGATTCTAAGGCTCTATTCTCCTAAGTATCGGAGCTCACTAAAACCACTACCCCATGCATCCCAGACAAACAAGCACAAGCAATGGCAAATGAATTGGCAACTTTTTTCCACAACAAAATTTCTAACTTACTAACAGGCCTGCCTGTCAACTCTACCTCCACACACATCTCCAGACCCCCTCCCTCAAATTCTGGACCTTCACTGGAGTCATTTGAACCCACCTCCTCCCTGGAAATTGAATCCATTATAATGAAAATGAAACCTTCATACCATCCACTGGACCAAATCCCAACCAAGCTTCTTCTATCGGTGCCAGACTGCATCTCCAAGTACCTAGCCGACATAGTAAACTGCTCACTATCTCAAGGAATCTTCCCGGATGTACTCAAAATTGCCACCCTCAAACCCCTTCTTAAGAAAGCAAATCTAGATCCTAGAGAACCCAACAACTTCCGACCTATTTCCAATCTACCTTTTCTAGCAAAGATCATAGAAAAAATAGTCAACACCCAATTATCAGAATACCTGGAAGATCACAACATTCTCCAGTCATCGCAATATGGATTTCGCAAAGCGCTAAGCACCGAATCCCTCCTCATCATCCTCACAGACCATCTCATCATGGGTATGGACTCTGGGCACTCCTTCCTTCTAATACTCCTCGACATCTCAGCAGCATTCGACATGGTGAATCATTCCACTCTCCTTAAACGAATTTCGGACATTGGGATAACAGGTACGGCTTTCAAATGGTTCGACTCCTTTCTCACGAACAGAGGCTACAAAGTAAAGATCAACAACAAGGAATCTCCGCTCATCAACACCACAAGAGGTGTTCCACAGGGCTCCTCTCTGTCTCCTACTCTATTCAACCTATACCTTCTCCCCCTTTGCCAGCTGCTTACGAATCTTAAACTCAAACATTATCTCTACGCTGACGATGTCCAAACCCTGATCCCTATAACCGAATCCCTCACAAAAACACTGAAATTCTGGGACAACTGCCTCCAAGTAATCAACAACCTCCTTACCACCTTAAACCTTGTGCTCAATACGTCCAAGATAGAAATGCTCCTATTATCTCTCAACCACAAAGATAGCCTACACTCAAGTCACACCAACTCCCTGGTCAACCAAGCAAGAGACCTCGGAGTTATAATTGATAACCAGCTAAATCTAAAAATGTTCATCACCAACATAACCAAAGACTGCTTCTTCAAACTTCAGGTATTAAAAAGACTCAAACCGCTACTGTATTTTCAAGACTTCAGATCGGTACTCCAGGCTATTATATTCTCCAAATTAGATTACTGCAATTCCATTCTGGTAGGCCTTCCCGCTTCCTCCACCAAACCGCTTCAGATGCTACAAAATTCAGCCGCCAGAATTTTAACAAACTCCAATAGAAGAGACCACATCTCACCTATCTTGAAAAACCTACATTGGCTCCCAGTAAACTTCAGAATTCTACACAAGTGTCTCACCATCATCCATAAAGCTATCTACAACAGAACACCCATCGATATACACTACCCACTCACGCTGCACTTTTCTTCTAGACCCATCAGAGAAGCATACAAGGGCTTGCTACACACCCCCCCCCCCCCCCAGCCAAATCCACACATCTCTCATCCACCAAAGACCGAGCCTTCTCAACAGCAGCACCAACCATCTGGAACACCATGCCCACTGACCTTAGACAAGAACCTTGCACGCAGACATTCAGAAAGAAACTCAAGACTTGGCTATTTCTACAAGCCTTCCCTGATCTATGACCTCCCCAACTGATACAACTCGCCTTGGTCCGCCAGTCGACGCTCCCCATCCCTGACATGGCTTCTGACGTTATATTAATCAGTCCTGAGTTTTATGAACTAATACTATTTTAGTCAGGAACATTTGATAGTCTACAGCCCTAAGTACAGGAGACTAAGTACACATTTGATAATACTCAGTCCTGAGTACAAGTGATTATTATAGTCCTAAGTATATGATTAGATATTATTTATTTCTGAGACTAGATATTATTTATTTCTATGTTAGCCATGACTCTGGCTTTTCCTCCTCCCAGTTCAAGTGCCCCTGTTTTATTGTAACTTTCATTCACTTTTTATCTATTTGCCTATTGTTCACGTTGATGTTAATGTTATTGCACAGATGTTTATTGTAAACAGATACGATATGATTGGTATCATGAGTGTCGGTATAAAAAAGCCCTAAATAAATAAATAAATACAAGAAAGTGCCCTGAAATACTAGGCTGCTTGGGTATGTGCCTAGAAGGACTGGGAAGCAAAAGCAGTGCTCCTAAATTCCAAACCGGCAGGAGTAAAGCTAGGACTGGATTAAGTAGAAGTGGCAGCAGAGAGCACAGCAGCTGACAGACACATGACTGCAGCTCTAGCTTTCAGGGGGTCACTACTTCAAAGAAAGGTGAAAGAAGCAAAGTGGCTAAAACCAGAACAGACCCTGAGTGGCAGGAGCCCACAGAGGAGAACGCAACTGAGCAGAAGGAGAGTCAGAGGAATGATCCTACAAAGATTGAGCTTGACATACTAGGAAACTCATGGTGGAGCTTCATAACTTGACCTGAGAGAGACTTCATAGACTGCCCAGAAGAAGGCAGTGCAGAATGGCCTATGGGATGCAGCACTGATTGGCTGATGGAAGAGCCAGAGAGGGGAGTGGCAGAGAAGCCTGAGAAAGATGCTGAAGGCTGGCTAGACAGAAGTACTGCAGAAGGGCTGAAGGAAAATGCTGCAGAGGAGTCTGCATGAGACACTGAAGTAGATACAGGAGGTGGCACTGCAGAAGAACCAGTGAGAGACAATGCAGTAGAGCCAGGAGGAGGAGCTGCAGAAGAATCAGCAAAACGCATTGCAGAAGAGCCAAAGAGGTGATGCTGCAAAGCAGCCAGCAAGAGGTACTACTGAAGAGCCACCCCGAAAACACCCACATGAAGTCCAGCTAGGGAAGGAATGGAACCTGGAGCAATCAATGGATTCATTTAAAGAACTGGGGATGCATACTGGGCAAAGGCTGCACTGGGTGGTGGTGACAGTGCTATTGCAAGTAATCCTAATATGTGGGGGTGAGCGTGACCCTAGAACCCCGACTCCAAGCCTAGCTAGCAGGAGGTCAAAGCAGCATCCCACTAAAGACTATGTCCCTTGAGTTCAGCAGGTGCCTGTGTGTGCTCCCTAGCCCCTGATGGAGGCATCTGTTGCCAGTGTCACCTGATGCAGCAGAATTTGCAGGGGGCTGCCTATTTTGAGAACCCCGGGCTCAATCACATTGAAGGGATGTTTTCATCGTTACCTCAAGAGTTGATCCCATTGTAACCAAAGGACCCAGTGAAGACAAGCGAGCCACTCTGATGAACCGTGGCCACCATGTAATTGAGGATGACCAGCACAGAACAAGCTGTGGACTGATTCCAGGGCATCATATTTTGCACTAGGGCATGAAAATAGGCAGCCCTTTCCTTGACCAAATCCATCAACGTACCAATGAACTGGATTCTCTAAACCAGGACTAGGTTTGACTATGTGGCATTGATTATGAACTCCAGACTCTGTAGCAGTTGTACCATTTGACTTAGCAAAGTCCAGACTCCTGTCTGGGAGAAACCTGTCACTAACCAGTTGTCCAGGTAAGGAAAAATGGAGATGCCCCAATGATGAAGATGTGCCACTTCCACTGCCAAGCTCTTCAAGAACAACTTTGTTGCTGCCGACAGGAGGAAGGGTAGAAACTTGTATTGATAGTGTCATCTCTCCACTGCGAATCTGAGATATTGCCAGTGCAAAATGTGAATAGAGACATGGATATATGCGTCCTTCAGGTCCAGAGCACACATCCAGATATCCACTTAGATGTAAGAAAGAATGGTGTGGAGAGAGCTCATCTTGAACTTTTCTCTCTTCAGTTGCATATTCAACCACTGTAAATTTAGGCTGGGTCTCAGACCCCCTCTTCCCCCGTTCTTATGGGATAAGAAAATACCAGGAATAAAAACCCTTGCCATGCCCCAAAGGAGGAACCAGCTCTATCGCCCATTGTTGAAGTAACATGTCCATTTTGGAATGGAGCTGGGTTGAATCAAACGTATCCAAATTAAGGTCGAACTGCAGTTCTGTACTAGTAAATAGGAAAAACGCAAGCAGTACCCACACCACAATCTTGAGTACTCAGCAATCCCTGGTGATTTTCTTCCATTTCGAGAAGAACTGCTGAATCCCCTCTCCTCTCAGAGGAGACAAGGAATGAGGTTCTAGTCCAGTTAAACACCTTGTTCCACCTTCCCCTGAGGCTGTTGGGCCGTCTTCAGCTGGCGCCATTTACGCAAGTGTCTTCTTGGTAGAAGTTGCTGTGGTTGTACCTGAGCAGCTTGGTAGTGCTGAAATACACAGAAGAGGAGTCACTGGAAGTGTATTTGCTCATATAAGTATCTTTGAGTAGACAGTTGATCAATGGTCGTCAAAGATTGGAAGACTACATCCTGTTCTTTAATCCGTGACGCAGTCTCCCTGACCTTGTCCTCCAAACACGAGACATCCGCTAGCTTATAACAGATGTCCTCTCATAGGCCACTAGCCTATAACTATGCCATTCCTTGGGCTCCAACAGCGGTAGCTGAACACCTAACCGCTAAATCAAAGGCTTCATAAACTGAACGAACAAGGTGTCATTTGTATTTTTCTGCATCCATGAATGCCTGATAGACTCCATGGCCCTCACCCAGGGAGTCCATAAAGAGCCTCATCATATTGATGCAATCATGCAAGTAATGCATCATATAATGCTTTTGATTGGCTATTTGGGTGTTAAGCACTGAGTTTTGGAAGAACTTCTTTCCATACGAATCAAGCAGTTTTGGGTCATTCCAGGCCAGGGTGTTAGAATAAATTCTCGTTTTCTTTGCTTTCTTTAAAGTAGTCACCACCACCACCACCTACTGATGGGGAAATTGGACCACCCCAAAAACCAGGAGTCTTCTGTACTCTATGCTTAAGATTCAGTTTTCTCAAAACTGGTGGACAAGAAAATGGATTTTTCCATATCCTGGTTTGGCGACTGGAAGGGCCGTTGGCTCAGATGGAATCTCCAGAACATGAACAATGTCAAATACCTCTGTTGGGTTCTTTATCCCTCTACACATGGACACTGATAGCCTTTACCAGCTTAATGGAGAAGAAGCCTAGTGGTTAGAGCAGCAGACTATGAACCAGGGAAGCTAGAGTTCAAATCCTCCTGACACTTCTTGTGACCTTGGGTAAGTCACTTCACTCTCTATTACCTCGGGTACAAACTTAGAGCCTTCGATATTAAGCTTTTTTTTTCATAGACAAAGAACAGTAAAAAAGCCTTAGTAAATCTGGTCCTTAGACTGTAAGTCCTCCGGAGATAGAGGGGTGCCTACAGCATCTGAATGTGTCACAAAAGGCTGAATATAAAAAAAAATATATATAAAAAAAAATATTATCTAGAAATTTAGAATAAGAAAGGTCTGGAGGTGAGGTGTGCTCTATAGGGGGGTCAGAAGTGATGATCTCTCCTCTAAACCCAATAAGGGCAGGACGCTCACTCAAGACCCCAACAAAGGCAAAGATGACTGGGATGAGGACCTTTAGCTCCAGCGGATGGTGAGGACCAGACATTCTGCGGCCCTCTTCACTCTGATAGCTGGTGAATTTCCCTCAGACAGTAATTGATGGAGCAAATGCCTGAGAGCTAATTCCAACAATAGATAGCTTCTGCATTGGGCTGGAAGTGACTGGAAGGTACTGGTCACCTGGGAAAGGATAGGATGCAGGATCCCCTATTTGATAACAGCTGCTAAAGATACAAAGAAAGCCTTGAGCAACTCCATCATCTGATCTGCTGATACTCCTGTGGCAGTAAGGACACATTCTCCTCAGAGACCAGAATAGGATCATCTGAAAGGCTTCCCCAGAGCTCTACAGAAGAGCTCCTAATTAGACCTCCTGGGTCTGACCTGCTGTGGCAGCCAAGGGTAGGATAGAGCACATGGGAGCTGGGGTTTCCAGCTGCAGTGTTCTGGACTGCAGGCTTCTCCCTGATGCCACCAAAGGGGTTTCCATAGGCTTGGAATCCAGAGAGAAATGGGAAGGAGGCAAGGAAATCTTTTTAGCCAAAAAAAATGAGGGGACCTGGAATGAATGCCTCCTCCCAGTCCTGACCATGTTGACAACTCTTGGGAATCGTCATGGAAGCATCTTTATGCCAAGTTCAGGATATAGTTCCTGTTCAAAAAAGTGGAAATAAGGAGGATGGGAACTACAGGCTGGTTAGTCTGACCTCTGAGGTGTGCAAACTAATGAAATCATTGCTAAAACAGAGGATACTGCCATTTTAGGATTCCAGGAGCCACATTTTGAAATTTAGTGGGAGTGCTGAACGCAACAAATTGCAGAACCCCAGCAAAAAAGAAAACAACACAGTAGGTTGCGGATGTGACTGACCAGCTTATATTTAAACGTCCAGAGAGAAGCAGGTAATACGAACATGGAAAAGACTTGTGTGGTCAAAGCAAAAGCTAGGGATGCACTCAAAGTCCCATCAGTCATTCTCTTAAACCCCAGCTCATGCATACCAGTTCCCTCCCCCTCCACCACCTGCATCCCATTCATACCAGTCTCCCCCACATCCTTGCTGTCTCCACCATTCAGTCTCTAGCCACCTCTTTTTCGCTCGCGTTTTCCTAATTTCTTCTTCCTCCTCTAACCATCTTATCCCCCTTCCCCCCCTCTTCTTCTTACACCCCTCTTCAAGGGCATACTTTATTTCAAATCTTTTATATTATGTTCATATTGAAAAAATTCACTAAAAGTGCATATAACATTAAAATTAAATAAACATTAAAATAAATATAGCAGAGTTGCTTACCTGTAACAGGTGTTCTCCTAGGACAGCAGGATGTTAGTCCTCACACATGGGTGACATCAATGGATGGAGCCCTGGCATGGAAAACTTATGTCCGTTTCTAGAAACTTTGACTGGCACACTGAGCATGTCCAGCATGCCACTATCCATGCGTCCATGCGGGGTCCCTCTTCAGTCTTGTAACATAGAATTACGAAAAAATAAAACAAACATACATAGGAAAAACCCAACTCTGCGGGGAGGTGGGCAAGTTTCATGAGGACTAATATCCTGCTGTCCTAGGAGAATACCTGTTATAGGTAAGCAACTCTGCTTTCTCCTAGGACAAGCAAGATGGTAGTCCTCACACATAGGTGAATCCCTAGCTACAGGGTACTCCCGAACAGCGAGACCAACAGAAACCTATCCATGTGCCAACCTGCACAACAACACTGGTACTATTGGTAACAGAGGGAGCAGCCTGAATCTGAACAATGGGGCAGGAAGAGTTTGGTTCTATAGCTGAAAGAGCTTCCAAAGGATGGATTGGGTGAAATTGCTATCACGTCGGCCATCCCTATCCAGACAGCAGTGAGAGGCAATAAGTGTGAAGAGAACTCTATGTTGCAGCCTTGCAGATCTTCTCCACTGGAACTGCTCGAGAGTTGGCCACTGATGCTGCCATGGCTCAGACAGAGCGAGCCTTGACATGTCCCCCAAGTTGCAGTCCCGCCTGGGCATATTAGAAGAAGATGCAATCTGCTAGCCAATTCGATAGTGTATGTTTGGCAACGGCAATGTCCAACTTATTCCAATCAAAAGAAACAAAAAGTTGGATTGACTGTCTATGGGCTTCTGTCCGCTCTAGTCAGAAGGCTAAGGCTCACTTGCAGTCCAAACTGTGCGGAGCTTGTTTGCCTTGGTGCGAATGGAGCCTGGGAAAGAATGTTGGCAGGACAAAGGACTGATTAAGATGGAAGTCCATCACCACCTTAGGTAGGAACTTAGGGTGCGTACACAAGATTACCCTGTAATGATAAAATTTAGTGTACGGTGGATAAGTCACTAAGGCCTGGAAATCACCGACCCTGCGCGCCGAGGTGACTCATCAAAAATATGACCTTCCAGGTCAGGTATTTCAGGTCACAGGTGCACAGCAGCTCAAAAGGAGCTTTCATCAGCTGAGCTAACACCTTGTTGAGTTCCCAAGACACAGCGGGAGACCTTAGGGGAGGCTTCAATTGAAGCAGACCCCGCATAAAATGTACAACTATAGGCTGTATAGAGATGGGCGTACCATCTACAGCATGGAGGTATGCACTAACTGCACTTAGATCAACTCTAACGGAGTTGGGTTTCCAGCCAGCCTCCAAATAGGTGTAGAAGATAATCAGTTTTTGTGTGGGGCAGGAGAATAGATCTAGGCCTTCTGCTCACACCACAAGGAAAACCTCCTCTATTTCAGTCCATAGGACTTTCTAGTGGAAGGCTTTCTAGAAGCCACCAGGAACCAAGACACATCCTCTGAGAGATCGAGTGGTTGCAGGATTAACCTCTCAACATTCAGGTTGTGAGTGACAGGGCCTGGAGATTGGGATGTCGCAACCTTCCTCAATCTTGCATGATGCGATCTGGGGAAATCCCCAGTCAGATTGGTCTCCGGACGGACAACTCACATAGGAGTGGAATCCAAACCTATCTCGGTCAATAAGGGGCTATGAGGATCATTGTCCCCTTGTCCTAAAGAATCATCGAGACTGTCTTTGCCTCTAAGGGAATCATATACAGAAGACCCTTGCCCCAGTGTTGGGAAAGGGCGTCTGAGGTTTGTTTGCCGTTTGACCTGTGCAGGGAGCAGAACAGAGGCATCTTTCTGTTCAAGGAGACGCAAAGAGATCCACATCCGGGCTCCCTCAGAGGCAACCCCCTGGGTCCGGAGACCACTCTTGGAGTCTGAAGGTATGACTCAGTCTGTCCGCTACCACGTTCTCCATCCTGGCTAGGTATATGGCCCTGAGCACCATCCTATGGGACAGGGCCCATGACCAGATCTGGACCGCTTCGTGACACAGGAGGTATGATCCCATACCTCCCTGCTTGTCAATATAACACATCACCTGGTTGTATGTTTGGATCAGGACAGCTCTGATGGACAGCCGATTTCTGAAGCCCATAGCACGTACCCGATCGCCCGAAGTTCCAGGAAATTGATTTGACAACAGTTTTCCTGAGCAGACCAGAGACCCTGGGTGCTGAGCCCATCTGCAAGACCTCCTCAACCCAGGGTGGATACATCCGTGGTTAGGACAATTTGGATAGGACTTCCAAAAGAGATCCCCCATTCCAGATTTGAAAGTACCCACCACCAGGACAAAGAGTCCTGGAGGGGTGAAGTGACTTGGATGCAATTCTGGAGTTTCTGCTGGGCCTAGTGCCATTACGACCTCAGTGTCCATTTGGCTCTGTGCATGTGTAATCGTGCCAAGGGAGTGACATGGACAGTTGCGGCCGATACCTGCTGGCTCTGTTGAATCTCTGTCATGATGGTCATCAAAGTGACGGCCCTTTGACGAGGTAGGAAGGCTTTAGCCTGAACCGTGTCTAGCAGGGCTCATATGAAGTCCAATTGAGGTGATAGGCTGAGATGGGACTTTGGGTAGCTGACGTACCCTAATGACTCCAATACCTGGATGGTCAAGCGCATGAACCTGACAGCCCCTGAGATGTGCTCTTGACCAGTCAATTGTCCAGATAAGGGAAAACATGCACCCCCTGGTTTGCGAAGCCAGGCATTTTCTGAAGTACCTCATGGGGCGGACGCTAGCCCGAACGGCAACACCCGATACTGGAAGTGCTGTTTTCCCACCACAAATTGGAGATACTTCTAGTGACTGGGGAAGATCTTGATGTGAGCGTATGAATCTTTCAGATCGAGGGAGAATAGCCAGCCCCCCTTTTTTTTTTTTTTTTTTTTTTTTTTTTACAAAAGGGGGACCAAGGTGCCCCGTGAAACAGTCTTGAACATTTCTTTTTTGATAAATCTCTTCAAGGCCCTTAAGGTCTAGGTTGGGATGGAATCGTCCTGTTTTCTTTGGAATCGGAAAGTACCTAGAGTAAAATCCCCACCCTCTTTGCCTTGGTGGAACAGGCCCGACCGCTCTGGCCATTAAGAGAGAGGAGAGCTCCATTAGAAATACCTCCTGATGGCCCCCAAAACCGGTTCAGAGGGCAATCTGGCAGGACACCCAATAGATTCAATCAGTACCCTTGGCAGACAACAGAGAGAACCCACTAGTTTGAGGTTATACTGGGTTAATGGTTTGCGAAAACTACAGCTTGCCCCCGACCAGCGGATCCATTATCCCAGGTACGGGCAACTGGACTACACTCCCTACGATCCAGTCAAAACCCCGTTCCTGGCATTGACTGAAGTGCTAACTGGGGCTTGGGGACTCACTGCTGCTTGGGACAGCCATGGGAGCAAGGGGCAGAGGATAGTACTTCCTCTGGCAAAAGAAAGACTTCCTATGCTCCGATCTTGCCAAACTCCTAGAGGAGGAGGACTTGTCCAGACTGCTGGTGGAGAGTTGAAGGGTTTTATGGTGGCCCTGGAGCTGGGCCACCTTGTCCCTCACCCTGTCTCCGGAGAGATTCTCCCCAGTACATGGCACATCGGCGAGCTGTTCCTGTACTCTGGTCGGAGATCCGAGGCCTGCAGCCATGCCATTCTGCAGGCGCAGATTCCTGCTGCAGAGACTCTCGATGCCTTCTCAAAAACTTCGGAGGTCGCTCGGAACTTGTGTTTTCTGCAATCCAGGCCCTTATGCACCAGCAATATGAGGGTGTCCTGCTGCTGAAGCAGCTGCTTGGCCACCTCCTGCACCTGCTTCCAGATGTCCCACAAGCACACGCTCATGTGGAGCTGATAGGAAACTATGTAGGCAATGAGAATGACTCCCTGAAACAACTTTCTTCCAAGAGCATCCATCGCTCTATGATCCTTTCCTAGGGGCACCGAGGAATGGGTTAGAGAATGCTTGACTCTCTTAAGAGCGGATTTGACCACTACTGACTGGTGAGGTAGCTGTCGCTTATCGAATTCAGCAGCCTTCTGGATGAGGTAAACCCCATCAGCCCTGTTTGTTCACGGGAGTCACTGTGAGAGGATGTTCCCATATCCTCAGCAGCAACTCCTTAAGGCTATCATGTACCAGGACTGCCACAATCTTCTTAGGAGGCTCTATGAACTGGAGGATCTCAAGCATTTTGTGCTTGGCATCTTCCTCCATCAATAACAAACGGGATGGCCTCCACTATCACCCTCACAAAACCTGCAAAGATTAAGTCCTCAGGTGGAGGCTTCCTTCGCTCTTCTGGAAAAGGGTCTGAGGAGAGACCCTGAGAGCCATCGGAGGATGACTCCGTGGTGTCATCCCCAGGGATCATAGGGACCCTCATCCTCACTGAAAGCCACAGAGGATGAGGCCTTATGTGCTCAGCCTTCATCCAGAGGTGCAGACCCCGGCAGAGCTGGATGGAGGGGCTACAGGCCTCGGCATCTCAGCCGACCTGGGCGGAGCTTCCTCCTCTCAGGAACCAACAACAAACACCGTATCAGTAGGGGGAAGCTGCAGTGCTCCTACGGGCACTGACGCCAGCTGGATCAGTAACGCACTGATAAGCGCAATGAGTTTCTCCAATAGCAGTTCCAGGATGGCCAGTACCAGTTCCGGTGCCACAGGACTGATGCCACACATCACCCACTAAACCGCCAGTTTGACTCGGCACTCAAACTCCTCCTCAAACATTGCCAATGTCAACACCGAATGGGAGGAAGCAGGGGTGGCCAGATCCTCTTCGGACCTGAGGCGGATCAGTGACTGGCATCAAGACCGGTGGAGACCATCGCGGACCCCTGGCACCAATAGAGGACTGGTGCGCTCCTTGCAGCATGTTCGCTTCGGGGGCATCACAGCATGAGCTAGTACATCCCTGTGCCCAGCACCATGCATCGACAAGGACCGATGCTGATGATTCTTTGGCTTCCCTCGATGCTCGGTATGGTCCTTCCCCGGTGCCGAGGCCGTTGAGGAACCATACATCCTCAGCCTGGAGGAGCCTGACAGCGGTCGGTCTCCGGCGCCCCTATCTGCCGATGGCACCAATGGAACAGACAGTCCCACCGATGTAGATGGCTCAGCGTCCATCTGTGTGGTTCCGAAGTGTTTCGATGCCAACGCTGATGGCTTGGTCTTCTCCGACCTGAAGAGTTGTTCCATCTTGTTGAGCCGAAGGTGACGTCCCTTCGGGGTCATCTATGCACATTTGTGGCAATCCTGGATGTCATTCACGTGATGCCCCCAGGCAGAGGATACATACCTCATGGGAGTTCATGCTGAACATGGTCCTCGGGAACGAAGCTCCCTTGCTGCAGGGGAATCTACCGTAAAGGAAACTTACCGAAAAACGATGAAAACCCTGACTAGGAGCGCTACTGGAATGGACCAAGAGGGACCCGGCGCCAAATGCAGTCAAAAAATTGCAAAAAAGCAAACAGAATTTTTCCAGAATAGACCAAAAAGCTCACCAAAAAAGAGACTGAAGAGGGTTCCCACGTGGAATAGAGCATGCTAGGTATGCCCCCTATGCAGTTTGGCAAGTCAAAGTTCTAGAAACTTTGATTCCATGTTGGGGCTCCATCTGATGTCACACATGTGCGAGGACTACCATCCTGTTTGTCTTCAGAGAATAAACCTTCCATACCTGAACTGCTAACACTCAAAATAGCAACAACCCTGCCTATGAAAAAGTAACACTGCCCTAAAACACCAATACACCTCCTATTACGAAAAAAGAACAAGCTAGGCTGCTATAGATCCCTGTGTAAAAACTATTTGCTAGCATAATACCACACCTCGGTCACACATACAGATGGACTCTCACCAAATACAAAATAGAGAGACCATAAAGTAGAAATAGAAACAGAAATATGCAGACAAAAACGGAAATGGAAACCACAACAAGCTAGACTCTATATGCATTGCATCAATGGAAAAAACACAAACATCACCATTCCTCATAATACATGAAAAAATCATATCAAGAAATATAAAACAGCAATCATAATAGTAAATCATACAAATAAAAATATTTAAAAATGCTGACAAACATCATCCAATAAATGCATATAAAAAATTGTAACATTTTCCCAAACACCAATACACTATTTCACAATACCAGTCAGATCAAATAACAGGCAATATTTAAAACTAATGGAGAAATTACTTACCTGATAATTTTGTTTTCCTTAGTGTAGACAGATGGACTCAGGACCAATGGGTATAGTATGCTCCTGATAGCAGTTGGAGATGGAGTCAGATTTCAATTTGACGTCAGCACTACATATATCTGTGCAGGAAGCTCTGCTCTTCAGTATTCTCCTTGAAAAGCAATAGTGGATATATGTGTGTTTGGATAACTTGATTAACTTGAACTAGTTGACGTGAATTGTAGCTGGAGACCGCCAGTGTCGTCAACCGAGAAAAACCGACACCTAGTAATTATGGGTGTCTTAACTGGGGGTAAGTCTGGCTTACCCATGCTTGTCTTGCTCTCGAGGATTGTCACCTGAGGTTTCCGTATTTTGAGGCAGCCGTGGGCGGAATACTGAGTCCATCTGTCTACACTAAGGAAAACAAAATTATCAGGTAAGCAATTTCTCCATTTCCTAGCGTGTAGCAGATGGACTCAGGACCAATGGGATGTACAAAAGCTACCCCTGAACTGCAAATGCTGTGTCCTCCCTGGCCTGAACATCCAGGCAGTAGAACCTCGAGAAGGTGTGAATGGAGGATCACGTCGCCGTCCGACAGATCTCGGCGGGTGACAGCATCCTGGTTTCTGCCCAGGACACTGCCTGGGCCCTTGTGGAATGGGCCTTGACTTGTAGAGATGGAGGCTTGCCTGCCTCTATGTAGGCCGCCTTGATTACTTCTTTGATCCAGTGGGCTATAGTTGCCCACGAGGCTGCTTCCCCTTGTTTCTTCCCGCTGTGAAGGACGAATAGGTGGTCCGTCTTTCATACGGATTCCGATCTTTCCAGGTAGTGGACTACGTTAAGATGGCGTAGGCAGCGTGAGTCTTCCAAGTCCTTATGCTCATCTGGAAATGGCAGCGATATGGTTTGGTTTAGATGGAAATGAGAAACCACCTTTGGAAGGAAGGAGGGGACAGTGCATAGCTGTATGGATCCCGGTGTGAATCTGAGGAACAGTTCCCGGCAGGATAGAGCTTGAAGTTTGGAGATGCGATGGGCTGAACATATTGCTACTAGGAATGCAGTCTTCAAGGTCAGGAGCCGTAGGGACAGACCGCGTGTAGGTCTGAAGGAAGCTCCCGCTAGGAAGTTGAGTACTAGATTTAGATTCCATAGGGGTACCGATTTGGTCAGATTTGCTTGACCCCTCTCAGGAAGCAGGAGACGTCTGGATGGGAAGATAGACTGATGCTGTCCACTTTGGCTCTGAAGCAGGCCAGCGCGGCCAGTTGAACCTTGATGGAGTTGAGAGACAACCCCTTCTTCAGGCCATCCTGCAGGAATTCCAGGATCATGGGAATTTTGACTGTCCGCGGAAGGATGTCGCAGTCTTCACACCAGATTCCGAATATTCTCCATATTTGTATATAAGTTAAAGATGTGGAAAACTTGCGTGCTCGGAGCAAGGTGTCAATTACTGTTTTCGAGTATCCGCTCTTGTTTAGGCGAGTCCTCTCAATGGCCAGACTGTAAGAGAGAATCGAGTTGGGTCTTCGTGGAGGATCGGTCCTTGCTGGAGCAGGTCCCTGTGTGTAGGTAGACACAGGGGTTTCCCCACCAGAAGTCTTCGCATGTCTGCATACCACGGCCTTCTTGGCCAGTCCGGGGCCACTAGAAGTACTAGCCCTCTGTGGTGTTCTATCTTGTGGATGATCCCGCCCAGTAGTGGCCATGGAGGTAAGGCGTACAGCAGGTCTTCCCGTGGCCAGGTTTGGACGAGGGCATTGATCCTCTGGGATTGAGAGTCTCGTCTGCAACTGAAGAACTTGGGAACTTGGGCGTTGGACTGGGTTGCCAGAAGATCCATGGCTGGGGTTCCCCAGCGATCTATTGTCAACTAGAAGGCTGTGGTTGACAGCCTCCATTCCCCTGGGTCTAGACTCTGCTGAGGTAATCCGCAGTGGCGTTGTCTTTTCCTGCGATGTGGGCGGCCGAGATCCCTTGCAGGTTTACTTCCGCCCACGTCATTAGGGGGTCTATTTTCCCCATAGGCACAGAAATGGAAAAAAGCCTTAGTGAATCAGGCCCTTAGTGATTAAGAGTAGTAAAAGCTACATCAGAAAGTTACCCCCATGTTTATTTATTGCCCAAACCGTAAAAGTCAGGGCCCTCATTGGTTGCTGTCTGAATCTCGTTACCATTTCAGTTTTAATCTCCTCTGTAAGAATTAATTTAGAAGTTACAATGTTAAATAAGAATTAACTTGAAGTTATAATGTAAAATAAGATGACCTCGACTTCTTAGAACACAGTTACAATGTAAACCGATGTGATATTCCAGACTGAACACCGGTATATAAAAACAAACAAATAAATAAATAAAATAAATCCAATTCCCCTTTTCCCATTGCCATTGAAGCAGAGAGCAATGCTGGAGTTGCATTAACAGTATCAAGGCTTATTCGTTAAGGGTAGTAACTGCCACACCAGGAAGTTACCCCCATGCACTCTTTTCTTTATTTCCATCCTCTGGCCTTTAGGGATCCACAGTGTTTATCCCATGCCCCTTTGAATTCCTTCACTGCTTTCATCTTCACCACCTCCTCCGGAAGGGCATTCCAGGCATCCACCACCCTCTCCATGAAGAAATATTTCCTGACATTGGTTCTGAGTCATCCTCCCTCGAGTTTCATTTCATGACCTCTAGTTCTTTTGATTTCTTTCCAACGGAAAAGGTTCGAAGTTCGTGCATCATTAAAACCTTTCAGGTATCTGAAGGTCTGTATCATATCTCCCCTGCACCTCCTCTCGTCCAGGGTGTACATTATTCAGATCCTTCAGCCTCTCCTCATAAATTTCCAGTGGTGATCCCACACCATTTTGGGTGCTCTTCTTTGGACTGCCTCTATCCTGTCTTTATCCTTTTTGAGATACAGGCACCAGTACTGAATGCAGTACTCCAGATGAGGCCTCAAAGACCTGTAACAAGAGCATCACCTCTTTTTTTCTCTCTGGTTATTCCTCTCTCTATGCAGCCCAGCATTCTTCTGGCTTTAGCTATTGCCTTATCATATTGCTTCGCCGCTTTCAGATGACCAGTCACTACCACACCAAGATCCCTCTCTCCCAGTCCGTGCGCATTAGTCTTTCACCGCCCATCACATACAGCTCTTTTAATTATTGCCCCCAGATGCATGACTCTGCACTTCTTGGCATTGAATCCCAGCATCCAAATCTTCGACCACTCTTCAAACTTTCTTAAATCATTTTTCATTCTCTCTATTCCTTCAGGCGTATCCACTCTGCTGCAGATCTTAGTATCATCTGCAAATAGACAAACTCTACCTTCTACCCCTTCCGCCAGGTCGCTCGAACTTCAAAGACCGAAGACTTTTAAATAGATTTCTACCTTACCTTGTCTCGGCGCTTCCCGGTCTCGTTCCAGGTGGTCTCCGGCTGCGGGGAGAGAGGGAAAATACCTTCACTGCCGCGCTCGAGGTTGCACTCGCTGCCTTCTCAGCCTCACCCGATGTCGGGGGCTAGGTCCCTGCCGAGAGTCGGCCGCCGGACCGAGGCTTACCTCCGAGGGATTGCGGAAATCACCTCGGGAATTCTCAACTGGGGGAGGGACCCAATGGGTGTCACCGCAGGAGAGTGGGGCTTGTCTGTAGAGGTAAGATTTCTTCTTAATTTGGTTTTCTTTGGTAAAATTACTCTAATGCTGTGCGAGCGTTAATAGAGTCCCTAACTGCTATGGAGATGGAAAATGCTGAAGAGCTGCACTTCTTGCAGGGGTATATCTACTAGGGCTGACGTCAGACTGAAATCTGATCCATCTCCAACTGCTATCAGGAATACACTTACCCATTGGTCCTGAGTCCATCTGCTACACACTAGGAAAATGGCCATTATCATGGAGCATAGGGTTTCCATGAGGAAATGATTCACTCGTAGATGTTGGTTGACGCTCTTGAGGTCCAGGATGGGACGAAAGGAACCTTCCTTCTTGGGTATGATGAAATAGATGAAATAACGTCCCATATTTTCCTGGGGTGAGGGTACTGGGATTATAGCCCTCATCTTGAGGAGCCTTAAAAGAGTAGACTCCACTGCCTGCTTCTTGTGCTGGGAGTGGCAAGGAGACATCATGAATTTGTCCCGAGGAGTGCTGTGAAATTCTAGTGCATATCCTTCTCTAAAGACCTCCAGTACCCATTTGTCTGAAATGATCTCGACCCACCACTGGTAGAAGAGTGACAGTCGACCCCCTATCTCCTCGTTCCATGGGTGGGTTGGCAAAACTTCATTGGGGGTTCGGGACGAACCTGAACCCGAGCCTGCCCCTCTCTGGGCTGTCGGCTACGAAAGGACTGAGCCCTCCCAAAGGGCAGAGACTTCTGAAATGTCAAGTTTCTGTAGGGGTGAAAGCATTGGGAGCCCCTGGTTCGACCCCCTCATAGGCGAGGGGTGCTGTAACTGCTTTCTCTTATCTTCTGGTAGCCAAGGAACTGGAGATTCGCCCCATTTACTGGCCAGTTTTTTGTAACAGCTTCCAAAAAGATGTAATCCTTTAAAAGACATCTTTGTAAGATTTGCCTTGGAGATTGCGTCTGCTGACCAATTTTGTAGCCATAGCTGTCTCCTGGCTGCCACCACTGAGGCCACTCCTCTGGCTGAAGTATGGACTAGATTCGAGCCTGCATCAGCTAAAATGACGGCAGCGGGTTCCATAACTGCTCTGGCATTCACCGACTCATCCACCTCCTGAAAGACTAGGCACGAACAAGCTCCGAGAGGGAAGGAGGGAGGGAGAGAGGGAGGGAGAGAGAGAGAGACTTCCTATAATGCCTATGCTCTAGACAAGTATTTGTATCCCTAAGGTAGGCTCACCTAGTAACTCGAGGTGGGGATTAGGTATGAGCGTTGGGGGTCACTTCCGCATTCCACATGAGACGTACGGAAAGAACAGTGGTCTCTAGTGAAGATTTGCTGGCCGTCGGAGTGAGGAAACTCACTCCAAGAGGAGATTTGGGCTACGTTCTCTCCACCTAGCTTGTTGTTGCCCAGGTAGTGTGTCCATCAAGCTAGGTGGAGAGAACGTTGCCCAAATCTCCTCTTGGAGTGAGTTTCCTCACTCCGACGGCCAGCAAATCTTCACTAGAGACCACTGTTCTTTCCGTACGTCTCATGTGGAATGCGAAAGTGGCCCCCAACCCCCGACGCTCATACCTAATCCCCACCTCGAGTTACTAGGTGGGCCTACCTTAGGGATACAAATACTTGTCTAGGGCATAGGCATTATCTCTCTCTCTCTCTAACGGCTGTTAGCGCGATTTGCGAATTTATCGCACGTGGTAAACTGCTTGGAAAATGAGGCCCTTGGTCTGATGTCATATCTTATGTCCTTATATGTTCACCACTACTTTTCTCCAGAGATCTATTAAGTCTTTCAGCAGACCTACCAGCACCTCCCTAAGCTTTTTTAGTATCCTGGGACATATCGCATCAGGCCCCATGGCCTTGTCCACTTTTAGCTTTGCTAGTTCCACCTAAACACTCTCTTCTGTAAACAGGGTTGTAGCTACCTCACTTCCATCCGTATTCTTGCAAAACAACAAAAGTCCTCCTCCAGGGTCATCTTTAGTGAACAGCGAACTGAAGTTGTTTAATATTTCTGCTTTTGACTCATCTGTCTCCTTTCAATATCACCTCTGGCCCTCGTCCTTTCCCTGATATATCTGAAAATTTTTTTGTCATCTTACTTTACTTCTTTGATGATTCTGTCTTCCATGCAAGCTTTTGCTATCCTGATTTCTTTCCCTTTCAATATTCTCCTCTGTGTTCCTTTTTGAGATCCTTAGTACTTTGAATGCCAATCTTTTTGCCTTCCTTTTTTTCAGTCACCTCTTTAGAAGTTTCTTTTTCCTTTTGTTTCCTTTTCTTACATAAAGATCTGTTGACTTTACAATAGCTCCCTTTTAATTTGGCCCACTGTTCAACTTCACCCAATTATCTAGCTCCTCCTCAAGGTTCCTCCCCACTTTAATGAAGTTTATAGTTTTGAAATCCAGTACTTTGATCTTCGTGCAATTTATTTTAAAAAAATATTTCTCTCGGTCTTGGCCACTATATTAAACCATACTATTTGATGATCACTGGTACTCAAATGGGCACCTACCCAGACATTGGAGAAACTATAGGATACCACAGATCAGTCCAGACTCCTGGGTTTTGTACCCCTGCCAGCAGGAGACAGATAAAGTTTTATTGAAACTCATATATACCAAAGTGTGCCACCTGCAGTCCCTCAGTATTGACCTGTATCCAAGCCAAGATGCAAAAGACTCCATAAAAATTTAACCACCCCCTCCCTGACGAAACTGGAGGATGGTGTGGCTGAATCGAACCGGAAACACTGTCCCAGAACAGAAGCAACACACAAAAAAGCCTAGAGAACTGCTAACTGTGCTTCACTAACAGAACGAGCGGGAAACTCACCCCTCAAACCTGAGCGGGTGTCTGGAATGATCTGTGGTACTACAAGAATGAAAACTAGCAGGTAAGAATCAGTTTTCCTTTCCATGTATATGCCCAGATCAGTCCGGACTCCTGGGATGTACCTAAGCCCACTAAACTGGGTGGGACCTTGGAGGGTCCCACTTGCAGAACACTCTCACCGAAGCATGCTGCAGTTGGAGCCCCAACATCCAAGTGATAATGCCTGGCGAAAGTGTGCAGTGTTTTCCAAGTCACTGCCCTGCAAATCTCCTGCAGCGACACTTGCTGAGCCTCTGCCCAAGAGGCTGCCTGTAACCGCATCGAATGAGCCCTCAAACCGTCTGGCACCGGCCAACCCTTGGCAATATAAGCCTAACAGATAGCCTATTTGAGCCAATGCGCAACAGTACCTTTAGACACTTGACGCCCCTTCCTTGGGCCACTCCAGAAGACAAAAAGATGATCAGACACACGAAAATCATTAGTGACCTTCAGGGTATCTTAACGTGCGCCATACATCCAAAAGCCTCAGCTCCCTCGCATGCGGAGCAGAGGAATCCCAATCTAAAAAAGTCGGAAGCTCCATAGGCTTGTAAACATGGAACTCTGACACCACCTTCGGAAGAAAAGAAGGTACCATATGCAAAGACATTCCTGTCTTAGAGACCTGCAGAAACGGATCCTGGCATGACAAAGCCCGAAGCTCCAAAATCCGTTGTGCTGAACAAATAGCAACTAGAAAGACCACCTTAAGAGTCAAATCCTTCAGAGTAGCTCTCCTCAGAGGTTCAAACGGAGCCTGTAGTCATGCCTTCAGACAGAATTCTCACTGGATAACCGCATAACCGAGGCAGAAAGGCAAGTAATGCGAAACGCACCGCTCTTGTCTCTGATTGATAGACCAGGAAGTTTCTTTCCTCTACCATTGGCCCTGCGCCACCTGATTCTGACACCCTTTTCCCCAGCCTGACAGACTGGCATCGGTAGTGACCACCACCCAATCCGGAACTTCCAAACCTACACCACAATCCAGATTGGCCTGAAGCAGCCACCAGGAAAGACTGTCCCTGTCTTCCCCCATGAGAGGCAAATGGAGATGAAACTCCCCCGATAATGGGTTCCAGCAGGAGAGGAGAGCCCTCTGAAGAGGTTGCATATACGTGAATGCCTACAGAACTAACTCCAGAGTCGATGCCATGGAACCTAGGACTTGCAAATAGGCCCACACCCTGAGCACCATGAGCTGTAACAGGTGACAAACCTGACCCTGTAACTTCACAATCTTCTCTTCCGTGAGATACACTCTCCCCGCTTTCATGTTGAACCACGCCCCAAGATATTTCAGAGACTGAGAGGGAACGAGGTGATTCTTCGCGGCATTCACCACCCAGCCTAACGACTCCAAGCGTTGTAGCATCTTCTGCACTGACCGCTGATAAAAAAACCTTCCAACCGCCCATATGAGCCAGTCGTCCAAGTATGGATGCACCAGCACCCCTTCTCTTCTTAAGGCCGTCAACACCATCACCTTGGCGAATGTATGCGGCACTGTAGCCAGACCGAAGAGAAGGGCTTGAAACTGCACATATTCCCTGAGAACCATGAAGCAGAGGAACCTCTGGTGCTTTTGCCGGATGACTATGTGGAAATAAGGCTCTGTCAGGTTCACAGACGTTAAATACTCTACTTTACGCACCGGCGCAATGACTGACCTTAAGAGTTTCCATGTGAAAATGGGGAAACTCTGAGGGCAATATTCATCCTCTAAGTACAAAATGGGGTGAAAGGACTGTCCTTTTTTGGCACCATGAAGTAAATGGAATATCTCCCCATCCGCTGCTCTTCTAGCAGAACTGGCACTATGGTTCCCAGTTGCTTCAAGCGATCCACAGTTCCTTGAACCGCTGCCTGCTTTGCAAGAGGCCCGCAAGGGGACACGAGAACGGCATCTCTGATGGGACGAGAAAATTCTAAAGCGTAGCAGTCTTATCACCTGGAGGACTCATTGGTCCGTGGTAATCTTGACCTATGCCTCGAAAAAGAACGCCAACTGTCCTCCAACTGCTGGAACTGAAGAGTGGGCCAGTCTCGCTTCATTGCGAGAACTTAGCGCCTGCACTAGTCCCTGAATTGTCTCGGGAGGACCTCTTGGCCCCATGAAAGGACTGATTTCAGGAGGATGTCCTGGCAGGGGCTTGCCGCTGAGGACCTCTTGAACCCTTGGACTGACAAAGCCTCCGAATGTCCTGGAACCTAGCCTGCACAGGCATAAATTTTCTGTCTTTAGGCTTGTCCTCCAGCAACTTGAGCAACTTGGACTCACCTAGATGCTTCATTATCTGCTCCAGGTTGTCTCCAAACAAAAGCTTCCCTTTAAAAGGGAGCGCTCCCAATTGTGCCTTGCAGCACACGTCTGCCGAACAGTTACGTAACCACAACAAACGTCTAGCGGACTCCTCTGCCATCATGATTCGGGAAGAGGTCCTAACATGGTCATAGAAAGAATCAGCAGCATAAGCCACCGCCACCTCCAGATGGACAGCCTGCAGTACCGCAGCTTCCCCTGAAACTTGTGAGTCCTGCAACTGCTGGACCTAATGCAGACATGCTCTCTGACCAGACTACTGCATACATGTATGGCTACTGCAACATGTATGGCTAGCACCACAACAAAACTTGATCATTCAAATCCCCTCTATTTAATAAACAACAAATCACAAGCCACTCATGGGGAATTCTAAGTGAATGTGTTCATGTTTGGTAACACTTAACCTTATGAAAACCAACTGGGGACAGAACACCACCCAAACATGAACACATTCACTTAGAATTCCCCATGAGTGGCTTGTGGCATGTATGGCTAGAGTAGACACCTCGAAGATGAAGCTCCAATTTATGATCCTGTACATCATGCAAGGCAGCAGAGCCTGCCACTGGAATAGTAGTCTTCTTGATAACTGCAGACACCGAAGCATCCAACTTGGGAAGAGACAACAACTCCAAGGTGTCCTGCAGCAACGGATAGAGTTTAGCCATAGCTCTGCCCACTCTGAGCCCAGATTCGAGAGTATCCCACTCCTGAACCACCAGCTTTGTCACAGACTTATGAAAAGGGAATGCCCTTGGTGGACCCTGTAGGCCAACCAGTATGAAATCTACTGCCTCCAAATAGACTCGGAGTCTTCTTGATTCAGTTCTTTAAGAACCTGTGGAATCAGTGGCCAGAGCTCCTCTCTGCGAAAGAGGCGGACCACCTTGGATTCATCCCCCTTTAGCAATAGGGACCTCCTCCAGGTCCTCCACTGAATCCAGTGAATCCTGCAGCGGATACACTCCAGAGGGGACTCCTGGGGATCCCTGCAGATCTTTGGAATTGTCCGTTTTTCCCTGTGGGTCCCCTAACCCCAAGGGTAGGCCTAAAATGCGCCAGAACTTGTCTGTGCACTTGCGCTTAGACAGAGCTGATTTGACGCACAATCTAGGACCTCCTGCGGGATGAGACCATGACTAATTGCATCCTCTTGAAGCTTTGTTGGCTAAAAAGGCCTGGTGCATCAGAAGCACAAAATCTGAAGAAAATGGCTGGAAGTCCTCAGAGCCAGTGTCAGGGGAGACATTCCCCTCCGCAGCGGGAAATCCTCCCCTCCACAATGCACCCAATTCTCCTCATAAGAAGCCCCAACAGGGACAAATGAGGTGGGGAAACAATAGGCCCCCTGGGGTCCTGAGGAAGCCGCGTGGCCAAATCAAAGATGGCCTCCATTGGCGCACTATCCGAGGGAGCTCCAGGGGAAGGCCTGGCCCGACACACTGAAGAGGAAGCCGAACGAACCCAGTGGGAGGGCCCTGCTGATGCACCCTCCTCACCTGAAGCGCACCCAGAGCAAAGCGCATGCCTGATAAGGTGAAAACGCAACTCCCAGCAGGCTCAGCAAACAGAAGTGCGAGGCATCGCCCCGATCATGTGATCTAGCTGCCGCAGTTCCTACCTCCCGCGTGCATCTAAAAACAGCCTGACTTACCAGCTGTTCTGCCTCTGAAGAGGGAACCCTGGCCACCAGCCCAAGAAAAATCAAGGAGCAGGAGCAAGGGAGTCCAGTTTGAAACAACTAGCAAATTTTAATTTTTTTTGGAAAACAAACTTTAACAAGTCTCCCAAGTAAACCCAGGAGCAAAAAAAGAAATAAAAATTAACGTTTAAATAACTCGGGTACATTCCGGTTCCATCTGATGCTTGAGAAGAGGGCTGCCAGCAGGACACCAGGCTGTCACATGTGAGCTGTGGGATCTGGACCGCCAGATGTCCACCCCATGGATTCTCGGACAGAGCTAAAAAGGGTCACCAACCCCCTTCCTTCTCGCCCACCTTAACCAGGGAGGATAGCCCCACCAGGATCTGACAACTCCCTGGGAGGAATCCTGTGATCAGAAAATCTTCCAAAAATCCCTCCCCCCTCCTCGATTGCAGGTTTTGCACCATCTGCCATCTGCTGGAGACAGAAAAATACTGAGGGACTGCAGGTGGTACACTTAGTTATGTATCAGTTTCAATAAAACTAATCTGTCTCCAACTGATGGCAGGGATCCAGGATCGCGAAGCGTAGAAAACGCTGATGCTCGTGGTGGACCGGGATTGTGCAGGTAGGCTTCTGACAGATCCAGGGATGTGAGGAATTCTCTCAGCTCTATCGCTCTTATGACTGAGCGTAGGGTTTCCATGCGGAAGCGAGGGACCTTCAGGTGACGCTTGACCGACTTGAGATCCAGGATGGGTCGGAATGTACCCTCTTTCTTGGGAACGATAAAATAGATGGAATAGTGCCCAGTATTTTGTTGTTGCGTGGGCACCGGTGTTATGGCCTTTAAGGCGAGCAATTTGGTCAGCGTGATTTCCACTGCCATCCTCTTGGAGAGGTCGTGGCAGAGAGATTTCACAAATTTGTCCGGAGGAATATTGTGGAAGTCCAGATAATATCCCTCTCGAATGATGGGTAGGACCCACTTGTCCGAAGTTATCTCGCCCCATCTTTGGTAGAATAGGGCAAGCCTGCCCCCTCTGGCTTCTTCCTGTGGATGGGTCGGCTGATTTTCATTGTGGGGGTGCGGCTGGGCCCTGGACCTGAGCCGGCTCCCCTTCTGCTGTGTTTGTTCCGAAAGGACTGGCCCCTGCCTGCGGGACGAGATGCTTGATATATATTTTTGTATGGTTTGAAGCACTGTGATCCCCTGCCCTTAGATGTTCGGGGGGAGCGGCGCTGGCTTCTCTTGTTCTTGTCCTCTGGTAGTCGCGGTACTGGGGATTCGCCCCATTTGTTAGCTAACTTTTCCAGTTCACTTCCGAACAGGAGGGTTCCCTTAAAGGGCATTCTCGTGAGTCTAGTCTTGGAAGTCGCGTCAGCTGACTAGCTTTGGGCCAGAGTTACCTTCTGGCTGCCACCATGGACGAGACGCATCTGGCTGCAGTGCTCACCAGGTTGGAGGTCGCATCCGTGAGGAATGATATTCCTGGTTCTAGTGCTTCAAAGGGTGTGGTGGCGTTCCTGATCTTTGATAAACAGGCACGTGTCACCACGGCGCAGCAGGCCGCGATCTGTAGCCACATAGCTGATACATCGAATGACTGAGTATGGATTCCAGACATCTGTCCTGGGCATCCTTGAGTGCCGCTCCTCCCTCGACTGGGATGGTAGTGCGCTTTGTGACCGCGCAGACCATGGCATCCACTTTGGGGAATGCCAGGAGATCTTTTGCCGCAGGGTCCAGGGGGTATGTGGCTGCCAGGATCAGCCCCCCTTTGAACGTGGCCTCCGGAGAGTCCCATTCCAGGTCAATCAGCTGTTGGACAGCTTGCAGCAAAGGGAAATAGCGGGAGGCCTGACAGAGTCCCTCAAGGAGGGGGTTCGTCTTCAGTTCCCCTGTAGCACTTGTGCCTGGGATAGCGAGCTCTTTCAAGCTGTCCGCCACGAAGTCTGAAAGCTCGTCTTTGGTGAATAACCGCCTCATGGTTCAGTAGGGTTCCATTCCCGGAGGGATTTCTCCTTCCTCCAGGGAGTCTTGACCCTCATCCGAGGTGTCCGTGTCCTCTAAGCTGGGGCTGGGTCTAAATTGAGAGGCACTGCGTCCCCGGGAAGCCCCGTTTGAGGGAGGCTCCCACTGGACGTAGCGAGGTCCGGTGTACTGTCGGTGGAACCGGATCCCCGTATTGGCTGGGGAGGACCTTGGGCTGGATCACATGGGGCCTCCTCGCACTGTATGCACAAGGCCATGGCCTCTTCGTGCTGCACTGCTCTAATGTGGCATGCTGGGCAGAGGCCCTGGGCCTTAAGCTTCTTGTTCGGTGGTGCCATGGTTTGTGCGTGCTGAAAGAAACTCCTGTTTGTGCATTCAAGCGTACGCAGGGAGGCTGAGATATGCGCTCAGGGTGCGCTGAAGTTGTGCGTGTAGGTCGGATGTGCGCCGCTCTGCGCACAGAGTTTTACTTATGCGCCCGGCACAGTTGAGCGCGTGGCTGAGCGCCCGGTGCCCTTGGGGGTGTCGCTGAACTTATGCGTGCGCCGGTGCTCACACAAGTGATTTTGTGTGCACGGCTCGCCTCTGTGCGCACAGAACGAATCGGCGGACAGGGTGGCGATCAAATGGAAATGGTGACGGTGACCAAGCGGGCAATATGGCGACCTCCTAGAAGGGTCTCCACATGGGAGGGCCCTCGTATCGAACCGGGGTCTAGCCCTGGTAGGGCTGATCAACCCGGTAGCAATTACACTGGCTGGCTATCTGTGCGGCGGAGACTGGAGACTTTTAAGAAGTTTTCTACCTTACCTTGTCTCGGCATTTCCCGGTCTCGTTCCAGGCGGTCTCCGGCTGCGGGGGGGGGGGGGGGGGTGGGGAATACCTTCACCACTGCGCTCAAATTTGCACCCGATGCCGGGGGCTAAGCCTACGCCGGGGACCGGCTGCTGGACCGAGGCCTACCTCTGAGGGACCGCAGAAATCACCTCAGGAATCTTGACTGGGGGAGGGACCCGTAGGTATCACCGCAGGAGAGCGGGGCTCATCTGTAGAGGTAAGTTTTCTTCTTTGTTTTGGATTTCTTTGGTTAGAATACTCTAACGCTGTGCGTGTATAGAGTCCCAAACTGCTATGGAGACGGAAAATACTGAAGAGCATGGCGTCTCGCAGGGGAAGATGTACTAGGGCTGACGTCAGATTGAAATCTGATCCGTCTCCAACTGCTATCAGGAGCACACTATACCCATTGGTCCTGAGTCCATCTGCTGAACGCTAGGAAATGCCCTTTTATAGCAGTGCTTTTCCTGGTTAAAAAGGCCTTATCCACGTAAACTCCATACCTCTTTCTCCCACATGTGATGCGCTCCTGGCCTCACTCAATGCTATGGGCTTTAACCAAATAATAACAAGCCCTACACACAAAGCAGGTCACTCCTTGGATCTAATCTTTATAAACTCTCGAATCCTACTTGACACTCCTTCCTGCACCCCTGGTTCCCTGGTTGGACCACTATCTCATTAGAGCAAACTTTTCAATAAAAAACACAGCCACCCTCACACACACAAAAATTAATACTATCCACTTCAGAAAGCCCTGCTCCAGAGACGACCTAATCTCAGCCCTTACCAATGATCTTAATAAATTCGATCTAACTGATACAGATTCTGCACTCTCATCCTGGAATCGCCTTACTAGTTACATTGCAAATAAAATCTGCCCTCTTCAGTCCAAAGAACTAAACCCCACACAACTCAAAAAAAAAACAAACCATGGTACACTCCTGAATTTAAAAAGATGAAACGCAATCTTAGAAGACAGGAAAAGAACTGGCGTAAAGACCCCACTCCCTCACAGCTTGCAAAATACAAATCCTCCCCACACAACTACCGTGAGAGACCATCCTTAAAACTAAGTGAGAATTCCACGCCAAGAGAATCCACAACTTACAATTCAACACCAACGCCCTATTCGCATACGTCTCAGAGCTGACCAAAACTGCCCCTACACCCATACCTGATGAAGATGCCAAAACAAGATGTGAACTAGCACAATTTTTCCACGACAAAATTTCTAAAATCATGACATGTTTCCCAACCACATCACTACCCACTAAAGCCCTTCCAAAAAACCTACTTGCCTCCCGAAACTCCTTTGAGACCACTGCCTCCACCGAAATAGAAACACTCCTCAAGAAAATGAAACCCTCATCACACCCATCTGATACGATTCCCACTAAATCTCTACTGATCATCCCTAACATAATATCAAAACCCCTAGCCAACATCATCAACCGCTCAATTACACTTGGAGATATCCCAACTTCACTAAATCACAGCACAGAGGAGCAAAGACAATGCACTCCAGCTATTCAATAGTCAACATCCAAGGAGATGCAAATAAAGTAAATTCAGTCCCAGACTTTAAATAAAATCATGAAAGAGTAATTTTTTAATTTTTCATTAAAGCGGCAACTCCATTGCTCAAGACAGCATAGTTCTCAAAAGGGTCCCCCAACACGGACCCGTATTTCGCCGAACCCGGCTGCGTCGGGAGGGACAGTAAATTTTAATATGGAATTCTTTAACTAAAAGACAAAAGAAATTTTGACAAAAATGAAATAGGGGACCATGTAAATATAGATGGCATACCATAAAACATTATTTAAATACAAGAAACATATTTTGAAATCGCTGTTCATTTACACAGTCAAATCGCAAGGAGAGCAGGCAGTAAAAGCAAACCCCAGCATTTAAAGGGACTGAAGTTTAGGTGCCAAAAACATGGCCAATCAGAACGCAACAACACAGAACAGCATTAATCAATCAAAATGCAAAGATTGGTGAAAACAAAGAAACAGAAAATTAAAAATTAAAGAAAAGATTAAAGGAAAAAATTAAAGAAAAAATTGCCACTCAATCTCACTGTTTAAACCATGGGGTGATAGACAATTCAATTTAAAAATCCGTTTCTGTTTCCTGCGGATCAGAATTTCTGAAAAATTACCGCCACGGGGTGGTGGAGGTACCACGTCAATCACATAGAATTTTAAATCGAATTCAGAGTGACCAAGCGTAATCCAATGAGATACTAAGGGAGTTGTCTCATCCATTTTTAATGTTAGACCGATGTTCAATGATCCGGGTTCAGATCGGGCGAGATGTTTTGCCCCGTGTTCCCTTCTGCGACTGAAGAACCAAGCCACCTTGGCATTCTGCTGAGTGGCCAACAAGTCTAGCTAGGCGAGGTACCCCCCCCCCCCACCCATGAGTCACGAGACGCATCGTCTCCTCGGAGAGTTCCCACTCCCCGGGATCTAGCTGCTGACGGCTGAGAAAATCTGCCTATAATGTTGTTGACGCCGGCTATGTGAGAGGCTACCAGCCGCACCAGATCACGCTCCGCCCAGCGCATTAAGTGATCGGCTTCCAATGCCACCGAACTACTTCTTGTTCCGCCTTGACGACTGATGTAAGCCACCGTTGTTGCATTGTCCAACATTCACACTGAACGATGGCTCACCAGGGGAAGGACATTTCGCAATGCCAGCTGAACTGCCCTAGTCTCCAAGCGATTCATAAGAACATAACATAAGAAATTGCCATGCTGGGTCAGACCAAGGGTCCATCAAGCCCAACATCCTGTTTCCAACAGAGGCCAAACCAGGCCACAAGAACCTGGCAATTACCCAAACACTAAGAAGATCCCATGCTACTGATGCAATTAATAGCAGTGGCTATTCCCTAAGTAAACTTGATTAATAGCCGTTAATGGACTTCTTCTCCAAGAACTTATCCAAACCTTTTTTGAACCCAGCTACACTAACTGCACTAACCACATCCTCTGGCAACAAATTCCAGAGCTTTATTGTGCACTGAGTGAAAAAGAATTTTCTCCGATTAGTCTTAAATGTGCTACTTGCTAACTTAATGGAATGCCCCCTAGTCCTTCTATTATTCAAAAGTGTAAATAACCGATTCACATCTACTCGTTCAAGAACTCTCATGAACTTAAAGACCTCTATCATATCCCCCCTCAGCCATCTCTTCTTCAAGCTGAACAGCCCTAACCTCTTCAGCCTTTCCTCATAGGGGGAACTGTTCCATCCCCTTTATCATTTTGGTTGCCCTTCCCTGTACCTTCTCCATCTCAACTATATCTTTTTTGAGATGCGGCGACCAGAATTGTACACAGTATTCCAGGTGCGGTCTCACCATGGAGTGATATAGAGGCGTTATGATATTTTCCGTTTTATTAACCATTCCCTTCCTAATAATTCCTAAAATTCTGTTTGCTTTTTTGACTGCTACAGCACACTGAGCCGATGATTTTAAAATATTATCCCCTATGATGCCTAGATCTTTTTCCTGGGTGGTAGCTCCTAATATGGAACCTAACATCGTGTAACTACAGCAAGGGTTATTTTTCCCTATATGCAACACCTTGCACTTGACCACATTAAATTTCATCTGCCATTTGGATGCCCAATCTTCCAGTCTTGCAAGGTCCTCCTGTAATGTATCACAGTCTGCCTGTGATTTAACTACTCTGAATAATTTTGTATCATCCGCAAATTGGATAACCTCACTCGTCGTATTCCTTTCCAAATCATTTATATATATATTGAAAAGCACAGATCCCTAGGGCACTCCACTGTTTACCCTTGTCCACTGAGAAAATTGACCATAAGAACATAAGAACATAAGAAAATGCCATACTGGGTCAGACCAAGGGTCCATCAAGCCCAGCATCCTGTTTCCAACAGTGGCCAATCCAGGCCATAAGAACCTGGCAAGTACCCAAAAACTAAGTCTATTCCATGTAACCATTGCTAATGGCAGTGGCTATTCTCTAAGTGAACTTAATAGCAGGTAATGGACTTCTCCTCCAAGAACTTATCCAATCCTTTTTTAAACACAGCTATACTAACTGCACGAACCACATTCTCTGGCAACAAATTCCAGAGTTTAATTGTGCGTTGAGTAAAAAAGAACTTTCTCTGATTAGTTTTAAATGTGCCCCATGCTAACTTCATGGAGTGCCCCCTAGTCTTTCTACTATCCGAAAGAGTAAATAACCGATTCACATCTACCCGTTCTAGACCTCTCACGATTTTAAATACCTCTATCATATCCCCCCTCAGTCGTCTCTTCTCCAAGCTGAAAAGTCCTAACCTCTTTAGTCTTTCCTCATAGGGGAGTTGTTCCATTCCCTTTATCATTTTGATAGCCCTTCTCTGTACTTTCTCCATCGCAATTATATCTTTTTTGAGATGCGGCGACCAGAATTGTACACAGTATTCAAGGTGCGGTCTCACCATGGAGCGATACAGAGGCATTTTGACATTTTCCGTTTTATTCATCATTCCTTTTCTAATAATTCCCAACATTCTGTTTGCTTTTTTGACTGCCGCAGCACACTGCACCGACGATTTCAATGTGTTATCCACTATGACACCTAGATCTCTTTCTTGGGTTGTAGCACCTAATATGGAACCCAACATTGTGTAATTATAGCATGGGTTATTTTTCCCTATATGCATCACCTTGCACTTATCCACATTAAATTTCATCTGCCATTTGGATGCCCAATTTTCCAGTCTCACAAGGTCTTCCTGCAATTTATCACAATCTGCTTGTGATTTAACTACTCTGAACAATTTTGTGTCATCTGCAAATTTGATTATCTCACTCGTCGTATTTCTTTCCAGATCATTTATAAATATATTGAAAAGTAAGGGTCCCAATACAGATCCCTGAGGCACTCCACTGTCCACTCCCTTCCACTGAGAAAATTGCCCATTTAATCCTACTCTCTGTTTCCTGTCTTTTAGCCAGTTTGCAATCCACGAAAGGACATCGCCACCTATCCCATGACTTTTTACTTTTCCTAGAAGCCTCTCATGAGGAACTTTGTCAAACGCCTTCTGAAAATCCAAGTATACTATATCTACCGGTTCACCTTTATCCACATGTTTATTAACTCCTTCAAAAAAGTGAAGCAGATTTGTGAGGCAAGACTTGCCCTGGGTAAAGCCATGCTGACTTTGTTCCATTAAACCATGTCTTTCTATATGTTCTGTGATTTTGATGTTTAGAACATTTTCCACTATTTTTCCTGGCACTGAAGTCAGGCTAACCGGTCTGTAGTTTCCCGGATCGCCCCTGGAGCCCTTTTTAAATATTGGGGTTACATTTGCTATCCTCCAGTCTTCAGGTACAATGGATGATTTTAATGATAAGTTACAAATTTTTACTAATAGGTCTGAAATTTCATTTTTTAGTTCCTTCGGAACTCTGGGGTGTATACCATCCGGTCCAGGTGATTTACTACTCTTCAGTTTGTCAATCAGGCCTACCACATCTTCTAGGTTCACCGTGATTTGATTCAGTCCATCTGAATCATTACCCATGAAAACCTTCTCCATTACGGGTACCTCCCCAACATCCTCTTCAGTAAACACCGAAGCAAAGAAATCATTTAATCTTTCCGCGATGGCCTTATCTTCTCTAAGTGCCCCTTTAACCCCTCGATCATCTAACGGTCCAACTGACTCCCTCACAGGCTTTCTGCTTCGGATATATTTAAAAAAGTTTTTACTGTGATTTTTTGCCTCTACAGCCAACTTCTTTTCAAATTCTCTCTTAGCCTGTCTTAGCAATGTCTTACATTTAACTTGCCAATGTTTATGCTTTATCCTATTTTCTTCTGTTGGATCCTTCTTCCAATTTTTGAATGAAGATCTTTTGGCTAAAATAGCTTCTTTCACCTCCCCTTTTAACCATGCCGGTAATCGTTTTGCCTTCTTTCCACCTTTCTTAATGCGTGTAACACATCTGGACTGTGCTTCTAGAATGGTATTTTTTAACAATGACCACGCCTCTTGGACATTTTTTACTTTTGTAGCGGCTCCTTTCAGTTTTTTTCTAACAATTTTTCTCATTTTATCAAAGTTTCCCTTTTGAAAGTTTAGCACGAGAGCCTTGGATTTGCACACTGTTCCTTTTCCAGTCATTAAATCAAATTTGATCATATTATGATCACTATTGCCAAGCGGCCCCACCACCGTTACCTCTCTCACCAAGTCCTGTGCTCCACTGAGAATTAGATCTAAAATTGCTCCCTCTCTCGTCGGTTCCTGAACCAATTGCTCCATAAAGCTATCATTTATTCCATCCAGGAACGTTATCTCTCTAGCGTGACCCGATGATACATTTACCCAGTCTATATTTAATCCTATTCTCTGTTTCCGGTCTTTTAACCAGTTTGTAATCCACAAAAGGACATCGCCTCCTATCCCATGACTTTTTAGTTTTCTTAGAAGCCTCTCATGAGGGACTTTGTCAAACGCCTTCTGAAAATCCAAATATACTACATCTACCGGTTCACCTTTATCCACATGTTTATTAACCCCTTCAAAAAAATGAAGCAGATTTGTTAGGCAAGACTTCCCTTGGGTAAATTGACTGTGTTCCAATTAAACCATGTCTTTGTATACGCTCTACAATTTTGATCTTGAGAATAGTTTCCTGGCACTGAAGACAGGCTCACTGGTCTAAAGTTACCTGGTTCGCCCCTGGAGCCTTTTTTAAATATTGGGGTTACATTGGCCACCCTCCAGTCTTCAGGTACTATGGATAATTTTAATGATAGGTTACAAATTTTAACAAATAGATCAGAAATTTCATTTTTTAGTTCCTTCAGTACCCTAGGATGCATACCATCCGGTCAAGGTGATTTGCATCTCTTTAGTTTGTCAATCTGGCCTACTACATCTTCCAGGTTCACAGTGATTTTGTTCAGTTCGTCTTACTCATCACCCCTGAAAACCATCTTCGGAACTGGTATCTCCCCAACATCCTCATTAGTAAACACGGAAGCAAAGAATTAATTTAGTCTTCCTGCAATGGCCTTATCTTCCCTAAGAGTGGGATTTTGATTCTGCACGTGGGCCAGAATCAAAATCCCATGCAACCTGCACACATCTATAAGACCAATCAGAACGGCATATAAAGGATCGCTTCACGCACCCCCTACTAAAGCCTCACTTCACCCCTCCATTCGGAAACGGGCCTTGTCTACTGCCAGACCCTCTCAATGGAACTCACTACCACCAGAGCTTCGCCAGGAACAATGCCCTTTGTCCTTCAGAAAGAAACTGAAAACCTGGCTTTTCAAACAAGCCTTCCCTGATTGAACATTCCACAAATCCACAAAGTAGGATTGTACATAATATTCCTTCATAGTATGTACTTAAATATTCTTTCATAGCTCCCATCTAAACTACTCTGTTTCCATCTATAATTTCAAGCTCAGACTGTTCTCCTGCTCCCAACCAATAACTATGCAAGCCTCCCCCGCTAGATTCTCAACCCACCTTCCCCCCCTCCCACCCTTCAATCTTTCCTCCCCTCTGATCCCCCGCCCCCCCTCCTCCAAGCCTCTAGCCCCTCGACCACCCCCTCCCTCTTAGCATCAACCCCATCTCCATTAATCAGTTGCCCTGTACAGACAGTACCACCCCTTAAAACACTGCTTTGGTTTAATCACCTACTAAGTGATTTAAAAACTGTTTGTTCATTTGTTTGTTGATCACCTACCAAGTCGTTCACCTAGTCACTATTTTACTTTGCTAGTTTTCTACTCTATAGTAGCGTATAGTATAGTATTTCTTCACGGAGAGGGTGGTGGATGCCTGGAATGCCCTTCCGGAGGAAGTGGTGAAGACCAGAACTGTGAAAGACTTCAAAGGGGCGTGGGATAAACACTGCGGATCCATAAAGTCAAGAGGCCACCAATGAAGAGTGGGTGACTCGCCAGAATGATGGCTATTGACACAATACCCTTACTAAATAAACATACACATGCTTACTGTGACTCCTACATCACTCTAAGCTTCAACAGCAAGAGGTAATGGAAAAAAGGATTTGCACTCATAAAGAGGGGAGTAGCTGGCTTGTTACGGCGGTTACTACCCCAAACCAAATATGCCTGATACTTCACTTTCAATGCATATACAGCATAGCTCTCTGCTTCAATGACAGGGGAGAAGAATAACTGATACTTCACACATCCAGCAGAGCTCTCTGCTACAACGGCAAAGGAGAAGAAAAAGGGTTCGCACTCAAAATGCGGGGAGTAGCTGGCTTGTTACGGCAGTTACTACCCCAAACCAAATGTGCCTGATACTTCACTTTCCATGCATATCCAGCATGGTTCTCTCCTGCATCGGCATGGGAGAAAGACTGATACATCACACATTTCCAGCATAGCTCTCTGCTTCAAGGGCAGGGGGAAAAAAAAAAAAAAAAAAACAAAAAACTGATGCTTCACGCATATCCTGCATAGCTTCAACGACAGGGGTGAAGAAAAAAAAAGGATTCGCAATCACAAAGCGAGGAGTAGCTGGCTTGTTACGGCGGTTACTACCCCAACCAAATGTGCCTGATACTTCACTTTCAATGCATATCCAGCATGGCTCTCTGCTTCTACAGCAGGGGAGAAGAAAAAAAAAAAAAAAAAAAAAAAAAACCAACAAGAGCTGTACAACATAGTCTAGGTAAAACAAATAAGCATGGGTGTAGCTTGCTTATCGCGGCGGTTACTGCCCCTACTACCCCTAACTAATCAAGCTAGATATTTCACTTGCATGCAGCTCCATCACTGCTCTCTACATTAATGGTGGGGGTGGAAGGGGAATAGAACAAGGAGCTAAGAGTAACAGATAAGAATGAGAGAAAAAATGTGTGAGGCTTGCTGGGCAGACTGGATGGGCCATTCGGTCTTCTTCTGCCGTCATTTCTATGTTTCTATGTCATTTCTATGTTATGTTAAGCTATTTCCATTTCTTACAGTTGTCCTGAATTCATCACCTTGTTTTATGTAACTTTTTCTCCTATATCGTTGGTTTTCCCTTGTTTTGCTGTAAACCGGTATAAGATATTTATCTTGAGTATCGGTATATTAAAAGATTCTAAATAAATAAATAAAGAGCTCCTTTAACCCCTCGGTCATCTAATAGACCACTGTGCCTGACGTCCTGTCCAACGACCCTACACTGCTTTTGATTGGCAAACCGCCCCCCATCCGGAGAGGCTGGCGTCCGTCGTCACGACCACCCACAGGGGCTCCTCCAGGTCCATCCCATGCTGCACGTGGGCCAGAATCAACCACCACTGGAGACTGGACCTGGCTGGATCGTCAAGCGGCAATCGGACTTGGAACTCCTCCGATTTTGGGTCCCGAGACAGTAACGCCCTCTGCAAGGGTCTCATATGAGCAAAGGCCCAAGGGACTAGTTCCCGATTAGATGCCACAGACCCAAGCACCTGCAAGTAATCCCAAATTCGTGATAGTGGCAGAGACAACAGCCGCCGAATCTGAGCCGTTAACTTGTCAAATTGCTCCTGCGTGAGAAAAACTGCCGACCGATGTGTCGAACCGAGCTCCCAAGAAGTTCAGCACCTGGGACGGAACTAATTGGCTCTTGGCAAAATTGACGACCCAACCAAGGGCTTGGAGCCGGGTCACTACTGAGTGAACCGCTGTCCAGCAAAGCTCCTCCGACTTCGCGCAGATGAGCCAATCGTCCAGATAGGGATGGTAGCTGCAGCCTCCTGAGGGCTGCAGCTACCACCACCATGACTTTGGTAAAGACGCGAGGAGCCGTCGCCAACCCAAACGGGAGCGCCTAAAACTGATATATTATATATGTTATATATAATATATACAAGCCGTTAAGCCCGTTAAAACGGGCTACATCCCTCTGTCTCTCACCTCCCCCTCATTCTCTCTCCCCTCACTCTTCACCACCCCCTACCTCCCTCCCTCTCACCCACTCCTCCCTCTCCTCTCACTCAGTCCCTCCCTCCCACTCAGTCTCACTCACTCCCTCCCCCCTCTCTCCCTCCCTCTCACTCAGTCCCACTCACTCTCCCTCAGTCCCACTCCCTCCCCCTCTCCCTCAGTCCCACTCCCTCCCTCCCTCTCTGTCCCACTCCCTCCCTCTCTCAGTCCCACTCCCTCCCTCCCTCTCCCCCCCTCACTCTCTCTCCCCCCCTCTCACTCAGTCCCCCCTCTCACTCAGTCCCACTCCCTCCCTCCCTCTCACTCAGTCCCACTCCCTCCCTCTCACTCAGTCCCACTCCCTCTCTCTCCTCCCCTCTCACTCAGTCCCTCCCTCTCTCTCTCCTCCCTCGCTGCCGCCGCCGCCGCTGCCACCCAACGCTGCCGCCACTGGACGCCGCTGCCACTGGACGCCGCCATTTTTTTTCTTTTTTTCTGGCTCAGACCGACGTGCTCGCCCGCACATGCGCGGTAGAGCTGGTCTCTACTGCGCATTTGCGGCACGTCGGTCATCCTTCATTTATTAGGTAGGATATTATATATTATATATATTATTATATATGATATATATATATAATAATATTATTATTATATATATCATATATATTATATATGATCAATATATATTGATGTTAATCACAACTCATGGATTATCTTGAAGACCATCTGATCCTCCACCCATCACAATTTGGATTCCGGAAACACTTTAACACTGAATCCTTACTTCTCTCCCTTTCTGACCATCTCCTCCGAGGCATGGGTCAAGGCCACAGCTACCTCCTTGCCCTCCTCGACATTTCATCAGCCTTCGACACCATTAGCCACCATCATCTTATAACACGCCTGGAAAACATTGGCATCTCAGATCTGGCTCTTGCCTGGTTTAAATCCTTCCTCTCTAACAAAGTTCTCCGTTAAAATCGGGAACTCCACATCCACCCCACAGCCCCTCCCAGCAGGGAGTCCCCCAAGGCTCTTCACTTTCTTCCACCCTCTTCAACATTTACATCACCCCCCTATGCCACTTCCTCTCTGACCTTAACCTTAAGTTCTACCTTTACACTGATGACGTTCAGATCATCATCCCCATACAGAACTCTATCGCTGACACCCTAGAACATTGGGAGAAATGCCTCACAGCCATTAACTCCCTTCTCACTAATCTCCATCTTGCCATCAATACGAACAAAACTGAGCTTCTACTCATCTCCCCCCACTCATCATCTTCCCCTCCTCTGTCTAATACTACCAAACTCAACCTCCCCTCAACTCAACCCTTTGTGAGGGACCTTGGAGTCATCCTTGACCATCAATTAAGTATGAAGAACTACGTAAACTCCATACTCAAAGCCTGCTTTTTCAAACTTAAATGTGCTCAAAAAGCTTAGACCTCTCCTACACACCCAAGATTTCCGTACAGTTATCCAGGCTACCATCACATCCAAATTAGACTACTGCAATGCTTTATTCATTGGGCTCCCCTACTCTACCATTAAACCTCTACAAATGCTACAACATGCGGCAGCGAGACTCATTGCAAACTCCTGCAAATATGATCACATCACCCCCATCCTCAGAGACTTACACTGGCTCCCCATATCATCACGCATTATCTACAAAACACTTACCATAATTCACAAAGCAATCCACATGCACAACTCCAACTGGTTAGACCTCCCTTTTACAACTCCTAAGTCCAATCGACCCACCAGAACAGCAAAATCTGGCACCCTACTTGTGCCCTCCTTGAAAACAGCCCATCTCTCCTCCACACGCGACCGTGCTCTCTCGATTGCCGGTCCCACTCACTGGAACACACTACCGCCTGACATACGCCTCGAACCATGTATGAACAACTTCAAAAAGAAATTGAAAACATGGTTGTTCAACCAAGCTTACCCAGAATAAAAAGCCATCAATACGTGCCAAAGTAGACCACATTATGTCTACTCCTTTTCCTCATATTGAGGAGCTATGTTTTGTTATATTCCCTCTCCTCACTTCGAGGAACCTCGTTTTGTTATCCTGTCTTTTCTCAGCTGCCTTTCGTTACCCCCGCTCCCAGTTTTGACTTCCCTGTTAAAATGTAATTTTTCCAAACTTAACCTGTTTACTGTAAACCGACATGATGTCCACAACTAATGCCGGTATATAAAAATGTTTAAATAAATAAATAAAATAAACAGTTCTTTGTAAAGCATATACGCTGCATTCCTGTTCCATGTAAAACTGATGTGATGTTTCCAACGAATGTCGGTCGAAAAAACTTTAAATAAATAAATAAGCAAGACAAATTCTGAGGAAAACTGCATGTCATCCTCTCCCCTCCCCCCCCCAAACGGGATCACTGGAGTCAATAGGGCTCCTGGGAGTCCGTCACCTTCTGAGCTGTAGTCCGTCCTCCTGCCTGACAGACTGTTTAGGCTCCCAGTATTGATCCTGACAGGACCTTGGGAACCCGTGACTCTCCTACCAGCTGCATTCAGCTGTCCTCAAGCCAGGCCTCCGGCCCGACAAGCTTTCCCGCGCTGGGAAACCACTGTGGGCGCCATCTTGTCTCCACGCATTCGGGCCTGCTGTGGAGGAACAGAAGCCGCGTGATCATGGGACGTAGGAGGGGAGGGGAACTGCCCAGCGAGGCCTCTGGCTCCCCAAGTAGCCGGAAGCTTTCCCGCGCTGGGAACCCACTGTCTGCGCCATCTTGTCTCCATGCGGGCGGGCCTGCTGCAGAGGAACAGAAGCCGCGTGATCGCGGGACGCAGGAGGGGAGGGGAACTGCCCAGCGAGGCCTCTGGCTCCCCAAGTAGCCGGAAGCTTTCCCGCGCTGGGAAACCACTGTGAGCGCCATCTTGTCTCCACGCGGGCGGGCCTGCTGCAGAGGAACAAAAGCCACGTGATCACGGCAGGCGGGAGAGGAGGGGAACACTGCCCGCCGCAGCCTCCGGCTCCCCGAGCAGCCTGAAGCTGGGAACAGAGAAGCTACACTGCTCCCCTGCCCAGATGATCAAACCAGGAACAGCCCAAGCAGTTGCTGCTGAAAAAAAAATGTAACTTTTTTTTTTCCTTTTTCTTTAAAGAAACAGCAGCCACAGCGAAGGAAGAAATTCAAGCAAAAAGAGGAATACTTCCCTGCTGCTGGCAACACCTCTGGGCCAAAAGCCATCAGGGGCTAAGAGTGAACCAGGACCCCTGGCTGTCAGACCCCAGGATCTGCTGTGGGCTAAAGCTCATCAGGGAATCCTGTTCGTACCCCAGATCAATCCAGACAAGTGGGTTTTGCATCCCCAGCAGCAGATGGAGGCAGAGAACTAAAGCTGAAGACATCCAAAAGGTAGGAAGGGAGATTTTAATCTGCCGGATGTGGATTGGGTTATCCTTGCCGCAGAACCTATAAGAAATAGAGAAACTGTGGTTACCAACCTCCCGCTCGCCTGGCTCAACCTGAGGTATGGCCCACGAAGGAACCTAACACCTCTGGGAACGTCGTCTAACTTCTCTTCTTCCGTCCCTTCTTTCTTTCTTCTTAACTGGAGGTTTGCACCTCTTCCATCTGCTGGAGACAGAGAAATACTGAGGGACTGCAGGTGGCCCTCTTGGTTATGTGGCAATGCCTCAAAGTTGTTAGTTCTCTGCCTCCATCTGCTGGTGGGGATGCGAACCCCACTTGACTGGACTGATATGGGGTACGAACAGGATCCACAATTTCTCTATTTCTTATAGATTCTGCAGCAGGGATAACCCAATCCACATCCGGCAGATTAAAATCTCCCTTCCTACCTTTTGGATGTCTTCAGATAGATCCCTGTCCAGTTCTTCTGCCTGATTCAGAGGCCTGCAGACCACACTAGTGTAAATGGAAGTGCCATCATCTTTTTATTTATTTATTTATTTTTTAGACAGCCCATAGGGCTTCCTCCTTTCCCTATACCCCTGCATTTCAGTTACTAAGATATTGTTTTTGACATAAAGAACTATTCCTTACCCTTATCAGTACTCTCTATCCTTTCTCAACAGATTATAGCCATATGCCATTTACAACATAAGAACATAAGAAAATGCCATACTGGGTCAGACCAAGGGTCCATCAAGCCCAGCATCCTGTTTCCAACAGTGGCCAATCCAGGCCATAAGAACCTGGCAAGTACCCAAAAACTAAGTCTATTCCATGTAACCATTGCTAATGGCAGTGGTTATTCTCTAAGTGAACTTAATAGCAGGTAATGGACTTCTCCTCCAAGAACTTATCCAATCCTTTTTTAAACACAGCTATACTAACTGCACGAACCACATTCTCTGGCAACAAATTCCAGAGTTTAATTGTGCGTTGAGTAAAAAAGAACTTTCTCCGATTAGTTTTAAATGTGCCCCATGCTAACTTCATGGAGTGCCCCCTAGTACTTCTATCATCTGAAAGAGTAAATAACCGATTCACATCTACCCGTTCTAGACCTCTCATGATTTTAAACGTCTCTATCATATCCCCCCTCAGCCGTCTCTTCTCCAAGCTGAAAAGTCCTAACCTCTTTAGTCTTTCCTCATAGGGGAGTTGTTCCATTCCCCTTATTTTGGTAGCCCTTCTCTGTACCTTCTCCATCGCAATTATATCTTTTTTGAGATGTGGCGACCAGAATTGTACACAGTATTCAAGGTGCGGTCTCACCATGGAGCGATACAGAGGCATTTTGACATTTTCCGTTTTATTCATCATTCCTTTTCTAATAATTCCCAACATTCTGTTTGCTTTTTTGACTGCCGCAGCACACTGCACCGACGATTTCAATGTGTTATCCACTATGACACCTAGATCTCTTTCTTGGGTTGTAGCACCTAATATGGAACCCAACATTGTGTAATTATAGCATGGGTTATTTTTCCCTATATGCATCACCTTGCACTTATCCACATTAAATTTCATCTGCCATTTGGATGCCCAATTTTCCAGTCTCACAAGGTCTTCCTGCAATTTATCACAATCTGCTTGTGATTTAACTACTCTGAACAATTTTGTGTCATCTGCAAATTTGATTATCTCACTCGTCGTATTTCTTTCCAGATCATTTATAAATATATTGAAAAGTAAGGGTCCCAATACAGATCCCTGAGGCACTCCACTGTCCACTCCCTTCCACTGAGAAAATTGTCCATTTAATCCTACTCTGTGTTTCCTGTCTTTTAGCCAGTTTGCAATCCACGAAAGGACATCGCCACCTATCCCATGACTTTTTACTTTTCCTAGAAGCCTCTCATGAGGAACTTTGTCAAACGCCTTCTGAAAATCCAAGTATACTATATCTACCGGTTCACCTTTATCCACATGTTTATTAACTCCTTCAAAAAAGTGAAGCAGATTTGTGAGGCAAGACTTGCCCTGGGTAAAGCCATGCTGACTTTGTTCCATTAAACCATGTCTTTCTATATGTTCTGTGATTTTGATGTTTAGAACACTTTCCACTATTTTTCCTGGCACTGAAGTCAGGCTAACCGGTCTGTAGTTTCCCGGATCGCCCCGGAGCCCTTTTTAAATATTGGGGTTACATTTGCTATCCTCCAGTCTTCAGGTACAATGGATGATTTTAATGATAAGTTACAAATTTTTACTAATAGGTCTGAAATTTCATTTTTTAGTTCCTTCAGAACTCTGGGGTGTATACCATCCGGTCCAGGTGATTTACTACTCTTCAGTTTGTCAATCAGGCCTACCACATCTTCTAGGTTCACCGTGATTTGATTCAGTCCATCTGAATCATTACCCATGAAAACCTTCTCCATTACGGGTACCTCCCCAACATCCTCTTCAGTAAACACCGAAGCAAAGAAATCATTTAATCTTTCCGCGATGGCCTTATCTTCTCTAAGTGCCCCTTTAACCCCTCGATCATCTAACGGTCCAACTGACTCCCTTACAGGCTTTCTGCTTCGGATATATTTAAAAAAGTTTTTACTGTGAGTTTTTGCCTCTACAGCCAACTTCTTTTCAAATTCTCTCTTAGCCTGTCTTATCAATGTCTTACATTTAACTTGCCAATGTTTATGCTTTATCCTATTTTCTTCTGTTGGATCCTTCTTCCAATTTTTGAATGAAGATCTTTTGGCTAAAATAGCTTCTTTCACCTCCCCTTTTAACCATGCCGGTAATCGTTTTGCCTTCTTTCCACCTTTCTTAATGTGTGGAATACATCTGGACTGTGCTTCTAGAATGGTATTTTTTAACAATGACCACGCCTCTTGGACATTTTTTACATTTGTAGCTGCTCCTTTCAGTTTTTTTCTAACAATTTTTCTCATTTTCTCAAAGTTTCCCTTTTGAAAGTTTAGCACGAGAGCCTTGGTTTTGCACACTGTTCCTTTTCCAGTCATTAAATCAAATTTGATCATATTATGATCACTATTGCCAAGCGGCCCCCACCACCGTTACCTCTCTCACCAAGTCCTGTGCTCCACTGAGAATTAGATCTAAAATTGCTCCCTCTCTCGTCGGTTCCTGAACCAATTGCTCCATAAAGCCATCCAATGCTTCTTTCAGCCCTCAACCCCAAAGCTTCATCCGCAGTGGGAGGAGCCCCTGCTTGACTCACTGTGCATAGAAGCTAATGGATGAAGAGGAGCTTGAATGGACCCGGAGCCAGATTCTCGTGTGTTCTGGGTGACATCCAGCCACAATATTAATAGCTGGAAGAGTCATAATAGGGTCCCAGGCATGTTATGTCCACAGACACAGACCTTGAAGCTGCTAATGGTAGGCTTATTGGGTCCAGGCATCTTCTTGTGTAGCAAGACAAGAGAAAAGAGGGGAAATCCCCAAAATATTTTCCAATAAGAGAGGAAGAGAAGTGAACATTCAGATAGTAGTGTGAACAAAAAATGACTGAGGGGCTCACAAGGCAGCACGCGCATGGTCACTCCCACACATGCTCAGTGCAGCAAAGACTCTTCTGAGCTCAAAGAGAGGTTCGTTCAACACCTTTGGATGCCACAACCCACGTGTCATGGCTAATTTAGCCCTGCTTATTGACGCAGAAAAGGGCAGTGTCAGAATTCAAGAAAGCTTGGGACAAGCATAGAGCATCTCCGAGGGAGGACCATAAAGCTGAACAGGAGATGTGGATGGGCTATATGTGGTCTTAATGCACGTAACAAAAGACTCCTGCAGCAGAGACAGGACAGACACCTTGTCATAGGCCCCTAACACATTCTGCTTACTATGCACTGAGCATGACTCTTGCAGGCAAGACAGGAACAGAGACCTACCCCCCCAACGCCTTTCCTACACACATCGTGTACTGTGCAGGGATAGAAACTTATGCAGCAGATATATGAACAGAGACTGTCCCAAATGACATCTACCCCCTCGCCCCCCCCCCATCCAAATAAAGGAAGGTGGCTTCTCCCCCCTCTCCCTTGGTGTACCGTGCTTGCACTGCGGGCTGCCCCCTCCAGCTGCGTGGGTGTCTTCAGGCCGCCATACTTCTTCCAATATATCCAGCAGGAGGCACAGAGCCGGCACTGCATGTTCGGAGGCCCCCAGGCATACCACTGAGCCGACTGCGTAGCTGAGGAAGGAGAATGGGATGCATCAGCAGGGGTGCAGTCCACAAGCAGAGCTGCCCGCCTTGGGCCAGATGAGCTGGTAAGGCACAGCCCACTCCTCTTCTCCTTACCTCTCCACCCTCCCCCCTCAGCTGGTACTCACTGTGACAGCTCTCGCACGTCAGCCCCTTCTGGAACCCAGCTCCATTCATCCCTGGCTTGGATCCCACCGAGATAATCTGGTTTGGGTTTGGTTTTGTGCTGCAGGGGAAAAGGTTGAGAAGTAACATGGTTACGTACTCGGCCAGTGCTGCGGCCACTGCCCACCCTCCTCTGCTCTCATACTCACTAAGTTGGGATGTAAACTTGCTTTAGCTTGCTATCTGCCTCTGCTGCCTTCAGGCGTTTCTGTCAACGAAAACAGGAAGATTGCATCAGAAAGTGAGAACGAGTGACATCCGACGGAGTGCCATCTGCTAGTAATAACATGAATGTTGGTTGAAAAGCAACCCTTGTGAAGGGGATTCACATTTAAGGAGAACTTCAGCACTCAAGGTCACACATATACAGACCTTCTCTCCCTCTCTTCTTCGTGTCCTGCCCTTATCGATCACAGACAGAGGACGAGGCACTCATACACCACCACAACCTACATCCACCTCCCAGCCTCATGCACGCCAGAGACAGACACAGATGGATAGAAAACCCTCAGCTCACCTGCTGAATGTAACGGTCAGTCGTCTTCCACATGTAATAGAACTGGACAATACTAGCCAGTGATTTCCAGGGAAGCTGAGAAAATTGGCGAGAAAGTGATTCAATAATAAATGCAGAAACTAACAGCAATAGCAGTTCTTCAAAAATGTATACCTGTGATTTGTTTTAGACTGAGGGAAGGCACTACAAGCAGGAAACAAAGTTGAAAAAGGTAGTGGACCCCTATGCAAAAGCATTCAAAGAACTCAATATACGCTCCCACAGAGCTACCTGAAAACAAATGTAACGAAATAGCTCATTACTTCAATGACAAAATTAGAAACCTGAAAAATAAAATCCCAAACACAACAAAACAAGAAATCAAAATGCACACAAGGGACAGTACACATTGGGCCACATTTGAGGAAACAACAGAAACTGAAGTTGAAACCATACTAAAAAAGATAAACCCAGCCCCACATATAATTGACACCATACCAACAATCGACATCAAAAAATTAGCTAACATAGTCTCCCCTACATTAACAAAAATCATAAACCTCTCCTTAGAGGAGGGATCCCTTCCAGATAACCTGAAAGGAGCAATAATTAAACCAATAATAAAGAAAAAGAACAGTGACCCACTTATACTGAGTAACTACAGACCATTATCAAATCTGCCACTAATAGCAAAATTAATAGAAAAAATCGTTCAGAAACAATTAGCAGAACACCTAGACAACAATAATATACTGTACCCATCACAGCACGGATTTCGCAAACATTACAGCACCGAAACCTTACTTCTCTCATTGACTGACAGCATAATGAGAGGCTTTGACAACGGTAAACATTACATCCTTCTAATGCTTGACCTATCCTCTGCCTTTGACACAGTAAATCATGACATATTGCTAAAAAGACTCAACAAAATTGGATTAAAGGAAAAAACTAAAGTCTGGTTCAGATCATACCTAAGTAACAGATATTATCAAGTTCAAATAAAAAACACACTGTCAGAGAAAATAAATCTAGTGACTGGATTACCACAAGGATCAGCACTCTCCACTACACTCTTTAATATCTACCTACTTCCACTATGCCATCTGCTAGCGGGCATGGGTATCTTACACTACATATACGCTGATGATATTCAAATATTACTACCAATCGAAGACTCATTGGAAAAAACACTAAACCTAGCAATCATGTACCTTGACATCATTAAACAACTACTAAATCAAATAGAGCTAGTCATTAACATAGAAAAAACCGAATTCCTCCATCTTGAACGAAAAAACATAACAGTCATCCAATCTCCGATCCTACTAAAAAACAATCAGAAAATTGAAATAGCCGAGAAAGTACGGAACCTCGGTGTAATAATAGACACTGAACTCAGCCTCAAACAACACATATCATTAAAAGTCAAAGAAGGATATGCCAAACTAATGGTCCTCAGAAAACTTAAACCATTACTAAATCAAACTAACTTCCGAACTGTCCTACAAGCGTTAATATTTGCCAGCACCGACTACTGTAATGCCCTACTATTAGGATTACCATACATGACAATAAGACCACTCCAAATACTCCAAAACTCAGCCGCAAGAATTTTAACAGGCAAAAGAAAAAGAGATCACATCACTGAAACACTGGCTGAACTACACTGGCTGCCAATTGAATACAGGGTAAAATATAAAACCCTTTGCACAATACATAAGCTAATCCACGACGAGAAGGCTGAATGGCTAAACACAGCACTCCGCGTACATGTCCCACACAGGAACCTGAGATCTGCCAACAAAGCCCTCCTAACCATCCCCTCAGTAAAAACTGCAAAACTAACACAAGTCAGAGAAAGAGCACTATCATTGGGCGGGCCGATACTATGGAACACCATGCCCACAGAGGTAAGACTACAGAGAGACTTCAAGACTTTCAAAAAGAGCTTAAAAACATGGCTCTTTAGAGAAGCCTTTTCACAAGGAGAGCGAGAAAGAGAGAAACGCTGACAGCTGTACACATAAAATCTTCACACAGTACTAGCACATTATATGTATGTACGTCATGGTTTGTTTACTACACCCTTAATTGAAATGTATAAAATAAGTCTTTATTGTAGTCACAGGTCAGATTAAACAACACTGAACATATAGCCTTTATTATGAAACTATGTTACCGAGCTTATAAGGCACCACCCTACTATTAGGAACAGAAACATGTACAATTTACTATATGTGCCTCTATGTAAACCGTTGTGACGGGATTATACTGAATGACGGTATAGAAAAGATTTTAAATAAATAAATACAAATAAATACGCTCCTGAAAAGCCCTTCGTGCTTACGCAACCCTGCCTGTCACACTTTCACGTTTACGGTCCAGACCATCTTTCTCACGCACTTAACACTGTAGCCTGCTTCACACACTTACAAAGTCCTGCCTGATGTCATTAAAATCTTTCCCATATTTCTCCAGCGCCTCCTCAAAGAGCATGGCCTCCGAGGCTGACCATTCCTCCATCTCATCGCGGCACAAAACCGGCCCTCCCTGCGGCACCAGTGTGGACATGGCCCTGGCCAGGTCATAGCCGTTCCTCTGCAGCGTGTCCATGGCATGAAACTGAAAGGCAAGATCCCAGGATTAGGGGCTCAGTCAGTGGCAAGCTCAACGGACGGATAAACTGTTCTCTCTTCCTCTGCCAGAGGCCTTCAAACCCTTCATGCCAACATTTACCCTAACCCCCTTCCATCTTAGCTTCTGAACCCCCACCTCACACTCTTCCCCCCCCCACATGCTTACTCACCAGCGTGATGTCCCGGGAGGCGGCTGCAGCACTCATGTGTAAGCTAGGTTGCCGGATGGAGCTGCTGCAGTCCAGGGCTCGAGCAAAGGTCCCAACAGCCCTGGGGGGGGGAAAGAAGTGACAGTTACACCATCTGCTGTAATGCATCAGTAGAAACAGAGAGAATGACGGCAGAAAAGGACCAAACGGTCCATCCAGTCTGCCCAGCAAGCAAATGGTAGCATCTGCTACGCCATACAAGCCACCCCCATACTTAATTTCCCAAACTGTCAAAGTCAAGGCCCCTGCTGGTTGCTAAGTCCAATTCCCTGTTACCTCTTGCCGTTGAAGCAGAGAGCAATAATGGAGTTGCATCCAAAGTATCAGGCTTATTGGTTAAGGGTAGTAACCACCACACAGGAAAATTGGTTCTTACCTGCTAATTTTCGTTCCTGTAGTACCACAGATCAATCCAGACAGAGGGTTGAACCTCCTGTCCAGCAGATGGAGACAGAGAAAAACTGAAAGAGTATCCTATATCAGGACAGAGCCCCTCCTGCGTCCCTTCAGTATAAAGGATATCAAAGCAGAGAAATACGTTAACCCGAAAAAGATCAAGCAAGAAAACCTTTAAACCATGAACTGGTAATTTGAAAATTCAAAACACTGTGATAAAAAAACTGCTCTTATATAGATATCTATCAGGTAGATACTTCCGGTGCCTGAAAAATCTGATAGGAAGCCAAAATCTGATAGGAGACCTCAAGTTCAAAAGTGCTGTGGAGAACAAAGAGAAAAAACTTCGAGCGGACATATAAACAGTAACACAGCCAGGGTGGAAGTCTGGACTGATCTGTGATACTACAGGAACAAACATTAGCAGGTAAGAACCAATTTTCCTTTCCCTGTACGTACCCGGATCAGTCCAGACCCTGGGATGTACCAAAGTTTCCTTAAGTAGGTGGGCCCGAGATAGTCCCGCTCGAAGTACATGCCTGCCGAAGGAGCCAAAAACTGGCGCCTGGACATCGAGACGATAGTGACGAGCAAACGTATGCAGCGACTTCCAGGTAGCTGCCCTGCATATCTCCTGTGGCGACACCAACTGACTCTCCGCCCAAGAGGTAGCTTGCGAATGCAAAGAATGGGTCTTCAAGCCCTCCGGAACCATCTGGCCCCGACAGATATACGCCGACGCAATCGCCTCCTTTAGCCATCTAGCAATAGTAGCTTTAGAAGCCTTATTCCCCTTATTGGGTCCACTCCACAAGACAAAGAGATGATCAGAGACACAGAACTCATTCGTGAACTGTAAATACTGCAGTAGAACTCTCTTGACATCCAGTTTCCAGAGCTCTCCGCCTGGCATGCTGGAGACATCCTCTGAGGAGAAAGCCAGGAGCTCCACGGACTGATTCACGTGGAAGGAGGAAACAACCCTCGGTAAGAAGGAAGGAACTGTTTTAAGAGAAACCCCTGAATCAGAAAAATGCAGGAAGGGTTCCCTACAGGACAAGGCTTAGAGCTCGAACACTTTCCTGGCCGAGCAAATAGAGACAAGGTCAGGTCTTTAAGGGTTGCCCGCCGGGCGCCTCACAGAGAACACGAAGCACCAAGTTAAGGCTCCACGACGGACAAGTAGCCCGGACGGGCGGGTTCAAATGCTTAGCAACCTTGAGGAAGCGAACAATATCCGGATGGGCCGCCACCTCATAACCATCAACCCTCCCTAGGAGGGAACCAAGAGCCGAGACCTGCACCCGCAACGAGCTAAAGGACAAACCTTTTGAGAGGCCATTCTGAAGAAAAGAAAGAACTTGAGACACAGAGGCCCTGCGTGCCGGAACGCCGGGCTCAGAACACATATAGTCTCTCAAACACTCTCCAGACCTGGAGATAAGCGAGGGAGGTAGAAGTTTTATGTGCCCGTAACAACGTGGAAATAACTTCCTCCTTATAACCCTTCTTCCTCAGTCGCCACCGCTCAAAAGCCAGGCCGCAAGACAGAAGCGATCCGCCTGATCGAAAAATACGGGACCTCGGAGCAGTAGGTTTGAGAGGTGACCGAGGCGCAGCGGACCCTCCGCTGCAAGGTTTATGAGGTCCGCGAACCATGGCCTCCGCGGCCACTCTGGAGCTACCAGAATGATTGGGCCCTTGTGAAGTTCTATCCTTCTGAGAACCTTTCCCAAGATGCCAGGGTGGGAACACGTAGAGAAGAATGTCGCGCAGCCAGGGGATGACTAAGGTATCCACGCCTTCCGAGCAGTGCTCCCTCTGCGACTGAAGAACCTGGGAGCCTTTGCATTTCCCAGCGTGGGCATGAGATCCAAGTGGGGAGCACGCCCACTTGCGCACGATCAGGCGCATCGTGTCCTTTGGACAACTCCCATTCTCCGGGGTCCAGATGCTGGCGACTGAGAAAGTCGGCTTGAACATTGTCCTTCCCCGCAATGTGGGAAGCCGCCAGCCGATCCTGTGTGGAGGATATCTTTCAACGCGCGATTTTCTCTGCGCGCTTCCTTTGGGCCCGGGGGGGACATACGACCACAGTCCTGGCATGAGACCTGGTCGTGTTCCGGTCCCAGGCATATGTGGCAGTAATTATGTCCATCTGTAATGGACATCATTTTACCGCATTGACAGTACTTAAAATCCTGATGGCTTAGGCGCCATCACTGTTCAGTAGAAAAGAAGAAAATAAAATTTGAGAAAAAAATCCCTTCAGAGACGAGGCGGAGAAAAACCCCGCATGCAGACTGCTTGTGGAAAAAAAAGAGACTGAGGTAACAAGGCAATCGCGCGGGAAGCTCACTGCGCGATTGCCTAACTGAGAAAACTCTGCCTACTGACCAGTTGCGAGACGCTCCAGACAGCATGGCTAATTCAGCCCTGGTATCGACAGGAAAAGAACCCCACAGAAAGATGAAACAGCTAAAGAAAGGGAGCCGCAGGTTCAACTGTCTGGATCTGCTGGAGACAGAGAAATACTGAAGGGACACGGGGGGGGGGGGGGGGGGTGCTCTGTCCTGATATAGGATAACCTTACAGTTTTTCTTTGTCTCCATCTGCTGGACAACCCACTGTCTGGAATGATCCGTGTATGTACAGGGAACAGCAAGTTACCCCCAGGCTTATTTGTTTTCCCAGACAGTAAAAACCAATGTCCTTGTTGGTTGCTGTCTGAAACTAATTCCCCCTTTCCTCTTTTCCCCCTACCGTAAAGGCAGAGAGCAATGATGGAGTTGCATCAACAGTATGAAGGCTTATTGGTTAAGGGTAGTAACTGCCACATCAGCAAGTTACCCCCATGCACTCTTTTCTTCATTTCCATCCTCTAGCTTTTAGGGATCCACAGTGTTTATCCCATGCCCCTTTGAAATCTTTCACCGTTTTTGTCTTCACCACCTCCTCCAGAAGGGCATTCCAGGCATTCATCACCCTTTGCGTGAAGAAATATTTCCTGACATTGGTTCTGAGTCGTCCTCCCTGGAGTTTCATTACGTGACCCCTAGTTCTACTGATTTCTTTCCAATGGAAAAGGTTTGTTGATGGTGTATCATTAAAGCCTTTCAGGTATCTGAAAGGTCTATATCATATCCCCTGCACCTCCTCTCCTCCAGGGTATGCATATTCAGGTTCTTCAACCTCTTCTCATAAGTCATTCGATGGAAACCACCCACCATTTTCGTCGCCCTTCTCTGGACCACCTCCATCCTCTCTCTGTCCTTTTTGAGATAGTCTCCAAAACTGAACACAATACTCCAGGTGAGGCCTCACCAAGGACCTGTACAAGGTTTATCACCTCCTTTTTCTTACTGGTTATTCCTCTCTCAGTGCAGCCCAGCATTCTTCTGGCTTTAGCTATCGCCTTGTCACATTGCTTCTCCGTCTTCAGATCGCTATACACTATCACCCCAAGGTGATAACAGTCCTTCACCCCCCCAAGACGTACAGCTCTTTTGGATTACCACACCCAAGATGCATGAATCTTCACTTCTTGGCACTGAATCCCAGCTGCCATATCTTCGACCACTGTTCAAGCTTCCTTAAATCACGTCTCATTTTCTCTACTCCTTCCAGCGTGTCCACTCTGTTGCAGATCTTCGTATCATCCACAAAAAGACAAACTTTACCTTCTATCCCTTCCGCAATGTCACTCACAAAGATATTGAACATGTCAGGTCCCAACACCAATCCTTGCGGCACACCACTTAACACCGTTCTTCTCTTCAGAGTAGGTTCCATTTACCATCACAACCTGTCTTCTATCCGTCAACCAGTTTGTAATCCAGGCCACCACCTTGACGCTCATTCCCCAGACTTCTCATTTTATTCACAAGCCTCCTATGCAGGATCATATCAAAAGCTTTGTTGAAATCCAAGTAGATCACATCGAGCGCTCTTTCTCGATCACCCAATCATAAAGTCAATCAGATTTATCTGACAGGACCTTCCTCTGGTGAATCCATGCTGCCTCTGGTCCAGCAATTCTTCTGACTGTAGATAGTTGTCTCCTTCAGTAGCGTCTCCATTACTTTTCCCACCACCGAGGTGAGGCTAACTAGTCTGTAGTTTCCAGCCTCCTCTCTGCTCCTAATCTTGTGAAGCGGGATTCACCACCGTTCTTCTCCAATCATTCAGCAACACACCCGTTTCTAGGGATCTATTGAACAGGTCACGCAGCGGACCTGCCAGCACATCTCTGAGCTTCCTCAATATCCTGGGATGAACCTCTTCAGGCCCCATGGCTTTACCCACTTTCAGTTTTCCTAGCTCTTCCCATACATTTTCTTCTGTAAACGGAGTTTCTTCTATTCCACCCCCCCTCAATTTTCTTGTTAACTAGCGACGGTCCTTCTCCAGGGTCGTCTTTAGTGAACACCTGAACTAAAGTATTTAATATTTCTTTGTCTCTCTCCACACATTGATTCTTTTCACATTTCAATTTTACTACACTTCTTTGAACCTTTCGCCTCTCTCTAATGATTCTGAAAAATGTTTTATCACCTTGCTTTACCTCTTTGGCAAGCCTTTCTTATGTTTGACCTTTTGCTTTCTTGATTATTCTCTTCATCTCCCTCAGTTTCACCAGATATTCTTCCCTGTTCCTCCCTTTGGGATCCCTTTCTTGAACGTTGTTCTTTTTGCTTTTATTTTATCAGCCACCTCCTTTGAGAACCAGATAGGTTTCTTATTTCTCTTGCTTTTGTTTACTTTTCTAACATATAGATTAGTAGACTGTAATTATTTCTTTTAGTTTGGTCCACTGTTGTTCCACCTCTCTCATTTGCTCTCCCTCCATTTCAATAAAGTTCGTATTTTTGAAATGCAAAACTCAGATCTTTGTGTGACTTATCCACATCCTATTTGTGATATCAAACCATACCGTTTGATGATCACTGATGCTGAGGTGGGCGTCTTGGATTTTGGCGCCATATGAGCCACCGTACAGCCACACAGCAAAGAAAAAAATACCCATCGCCTACCGCACAAGAAGCCTCAACGGTCCCCAGCTGGCGAACCAAAGCTCCCACAATGCGCTGCTTCCGGCCCTAACTGTGCCTCCCGTGCAGCGGGAAGGCCTAAAAGGACGAACCCCGGGGGGCAAAGGAAACCTCCCCCACTCAGCCGAGAAACGTGAAAGCTGTCAGGCCCACCCGGAGCCCCGGGCTTGCGACCTCCTCACAGCCTGCTCTGCCCCGCACCAGGCTTCAGTGCCCACCGCCCCGGCCGACTCAGGAGGCTTACCTGAGGTGATAAGACAACAAGGCTGGTTTGTTTTTCATTGGGTTTTTTTTTAACACTCAACTTTACCAAACCTTGCTGAAGAGCAGGGCCAGAGGAATGAGGGAACTGCTTCAGAGGCCGAGGGAACCAGAAGCCTCTGGATATCAGGCCCACCGGCAGGCACATGAGCGAAACTTAGTCAGGGGTAATCACCTCCTGGACGCCCAGCTCCACTTGAGGGATGGCCCGTTAAGGTGCTTAATACCTCAAGGAGCAACACACTACACTAGCTCAACTAATCTTTTTTTTATCTAAATCCTAGACTGCAGGTTAGCATCTCTACCATCTACTGGAGTCAGAGAGATACTGAGGGATTGCAGGTGGCACTCTCTCTCTTATGTAGCAGTGTCTAAAGTTTTGTCTCTGACTCCATCTGCTGGTACGGATGCATAACCCACTGGTCTGGAATGATCTGAGTATGAACAGGAACCGCATCCTATTTGCAATATCAAACCATACCGTTTGATGATGATCACTAGTGCTGAGGTGGGCACCCACCCAGACATTAGAGACGTTATCCTGGTTAGTGAGCACTAGATCGAGTATAGCTCCCTCCCTCGTGGGTTTCATTACCACTTGTTTGAACAGAGCCACTTGTAGGGCCATCCACTATCTTTCTCCAGTCTACGTCCGGCAGATTAAAATCTCCAACAATCACCACTTCTCCCTTCTTTCCCACCTTTTGGATGTCTTCAACCAGATCTCTGTCTAGTTCTTCTCTTTGATTCGGAGGCCTGTAAACCATGCACAATCATCTTTTTTCAGGACGGCCCATAATGCTTTTTCTTTACACACATAAAGAGCCACTCCTCCCTCTTTTCTTTCCTCTCTGTCCTTCCTTAAGAAGTTATAGCCCGGAATGGCCATATCCCAATCGTGAGCTTCTGTGAACCATGTCTCCATGACAGCAACAATGTCTAAGTCCGCCTCCACCATGAGCATTTGTGTTCATACCTTTCCAGCTTTTCTCGTTCAGGTTAATGCTTTTCTTGGACTTGTTTTGTGTCTTATTTAGATGACTTTTGTTATCACCTTCACCCATTTCCTTTGTATTTGGGGGGGTGACATTCTAATTTCCTTCTGCCACCCCCATTGTCTACTTTAAATGCCTTATGGCACAGGATTTGAATTTATCTCTTAGGATACTTTTTCCTACCACAGACAGATGTAAGCCATCTTTGACATAGAGCCTTTAGTCAATCCCCTGCACAACCCACCCCCATCCCAAACCAAGGTGTACATATTCCTCTCCCTGTCTTTAGCAGGCTGTTTATACTCCACTGTTTATTGCTCCTGTCTTATCTCCAGTCCTCAGCCATGGCTGCCTTATGCCAGTTCATGCAGCATCTCCAGCCTGTGCCAAAAGGACAATTGTAGGTTGTCCAGCAAGCTGCAGGTTCTTACCGTGCCACTACAAGGAACTGATCGATTTGACGGTCTGTGAGTGGATTCTCTGGATCCCAAACCCGCATCTCCATCTTCTGCTGGTTCCTGTTATCAGACTCCCCTAAACAAAGGGAGGAAGAGGTCAAGTACAGAGACTAGAAGATACCACATAGAAGAAGTTGAGAACCAAGAGAAGGCAATCCCAGAGATGGGGTTTAAAGGTGTAGGGAAGCCCAAACAGTATAGATTAAGCACTGAAATAGAAAATCCCATCACACGAAGATTAAGATCTGAGAATAGGTATTCAGTGACAGATTGGATTAAGAAAGGAAAATTGGTTCTTACCTGCTAATTTTTGTACTTGTAGTACCACAGACCAATCCAGACGCCTGGGTTTTGCCTCCCTACCAGATGGAAACAAAGTTTTACTGACACTGCCACCTAGCCTCGTGTACCACCTGCAGCGCCTCAGTATTGAACTGTATCAAAGCCTAAGATAATAAAGTTAATCAAAAAAAATAACTTATTCATTTGAAACAATCTGCATTATAGAAAACCAGAAAACAGACTGAGCGGACAACTCTCCCCCTCCAAAAAACAGGTAGGTTTGGGACTGATCTGTGGTACTACAGGAATGAAAATTAGCAGGTAAGAACCAATTTTTCTTTCCCTGTACGTACCCAGATTAGTCCAGACTCCTGGGATGTACCAAAGCTCCCTACTCTGGGTGGGACCTGGAGAGTCCTGCTCGCAAACACTCTTGCCAAAGGATTGAGAACCTGTATCTTCCACATCCAGACGACAGTGTCTTACAAAAGTATCCAGCGACTTCCAAGCCGCCGCTCTGCATATCTCCTGCAGAGAAACTAGCTGAGTCTCCGCCCATGAAGCAGCCTGAGAGCACGTTGAATGAGCATGTAACCCCTCAGGAACCGGATGACACTTGGTTATGCAGGCCGAGCCAATAGCCTCCTTAAGCCACCGCGCAATGGTAGCCTTAGATGCCTGCAAACCTCTTTTTGGACCACTCCATAGGACAAAAAGATGATCTGACCTTCAAAAATCATTAGTAACTTTCAGATACGTTAATAATGCCCTGCAAACATTCAAAAACTTAAGTTCTCATACATGGGGAGCAGAAGCGTCCACCTCTGAAAAAGCTGGAAGCTCTACTGTTTGATTCACGTGAAATGCCGAAACTACCTTCTGTAAAAAAGAAGGTACTGTACACAAGGACAACCCCAAGTCAGAAATCCTAAGAAAGGGATCGTGGCATGACAAGGCCTGTAACTCAAACTCTACTAGTCAAACAGATCGCCACCAGGAAAACAACCTTAAGTGTCAAACCCTGAAGAGTCGCCCTTCTGAGTGGTTCAAAAGGAGCCTCGCACAAACCGTTGAGGACAAGATTAAGACTCCAAAGGTGGGCAAACTTTCCGCACGGACGACACAAATTCTTTGCAGCCGTGGAAAATGAATAACATCCGAATGAGATGACAATGAAGAACATTCAGTTTTCCCTCTAAAACGACCTAAAGCAGCCACCTGAACTGTAAGAAAATTTTGAGCCAGGGCCTTGACCAAGACTTCATGCAGAAAGCATAAGACATCTACAACCGCAGCCTATACCAGGCTTTAAAAACCTTCCAGACTCTCTCACATAGGAAAGAAACGCTTGACTTTCTCCTAGCTTGTAAAAGCATACCATATCAATCTCTCCATTACTTTTACCTCCCCTCTCGCATATTTTCTCCCCCCCTTTCCCTCTCCCCTCACCCCTCCCCCCAACGTTGTAAATAAGTTCACATATGTAATATGTAATTTTAAACCCATATTTTTCCAATTAAGTTATCCATGCTTGCTTTCTCTTTTCTCTCGTTCTTCGCTTTTTACCTTGTTCCTTTTATCCAATTATTATCCAATTCTCCCAGTTAAACCCCCCTTGTTCAATGTAATTTCCTTTCTCAGTTAATTGTGAACCGACATGATGTGTCCTACGAATGCCGGTATATAAAAATGTTAAATAAATAAATAAATAATAAATAAATAATCATCGCCTCGGGATAGCCTATGCGCCTCCAACGCCTCCTTTCAAAAGCCATGCTGCTAGACAAAAGTCTGGTCTGAAAATATGGGCCCCTGATGAAGAGGCTAATCCCATCCACGGCCAAGTTGACTAGATCCGTGAAAAACGAGCACCACTTCGCCCTCTCTATCCTTCGCAACACTTTGCTTATTAGCAGCCATGGAGGAAAAATATATAGCAGTATCCCCGAGGCCAAGGCATTAATAGAGCATCGACGCCCTCGGATCCATGCTCCTTTTACCGACTGAAAAAACGAACCGTCTTGGCATTCTGGCAAATCACGTATGGCGGATCCCACCTCTCGCAGATGAGCTGCATCGCTGTCTCAGAGCTCCCACTCTCCCGGATCTAAGAGCTTGCGACAAAAAATCTTCTTGGATGTTTTCGATCCCTGTGATGTGCGATGTCGCAATCCGTTCCAGGTGAAGTTCTGTCCAACACATCAATTCCAGGGCCTCTTGAGCTATTGCTCAACTCTTGGTACTGCCCTGCCGATTGATATACGCCACTGTGGTTACAATGTCGGAAAGAACTCTCACCAACTGACCCTTCACCAAAGGAAGAAAAATTTGTAAGGCCAAGCGCACCACCAAGTGCACCACCATGGCATCCAACCGGTTGATCGACCAGGAAGTCTCTTCCCTGGACCAACAACCTTCAGCGGACTGATTCTGACAAACTGCTCCCCAGCCAGAGAGACTGGCATCAGTAGTTACCACCCAATCCGGGACCTCGAGATCCATACCACGCACCAAATTGGCATGTAGCAGCCACCAAGACAGACTGTCTCTCGCTTCTCCCTCTAGTGGCAAGGAAAGATGAAATTCCTCCGAGTGGATTCCACAAAGCCAAAAGAGCCCCCTACAAGTGCCTCATATAAGCAAATGCCCACGGTACTAACTCCAGGGTTGACATCATGGAGCCCAGGACCTACAAATAGTCCCAGACCCTGGGCATCGGTAACTGAAAAACACACCAAATCTGCCCCTGAAGCTTCTGAACACGGTCCTCTGTGAGAAAAACTTTGCCTTACTGCTTGTCAAACTGGGACCCAGATACTCCAGGGATTGTGACGTCAGCAAGTGACTCTTTAACATGATCACTACCCAGCCAAGAGACTTGAATATCCCTGTCACTTTCTGCACCAATGACAAAGATCATCTGACTTCGTTCTGATCAGATAGTTGTCCAAATAAGGATGTACCAAAACACCTTCCCAATGGAGAGCCTCCGCCACCACTACCACTACCATAACCTTGGTAAAAGTCCATTGGGCCATGGTCAACCCAAAGGGCAGGGCCTGAAACTGAAAATGCTGACCCAGAACCATGAACCACAGAAAGCGCTGGTGATCTGGTTGAATGGGTATGTGAAGGTACTGCCTCTGTCAGATCGAAGGATGCTAGAAACTCTCCTTTGTGAACTGCCGCTATAACTGATCTTAAGAGTCTCCATACGGAACTGCGGAACCTTGAGCACTATGTTCATCTTTTTCAAGTCCAGGCTAGGGCGAAAAGTACTGGAGAAATTACTTACCTGATAATTTTCTTTCGTGTAGACAGATGGACTCAGGACCAATGGATTATGCTCCCCTGCCAGCAGATGAGAGACTGAATCAGATTTCAAAGCTGTCGTCACCCCAGGTACACCCCTGCAGTGACCTCAGCCCTTCAGTATTCTCTTCAAAAGCCACTGCGGACATACTATTGAAAAAACGATTTAAAATATGATTAAAAATGAATAACCATAACTGTACTTAACCAATCAATCACTGAACCTCAGTAAGAATATAGACTTAGGGACTGGATGAGGGCTTACCCGTAATCTCTTGGAATTGATATCCACTCCACGGGCGAATCCTTGGCACCGTTCTTGGGCAGCCATGGGAGGGATGCTGAGTCCATCTGTCCACACTAAGGAAAACGAAATGATCAGGTAAGTCATTTCTCCATTTCCTAGCGTGTAGCCAGATGGACTCAGGACCAATGGGATAATCAAAAGGTAACCCCGATCAGGACAGAAGGCTGCCCACGGTTCAGATAACACCGCCCTTGCAAAGGCTGAATCCTCTCTGGCCTGTACGTCCACGCAATAAAACCTGGAGAAGGTGTGCAAGGAGGACCACATCGCCGCTCAGCAGATATTGACGGCAGACAGCAGTCCAGCTTCCACCCATGAAACCACCTGAGCCCTAATGGAATGAGCTTTAACCTGAAAAGGTAATGGCTTCCCTGCCTCCACACAGGTTCCCATGATCACCTCCTTAATCCAGCGAGCTATGGTAGCCCATGAAGCTGGTTCGCCCCACTTCCTTCCACTGTGAAGGACAAACAGGCGGTCCGTCTTTTGGACCGGTTCTGAAACTTCCAGATACCACACCAAAAGTCTACTGACATTCAAATGACAGAGGAAGCGGTATTCTTCCGTGACTTTGTGCTTATCTAGGGATGGCAACAAAATGGACTGATTCAAAGAAACTACAAGACTATCTTGGGCAACAAGGATGGAATGGTACAAAGTTGTAACGCTTATGGAGTCATCCAGAGGAACGGTTCCTGACACGACAGTGCCTGTAGTTCAGAAATGCGACGTGGCGAGCATATAGCCACCAGGAACACAGTTTTCAAGGTGAATAAACGCAAGGAAAGACTGCGCAGCGGCCGAAAGGAGGGCCCTGCCAAAAATTCTAATACTAGATTAAGATTCCACAAGGGAACCGGCCACCGTAGGGGGTGGCTGGAGGTGCTTCTGAAAGGGGTGAAAACGGGCCATGTCCGGATGAGCTAACAGGCGGGTTCCGTGCACCTCGCCCTGAAACAAGACAGAGCTGCTACCTGGACCTTCAAAGAGTTAAGGGTCAAACCTTTATTGAAACCGTCCTGCAAAAATTCCAGAATTAGTAGGATTCTGACTGCCCGAAGGGGGATACCGCGATCCTCGCATCAGGCCTCAAATACTTTCCAGACCCGCACGTACGCTAGGGACATAGAGAACTTCCGAGCGTGGAGTAAGGAGGCAATTTCTGCCGCAGAGTATCTTCACTTCATTAGGTGAGCCCTCTCAAGGGCCAGACCATAAGACAGAATCGAACCGGATCCTCGTGAAGGACTGGTCCCTGCTGTAGCAGGTCACTATGTGTTGGGAGGCACAGAAGGGGGGTCTCCACCAGGAGTCTCTGCATGTCTGCATACCACGGACTCCTAGGCCAATCTCGAGCTACTAAGAACATAAGAAAATGCCATGCTGGGTCAGACCAAGGGTCCATCAAGCCCAGCATCCTGTTTCCAACAGTGGCCAATCCAGGCCATAAGAACCTGGCAAGTACCCAAAAACTACCGTATTTTCCGGCGTATAAGACGACCCCCCAACTTTTTCAGTTAAAATTCAGAGTTTGGAATATACTCGCGGTATAAGACTACCCCTCTTCCAACGCATTCCAACATTCACAGCAGGAGGGAGTGACTCGAGGAGCGAAGGCGCGCTGCCCGATTGGCCGGTGCTGGGCAAAAGGGCTTGCCAAAGCAAGCCCCTTTTGCCCAGCATCGGCCAATCGGGGAGCGGAGAATGAACTTTTTTTAGTGTCCGGTGGCTGGGAGGGAGTGACTTGAGCGAAGGCACGCTGCCTTCCCTTGCAGAGCAGAACGAAACAAGGAGGGGTGGCGGTGAGATGATCTGAAGCTGCTTGCTCCGTCCTCGCAGCACAGAGGTCAGCGCTCCACAAATGGTTCCCGTCGCCCTAGGCAGCGAGCGTCCGGTGGGGGAGAGTGTGACTCGAGCGAAGGCACGCTCCCCGATTGGCCGGTGCTGGGCAAAAGGGGCTTGCTGAAGCAAGCCCCTTTTGCCCAGCACCGGCCAATCGGACAGCGTGCCTTCGCTCGAGTCACTCCCTCCCCCCAACCGGACACTGTAAAAAAGTAAAAAAAGTTCATTCTGTGCTGCGAGGATGGAGCAAGCAGCTTCAGATCTTCTCACTGCCACCCCTCCTTGTTGCGTTCTGCTTTGCAAGGGAAGGCAGCGTGCCTTCGCTCAAGTCACTCCCTCCCCCCACCGGACGCTGTAAAAAAAAGTTCATTCTCCGCTCCCTCGCTCCCCGATTGGCCGGTGCTGGGCAAAAGGGGCTTGCTGCCCTCGCAGCACAGAGGCCCCTTTTGTCCTCGCAGCACAGAGGCCCCTTTTGCTGGCAAGCCCCTTTTGCCCAGCACCGGCCAATCGGGGAGCGAGGGAGCGGAGAATGAACTTTTTTTTACAGCGTCCGGTGGAGGGAGGGAGTGACTTGAGCGAAGGCACGCTGCCTTCCCTTGCAGAGCAGAACGCAACAAGGAGGGGTGGCGGTGAGAAGATTTGAAGCTGCTTGCTCCGTCCTCGCAGCACAGAGGTCAGCGCTCCACAAATGACTCCCGTTGCCCTATACACCAGCAAATATTCGCCCTTTAAGACTACATCCGGCGTATAAGACGACCCCCGACTTTTGAAAAGATTTTCAGGGGTTAAAAACTCGTCTTATACGCCGGAAAATACGGTAAGTCTATTCCATGTTCCTGTTGCTAGTAATAGCAGTGGCTATTTTCTGAGTCAACTACTAGTAGGACTTAACCCCTGTGGTGTGCTTGATTCTGCGAATGACCCTGCCCAGCAGGGGCCACGGAGGGAAGGCGTATAGCATCTCTTATTCCGGCCAGGACTGAACGAAAGCATTGATCTCCAGGGACCACTGATCTCTTCTGCGACTGAAGAAGATGCGGCCAGGTCGATGGATGGGAGACCCCAGTGATCTATTATCAGCTGAAAGGTTTTGGCCGACAATGCCCACTCTCCTGGATCCAGACTCTCCCTGCTTAAAGCCTGCTCTGACGTTGTCTCTTCCTGCAATGTGGGAGGCTGAGATCATCTGTAGATGTATTCCCGCCCATTCCATAAGGAGATCTATCTCCTGTGACACTTGCTGGCTCTTGGTTCCATCCCGGCGGTTGATGTAGGCTACAGTCGTTGCGTTATCCGACATTACACAAACCACTTGACCCTGGAGTCTGTGGCTGAACTGTAGACACGCCAATCTGACTGCCCGGGCTTTCAGGAGGTTGATGTTCCAGAGGGCCTCTTCCTCGTTCCAACGTCCCTGGGCTGTTAGTTCCCGACAGCGAGCGGCCGTCGAACGGGCCCCACCATCCAAAGCACAGCCAGAACATAGCCCCTCTCTGTTTAGCCGCGATCGTGCCTACCCGCACGCGCGGCAGACTACCCTGAGACCCATTGCGGTCGCAGTCAAAGGCTTAAGGCAGCTCTAAATACACCAACCTAATTGCAATCGCACCCCCAACCGCCTGAACCAGACAGGGGAAAATGTCGTTGCCTCAGCCCTCCTCTGATCTTTTTTTTTTTTTTTTTTTAAATTAAAACTTTATGAAGAGCCTGCTTCCACTGGTTACAAAAATGCCAGAGGAAACAAACTGCTTAAATTACCCTACCAATAGCTAGAGGAAAAACAAATCTTTTACCCCGAGCCTGCAGCTGCCTCGTGAAGGGAAGGGATCTGGACCACCAGATTTACACGCCACGGTTGCAAGGACCGAGCATACACCAACCCCCAGTTCGTTCACCTCAACCGGACAGGAAGGACCCAGTAGGAGCCAAAATCCCCCAGGAGGAAGGCTCCAAAACTCTAAAAATATCCTAAAAACTGCAGAGCTGCAGGTCTGCCCATCTACCATCTGCTAGAGACAAATACTGAGGAGCTGCAGGTGGCCCACAAGGCTAGGTGGCAGTGTCAGTAAAACTTTCTCTGTCTCCATCTGCTGGTAGGGCGGCAAAACTGATCTTGGTATGTACAGGGAACCATGCCTTGCCCCTTTCCCTCCTCTTTCTCAGAGCATAGCTTTCCAGAATTTACCTTCTACCAGCCGCTCCGGGATCTCTGCCTGATACTTGGAACCAACACGAATCTCTCCCTGATCAGCCAAAAGTGTTTTCTGTACTGGATCAAATACCAGCGAGTAGAAAAAGCAATCCTGAAAGAGTGAATGAAAATTAGATCTGCCCCCAAAGCCTCTCACAAAGGCCTGCATCCTCATCCCAGAGTAATATGTTCCCACCCTCAATTCCTTCCCCAACAGGACAAGCTCAGCCCATCCCCAGGACATCCATCCACACTCTCCAGAGTAACACTCCTCCTCCCCCAGAACACACATTCAGCCTGCTCTGTAGTTACACCCACTCCACCAGAGCACAAGTCCAGCCTGCCCCCCTGGTATGCACTCTTACTCCTAAAATGGCATTCCCCCATCCCCAAAGCAGAAATCCATCTTACTACTTAACATTTCTATAGTGCTACACGACATATGCAGCGCTATATAAACACACAAAAAAAAGACAGTCCCTGCTCAATAGAGTTTGCAATCTTATAAGACAAATATATTTACTCGGGGCGTTTCATAAAGTAAGACAATGGTTAAAAAAGAAAAAGAAAGTTAGTCAATGAGGCTAAAAGCAGACAATCAGGCCTAAGATTTAAAAACAGCCTCAAAAAGGTGGGTCTTTCCCAGGGGATTGAACCCGGAGGCTTATCCAATCACATAATTTCCCCACAACTACCAGGGAACTCAGCTTGACATCCTAGGGGTAAACTGCATCCAAGCCCCAGATATCAAAGTAAACCTAAACCTTGCCCCAGAGTTCCACCCATGCCCCGCAGTGTTACCCCACTAAATCTCAGCCTGCTCACTAACCTCCTTCTCCAGGTATTGGCCAAGAATATCCGTCTCATTCAGAAGCGTCACATTGCATTTCCCACTGCGGAAACAGAATACAGAACATCAGTCAGTAGACAAGAAGGAAGAGGTATGTGGTGAAGGGTTACTGGGGACAGATCACTACTTTCCACCCAAGTGCAGGGGGGAAGAGGGTGTCACACACCGTATGTGGGTGGCAGGAAGTGACTCAAACTGACGGGACAGGAAGAGCTCACGGTGCTTCAGCTGGTGCCGCTGCTGTTCACTGACAGAAGGCTGCTTCGAATCATCTTCAAATTCACCTGCAGAAAATCAAATAAAACCTGGGTCTGACAGAGAAAAGAGGAAGCAGCATCAGCAAAGGAACCTTGCAGAGGATAGGGGAGCTGCAGCACAGAAAGCTGGGAGAGGAAAGGGTGCAACACATCAGCCTGGGAGAGAGGAGGAGAAAAGAGGGGGGGGGAACAGCAGCCTAGAAGGGAGGAGTTACTCACACAAACTGCTCCCCTAAAGTGATACTCACACACACAGGCATTCTCCCTGCAATCACGCCTGTATACCCCAATACCCATGGTGCTCTTCCGAGGTCTCTTACAAATACAGTCACTTTCACACATGACATTCTCTTAAGAGTCACTCCTTCCCCCACCTCGCCCAAGATGCTCGCTAGAGGTCACTCATACCCCTCCCTTCCCCATCCAAACGACCTCTTCTGGGGTCACACACATATAGAAGGTGCTCTCCAGGATCACCCATGTGCACGTGCATACACGAGATACCCTACAGGGTTCACTTATGCACACATACAAATGACTCTCTTGTGGTCATACATGCACAAAGAGCTCTCCAAAGGTCTCACACACACACTTAAGACACTATTGGAGTTAACTTGCCCACCACTAAACAGCTCTCCCAGGATCTGGGTCTCTCACACACACAAACACACAAAATCAGCTTTCTTCTGATGGCACCAGAGACGTAGGATAGATAATTTTCCTATAATTTATTTTACTGTGGAAAAGTTTCTAATTCAAAAATTGTTTCAGAAAATTCATTAGTCATAATAAATGCATGTCAGCACCGTATTCAGAAAGCTTGGCAATGGCAAGCTTTGAATTTGTTTCAGTATAACATTTAAACCACATTAAAAAGTGCTTCCCTGTACGTACCCGGATCAGTCCAGAGAGTGGGCTGTGTCCCCCTTCCAGCAGATGGAGTCAGAGCAAAAACTGAAAGGGCGCCCTCTCATATGCTGGTGCGCCCTCTGCATCCCTTCAGTATTTCTCCGATTCCAGCAGATGAGGGTTGCACCTGCGGTTCCCCAGCAGAGTTAGAGAGGATAGTTTAGTGGATTTTTCTTTATTTACTTTCCTCTATTGGCTCCTTCTGGATGGATCAAATTAAAAAAATAAAATAAAATTTACAGAAGGGGCTCTGGCTCTCTCTCTAATTTTCCCGTGTTCAGTTTGGCTGAAACTTGCAGGCAGAACTTTTTATTAGTGGCAGATCTGTCAGTATTATTGTTTAATTCTGTTCACCTTTTTAGGGTAAGTTCTATGTTATCGCTTTTTTACAGGATTGCTTTTTGGCTGCCCCATCAGGGATGCATCTTGGTGATCCAACCTCTCCCTCACTACAGCAACCCACTGCCCTGAGATGCCAATTTCCTCAGGGCAGCGTTAACAGAGACGCGGCATTCCTCTATTTAAAAAAAAAAAACAAAAAAACACAACCCATAAAGGACATAATAAGATTATCTAGACCTCATGGCCACTCAAAGGATCGCGAAGGCTCCGTGCTTCTTCAGGCGCAGAAGAGAGCACGGCGCGGAAGGCGTGCTCTCTTCTGCGACTGAAGAAGACACCTCCTGTTCTACGTGTTTCCACCATGGGCCCTTGGTGGGCAATTCACCAAGGGCCAGTGATATTGGTCGCACCGGAATGGCCTCGAAGACCATGGTTTGCCCGCTTGGTTAACCTAACAGTGGACAGCCCTCTTCGTCTGGGACATCTGCTGAACCTTCTGCGTCAGGGTCCAGTATTTTTCGACCGGGCAGATCGCTTCTGTCTTGCAACCTGGCTTTTGAGAGGCGCAGGCTGAGAAGACAGGGTTACCCAGAGGATGTTATTTCCACCCTCCTCAAGGCTAGAAAGGCTTCCACCTCCATTTCATATGTCCGGGTCTGGAAAGTTTTTGAGTCCTGGTGTGAAACTATGCATCCATCTCCACGTCAATAGCCCAGATTCTTTCCTTCTTACAGCGAGGCCTCGAGAAGGGGTTGGCCTACAATTCCCTGAGGGTTCGGGTGGCAGCCCTTGGCTCCCTAGTCCGTCACCTGGATGGAGCTCCTCTTTCTTCGCATCCTGAAATAGTCCGTTTTTTGCGGGGAGTAAAGCATGTGAAACCACCGATCCGCACATTATGCCCCTCTTGGAGCTTAAATTTGGTTCTTCGGGTTCTGGGCGGCCCGCCTTTTGAACCACTGAGAAGAGCTACCCTCAAGGATCTCACTTTCAAGACAATATTCCTGGTGTCCATTTGTTCAGCTCGCAAAATCTCGGAACTGCAAGCTTTGTTGTATAAGAGAGCCCTACCTCCGCTTCACAGACTCGGGAGTATCCTTGAGCACAGTACCCTCTTTCTTGCCAAAGGTGGTCTTGGCTTTTCATCTGAATCAATCGGTAGAGCTCCCATCTTTCCTTGACGAGGACTCCAGAGAACTGAGACGGCTCGATGTCAAGTGCGTCCTCATTCGATATTTGGAGGTTACTAATGACTTCCGCTTATCGGACCATCTTTTTGTCCTGTGAAGCGGTCCCAAGAGGGGAAACAAGGCTTCTAAAACCACCATTGCTTGCTGGTTAAAGGAAGCAATCTCTTCAGCGTACGTTGGTGTTGGTCGACCACCTCCAGAGGGCATCAAAGCTCATTTGCTCCATGCTCAAGCAGCTTCCTGGGCAAAAAGCCAAGCGGTCTTCTCCGCAGGAGATTTGCAGAGCAGCTACCTGGAAGTCGTTGCACACATTTGCACGTCACTATCGCTTGAATCTCCAATCACCGGTCTTTGGCTCCTTTGGTACTCAGGTCATTCGAGCTGGGCTATCTGGGGCCCACCCTACGTAGGGAAGTTTTGGTACATCCCACTGTCTGGACTGATCCGGGTATGTACAGGGAAAAGAAAATTATTCCTTACCTGCTAATTTTCGTTCTTGTAGAACCACGGATCAGTCCAGACAGTGGGTTGTGTCCCCCTTTCAGCAAATGCATCAGAGCAAAAACTGAAAGGGTGCCCTCTCATAAGCTGGGGCGCCCTCTGCGTCCCTTCAGTATTAAGAATATCAAAGCAAGAAAGAAACCATTGGATGGATCAAGTAAAACCGAACTTCAAACTGTAAGCATGTATAATAAGTAAGAAGAAAACTTGCAAAATGAACCCTTAGTCAGTCACAAACCGGTCCGGAAACAATTAAGCAGTCGAACTGAGGAAAATTGTTCTCCCCCTTTCTAAATCTTGCCTCTGGGGCATTCCACTGAAGGCTAAATAATTCTTGAATTGGATACAGGGGGAAAAGAAACAGGATGCTTAACTTAAAATTCACCTCTGGTCTGGTCACACTAAGCGTGTTCAGGGTCTGAGCCAACAAACTCAGCAAGACATCTCTGTGAAAAAAAGAAAAAATCTAAGCAGAGTCCAAAATGGCTCTCAATCATATGCAATTTCTCCCTCTTCTAGAGGCGAGAAGGCCAATTCCCCATCGGAATCCTCTGATGTCTCAGGATCCATATCCCCTTGAACATTACCAGGGACAGCCTCCCTGTGGCATTTACCTGCCATGACTGACAAATGGGAGGCCTGAGCATACGATTCCTACATAGTAGGTTGCTTTGCCTTCACTGGATGCCCCTGCAGAAAGGTCTCCAGGTCCTGGAAACATTCCACCCAGGAGGAGGATGGATCTATACCGGAGACCATAGGCCCAACCTTGCTCTCTCCAACCTATTTCTCCGGGAAGTTTCTGCCACCAGGAACAAGGAGAACTGACCGTTGCCTCGCCTCCCACTCCACTCCCTTTCAGAGACATCATAGGTTGAGGGGATGTCCCAACATGGGCAAAAGCTGTAGTAGTCAAATAGTTTTCAGCATCTAAACAACACTGACACAAACGGAGAGAGAGGACTGAATTGCTATCAGACGGCAAGCCTCAGAAAGCACGGCATTTGGACCTGTTTGTCCCCGGCGCCTAGCTCTCCTCAACTTTGGCTTTAGGCAGCCTCCAGCGCACACACACCAATGCCACCTGGGCGTACACATGCACCCTTCCAGGACGCGCGCAAATACACGCTCAAGACTATGTCTCAGTTGTATGTGCACAAGTACTCATGCAAATGCGCACTCAAGTTTAGGTCTCATGTACACACGTACCCACTCAAATACGCGCTCAAGTTTAGGTCGCGGCCCAACGCACAAAAGTACCTGTGAAAATACGGACTCAAGTCTAAGTCGCAGACGTACGCACTCAAATCTTGGCTATGGTCTTACGCGCACAAGTCCCTGTGCATACCTATTCTCGCAGGAAAAGAACAGTCACTGCAGCCTACTACGCGGCTAAGCAAAGCTTGCCTGCACCTTCAGCGCATTTAGGCCTGGATGCATTCAACATCTGGCACTGAAAATCACCGAAGGCCTGAAGAGCTTCTCAAAAGCATCCTGTTTCCAACAGTGGCCAATCCAGGCCATAAGGACCTGGCAAGTACCCAAAAACTAAGTCTATTCCGTGTTACCATTGCTAATGGCAGTCGCTATTCTCTAAGTGAACTTAATAGCAGGTAATGGACTTCTCCTCCAAGAACTTATCCAATCCTTTTTTAAACACAGCTATACTAACTGCACTAACCACATCCTCTGGCAACAAATTCCAGAGTTTAATTGTGCGTTGAGTAAAAAAGAACTTTCTCCGATTAGTTTTAAATGTGCCCCAAGCTAACTTCATGGTAGTCTTTCTACTATCCGAAAGAGTAAATAATCGATTCACATCTACCCGTTCTAGACCTCTCATGATTTTAAACATCTCTATCATATCCCCCCTCAGCCATCTCTTCTCCAAGCTGAAAAGTCCTAACCTCTTTAGTCTTTCCTCATAGGGAAGCTGTTCCATCCCCTTATCTACTGCCCGATCCCTACACCAGGCTTCAAAAACTTTCCAGATTCTGACATAAGCTAGGGAAGTAGACGATTTGCGCGACTTCAACAACGTGGCCATCACTGCATCAGAATAACCTTTGTTCTTTAACCGCTGCCTCTCAAAAGCCATGCCGCTAGACAGAAGCGATCCCTCTCCTCCAAACAGACGGGGCCTTGATGAAGAAGAGCTGCGGACTCCCAAAACCGCAGAGGCTCCGCAGCGGTGAGATTGAGCAGATCCGCAAACCATGGACGTCTCGGCCACTCTGGAGCCACTAGGATCACCTCCACTAGATGGAGCTCTATACGCCGGATCACCTTGTCTATTAGAGGCCAGGGAGGAAACACGTACAGCAAAATGTTCGTTGGCCAGGGAAGAACCTGGGCATCTACGCCCTCGGCGCCTGTCTCTCTGCAACGACTGTAGAAGCGTGGAGCCTTGGCATTCTTGAATGTGGCCATCAGATCCATGCAAGGCGTGCCCCACTGGTCGCAGATGAGCCGAAAAGCCTCATCGGACAACTCCCATTCCCCGGGATGGAGATGTGACGACTGAGGAAGTCTGCCTGCACGTTGTCTACTCCGGCAATGTGAGATGCTGCAATGCTTACGAGATGCTGTTCTGCCCAGGTCATCAACTGTTGCGCCTCCACTGCCACCGGTCGACTCTTGGTTCCCCCTCGGTGATTGATATAGGCTACTGTGGTTGCATTGGCTGACAAGACTCTATCCGACTTCCCCCGAAGGAGTGGAAGGAAAGCTTGTAAGGCTAGGGCCACTGCTCTGGTCTCCAATCAGTTGATCGACCAGTGAGACTCCTCTTTGGACCACTGCCCCTGCACAGACTTCCCCAGACAAACTGCTCCCCAGTCGGAGAGACTGGCATCCATGGTGACGACCATCCAATCTGGCATTACCAGGGGAACTCCGCACTCCAGATGGGCCGAGACGAGCCACCAGTCGAGACTGACTCTTGCAGAGTCCATAAGAGGAAGCGGCAGGTGAAATTGTTATGAAACAGGATTCCAGTGGGACAGCAACGCTGATTGTAATAGACGCATATGGGCAAAAGCCCAGGGCACCAACTGGAGAGTGGACGTCATGGATCCCAGAACCTTCAAATAATCTCTCACCCTGGGGACCCGCATTGACAATAAGTCCCTCACCTGTCCCTGCAACTTGACCACACATTCTGTAGTGAGGAACACTCTCCCCGCTTCGTGTCAAACAGGGATCCCAGAAATTCCAAAGACTGAGAGGGAACAGACGATTCTTGGCAAGGTTGACCACCCAGGCGAGCAATCTCAAAAGCTGTAGTACCCTGCTGACAGCAGTCCGACACAGAACTTCGGATTTCGCCCGAATCAGCCAATCATCCAGAAAGAAATGTACCAATAAGCCTTCCCTCCAGAGTTGCGCCGCTACTACCTTGATGAAAGTTCTGGGGGTGGTGGCAGAGCCCGAAACTGGTAGTGACCTCCCAGTATGCAGAACCTGAGAAACGTCTGGTGGGAAGACCTGATGCCAATATGGAGATACGCCTCCGTGAGATCCAGAGAAGGCAAGAACTCTCCTTGCCGTACCGAGGCGATGACCAACCGAAGAGTCTCCATTCGGAAATGGGGCACCCAAAGGCATCTGTTGACTCTTTTCAGATCTACGATCGGTTGGAAAGTACCTTCCTTTTTGTGGACTATGAAGTAAATGGAATAGCGGCCTCTTCGTTGTTCCGCGGATGGAACCGGTGCTATAGCTCCCAAGTCCATGAGGCATTGTAGTGTGCCTTGTACTGCCTCTCGCTTCTCTCGGTACACACAGGGAGAGATCAGGAACTTGTCCCAAGGGCGCCGTACAAAATCTAAAGCATAACCTTGACTTATCACGGTGAGGACCCACTGGTCTGATGTTAGCTTGGTCCATTCCTTGAAGAAGAGCGATAGTCTGGCTCCCATGACTGGTACCGGAAGGACGACTGGAATGAAGGAATGTACTGGCAGTATCTCATTGTGAGGCCTTAGCTCCAGCAGCCGACTGGGAATTACTGGGTCTGCCGAAACGTCTGCCTCGAAAGGACTGAGACCACGACTGCTGTCTGTATGAACCTGGACAAAAAAAAGACAACCCAGACGATCGCATCGGCCGGGGTCTCCTACTACCCCGGAAACGAGGCCAAGCTGTAAATGATCCTCTCGATCTGGGCTTGTCCTCTGGCAGTTTATGAACCTTGCTCTCCCCCAGAGATTGGATCATATCTTCCAAATCCTTGCCAAACAGCAACTTGCCTTTAAAGGGAAGTGAGCTGAGCTGGGCCTTGGACGAGACATCCGCTGCCCAATTCCGCAGCCACAGAAGCCGGCGCGCAGAGACCACGGAGACCATGGATCTAGCCGACGTCCGCAACAGATCATAGAGCGCATTGGCGCTGTAAGCAATAACCGCTTCCAGCCAGCCTGCCTGAAGAGTCTCTAACTCTGAGAGGCTGGCATTGGCCTGGAGCTGCTGAGCCCAATGAAGACCCGCACACAGGGCGAAATTACTGCACATCGCTGCACGTACCCCCAGTGCTGATACCTCAAAAACTTTCTTGAGCAGGAGTTCCAGCTTTCTGTCCTGCAGGTCCTTGAGGGCCATCGCCCCCGTGGTTCTCTTGGTGACGGCAGACACCGCTGCATCCACCTTTGGGACTCTCAGCAGATCCAATGCCTCCTCCAGCAGAGGATATAGCTTGTCCATCACTTTACTAACCTTCAACCCCAAGTCTGGGGTGTCCCATTCTCTAAACAGCAGATCCGTTGCCGAGAAATGGAAAGGGAAGGAAACGGCAGGGCCCCTGAGCCCCAGCAATACTGGATCCATAGCCCCCAGCCGAAACTCCGCCGGTGGAGCTTCCAAGCCTATCTCCCCCAGGATGGCCGGAAAAAGCAGATTCATTTCCTCTTTCTTAAAGAGAACTACCACCTTCGGATCATCGCCTTCCATAGCCTGAGACCCTCGGCTCCCATCCTACTGTGGATCCGCGTCCCCATTGACACCCCCCCCCCCCCCCCGGGGCTTGGGCTGTTGATCTGGGTCGTCCTGGGACGTGGAGTCCGAATCCGTCCCAGCTGGCACAGACCGCAAAGGCCTCTTGCCCTTATGGTGTTCAGACCCTCCTCCAGATCCAGCACGCTTTCTCAACTTTCCGTGCGGAGGCTGCAAAGGGATTTTATCCTGCTTCTTCCCTGCCTTTTTTGCTTTAAAGTCCTTGTGCAGCAGGAGCACGAACTCTGACGAAAAAGAGGAATCAGAAGAGGAATCATCAGCCCCCTCAGGGCGATCCTCTGTGGCAGGAGAGTCCGGGCCTGCTGGCACATCCCCCGGGGGATAATTTGTTGCAGAGATAGAGAGGGTGGAAAAAACCCCTCCCACATCACAGCCCGCATAGCCGCCCGAAAACTGCCCAAAATGGCCTCCGTTCTCGCGCTCAGCAGGAACAGATCAGCTGGAGCCATGCAGTCTGCCGATAGCCTTGAGGAGGGCCGCAGAGCTTGCTGCTGACCCTCCCGAGGCAAAACGGAGGGTCCATCCCCTCCGGGCAGACAATCAGCACACAGGCCCTCTTTGACAAACGCGCGCGCGCCGAGCTACACGCCAACCCACGAGGCATGGCTGCCGTGGCAAAAAAATGAAAAAAAGGAGAGGCAAAAAGCGGCAAAAAAAACTGAGCATGGCGGCTCAGAGGAGCGGAGAAAACAAGAAAAGCACTGGAGAGTTAGCGCGGGAAAACAAACTCCCCCCCCCCCCCCCCCCCGACGCTGTCCCTGGTTCTGGCGAAGTTCCTGCTCCTGCAGGGGTGAGTGAGCCGGGCTCCCCGGTATCACCCCAGAGCTGCCAACCAAATGTACAGGGTCCTCAACCCTTTCAAGCAGCCGTCTCACCACACCAGGGGGTTGGTCCCCTCAGGACCTAGCAACCCTGAGAGACTCAAGGATTCTCTCCCGCTGAACTCATTTTTTTTTTCCTGTAGAAAATTAAATGTACATCACCCCTTAACTTACTACCCATACAAATCTATCACTTTCTTTTTTTTTACAATCTAATCACTAGAAGAGACTGTGGGTTTTGCACATCCGCCATCTGCTGGAGACAGAGAAAGACTGAGGGACTGTGGGTGGTACCTTGGTATATGTGGCAGAGTTGTTTGTAAAAAAAACTTCTGTCTCCATCTGCTGGAGGGGAGGCAAAACCCAGGTGTCTGGACTGATCCGGCTACGTACAGGGAACAAACACTTTTTTTTTTTTTTTATTAAACTTTATGAAGCAAGCAACCCTGGTAAAAATAAGAGCCAGGGAAGCCTACAGCTTCAAAAGGGGAATCTGTCCCTGATCCTGCAGCCGCAAAGTGGCCTCATGAAGGGGAAGGATCTGGACCACCAGATTTTACACCCCACGGGCGCCCAGGTCAAGCCTACTAAAGGGTCACCAACCCAGAGCTCATCCGCCTCAAGCAGACAGGGAAGGACCCACTAGGATCCAAAAACCCCCGGGAGGAAAGCTCAAAAGAACAAAAAATCTCAAAGACCTCTTCGCAGCTGCAGATTTTGCACCATCCACCATCTGCTGGAGACAGAGAAATACTGAGGAGCTGCAGGTGGTACAAGAGGTTAAGTGGCAGCATCAGCAAAACTTTCTCTGACGCCATCTGCTGGTGGGGAGGCAAAACCAGGAGTCTGGGAGGAGGAATAGCCTAGAGCAGAGCTTTCCAAACTTTTCATGTTGGTGACACACTTTTTAGACAGACATAATTTCGTGACACAGTAATTCAGTCTACCAGCAAACCAGAGGTTAAAGGTTAAACAAACAAAATGTATTTCAACAATTTATGTATGTTTCCTTAAATATATACATAAATAAAATGTTTCACAACACAACCTATCTCATAATAAATATTTGCAGGCTTCCACTTCCTCCATGCTGATCTCGTACATTGTGAGATCGGCATAGAGAAAGTGCTACTCTTGCACATTCCCAAAGATTACATGTGCCAATCACTAAAAAGTAATTTTTTTTTTTACCTTTGCTGTCTGATCTTAGTTTTCTAATCGGTTGGTCACAGGCTTTTTTTTTCCACCTTTCTTGTTTTTTTGCCAATTCCTTTTACAGGGTCTTTTTTTCTATTTCTTTTCTCTCCATCTGTCTTCCCTCAAACACACAATCAGGTTCTCATTCTCACACGCTCTCTCACACACACAGGCTCTCACTCACATGCAATCTCACACATCCACAGCTCTCACATGCCTCTCTCTCATACATACATACATACTATCTCTCTCGTGCACATGCTGTCTCACTCTCACACACACAGGCTCTCTCACTCCTACATGCTCTCTTGCTCAAGCACAGGCTCTCACTGGCACATGCTGTCCCTCTGCACGGGTTGCCGAAGGATGGGCTCTTCAGAGGCCCTGATCTTCCCTGGCTGTGACATGGGATCTGCAGCGGCCCTGCTATCGGGTTTCCTCCTCTTCTCGGGCTGCCGCAACGTGGGATCCGCAGCGGCCCTGCTATCGGGTTTCCTCCTCTTCTCGGGCCGTCACGACGTGGGATCCGCAACGGCCCATTAATGCTGCTCTTCTTCTGTATGCAGCAGATGCTCCTCCTCCTTCCTGCCCATGCGGCTCCGGCAACGTTTTTCTTCCAGGGCTGCACAGGCAGGAAGGAGGAGGAGTGAACGTGACCCTTTTCTTCGGGCCATGGTGATGTAAGCTCCACCACTGCCCGCCGATCTTCCTGCTATAGTTCCCTGCTTCCGCCGGCCCTGTGGACCGGGCGACACACCTCCACACTACAGGCGACACACTAATGTGTCCCAACACACACTTTGGAAAGCTCTGGCCTAGAGGTTAGAGCAGTGGGCTAAGAACCAGGAGACCAGGGTTTGAGTCCGGCTATCGCTCCTTGTGACCTTGCCTCAGGTACAAAACTTACAGGCCGATACTGTACAGTGCGCTCTGGCGGGGCGCACTGGTAACCCACGATTGGATGCGTGTTTTGGACGCGCTAGCTTTACCCCTTATTCAGTAAGGGGCCGAAAACACGCGTCCAATCCCCCGAACCTAATAGCACCCGCAACATGCAAATGCATGTTGATGGCCCTATTAGTTATTCCTGCGCGATACAAAAAGTAAAATGTGCAGCCAAGCCGCACATTTTACTTTCAGAAATTAGCGCCTACCTTTGGGTAGGCACTAATTTCTGCCGGCACCGGGAAAGTGCCAGCATCGGGAAAGTGCTGGCGATATTAAGTCGGAGGTCCCGAAAGTTAAAAAAATTAAAAAAAAAAAAAAAGAAAAAAATTTTTTTGAAATAGGCCCACGGCTCGAAAACCGGATGCTCAATTTTGCCGGCGTCTGTTTTCCGAACCTGTGGCTGTCAGTGGGCTCGAGAACCGATACCGGCAAAATTGAGTGTCGGCTGTCAAACCCGCTGACAGCCTCCGCTCCCGTCAAAAAAAGAGGCGCTAGGGACGCGCTAGTGTCCCTATCGCCTCTTTTTACCGTCGGGCTTAATTTAAATAAGTTAAAATACTGTATCGCGCGCACAGGAGAGTAGCCTGTGCGCTCGCCCGCTCTCCCGCGATTTTACTGTATCGGCCCGTTAGACTGTAAGCCCTCTGGGGATAGGGAAATACCTACAGTACCTGAATGTAAACCGATGTGATATCTCAGATCAAATGTCGGTATATAAAAATAAATAAAATAAATAAATAAAAATCTGGGTACGTACAGGGAACACACACATAAGAGCTCTCCTAGGGTCACCCACACGAAACTCTCCTAGGGTCACACACACACGAAACTCTCCTAGGGTCTCACACACACACACACACACACACACACACACACATACATAAAGCATTCTCCTGGGGTTAGAGAGAGACACACAAGGTTCTCTTCTGGGATCACTCACGTGCATTGCTATCTGCCAGGCTGTTCAAGCTACTGGAGATATCACGTCTACGAAATAAACACACCACCTTTGCTTCCACGTTGCCGTTGGCAGTCTGAGGATTAAAAAAAAAAAAAAAAAAAAGAAGAATGTGAGAGGAAAGGTATTACCCTCTAGTTGGAAAAGGTAAGGTGGCTTTAGGAAGCCGTTAGACTGAAGTCACCTTCATGTCTTACCTTATTCAGTTCCTCTATCCTTCGAATGAGGTAAGGGTTACTGGAAGAGTTCTCAAAGTATACATAATCTGCAAAAAGAGGTTGGATTGTTATTTTTAGGGCTATGTATAATTCTGGTACAGTGAGATGTCCCCAGTAGATCACTGAAGTCTCAGAAAGCGTATTACTGCATATTCTTTCAGGAAAACAGGCAGGATTGGCTCAAACTCATAGAAAAAGCTTTTTCTTTTATTGTGCCTTCACTCTGGAATAAGCTTCCAACCGAAATTTATTATCACAGTGATTATTGCTCTTTCCACTGTGTTCTGAAGACAATTTCTGTCCAGGTTCATGAACCTTAATAATATTGCCAAGCTATGTCCTACTGGACCTCTGGGGTACATTGGTTGGCATTGCTCACATTCATCTCACTCTGGCTCTCTTGAACCCAAGACAGGTATTACCTGGAAAGAAAAAAAATCCCGATCGCCCAGGCACCTAAACTTTAATGGAGACTCAACAGCCGGGTTTGCAGAGAGTAGGGAGTGTACTGTTGCGGCCCAGCGAACTGCCAACCGCAGGACTAGGGAACGTGAGAAGTACGGCTGCGGCCCAGCAGAATTTCGACCGCAAGGACCCGGGAGAGTGTGATGAGCCGCAGCCGCAATTCGGAAGGGGAGGATTGGGGCAAGAAACCGAACAGAAAAAGGAGGAAGCAGATTGGTGGGGGGGGGGGGGGGGGGGGGGGGAAGGAGGGAGAGCGGAAAGAGCAACTGATTGGTGGAAAAGGAACACAGAGCAGCCAAATAAAAAGAAAAAAACAAATTCCCATGTCCTCTCCCCCCACCCCACACAGAAAAAGCAAAACAAAATAAAGTATAAACACAGAATCAGAATTGGCCAAAATTGTAAAGCGCATAAAGAAAAACAAACAAATAAGAAAGAAAAAAAAAAAGCAAGTTTGCTTACCGTAAATGGTGTTTTCCGTAGATAGCAGGATGAATTAGCCATGCTGTCTGGGTAACGTCCTCCAGGCGGCACGGGGTGCAGCTTTCTCTTAGAGCGCAGAGGTTTCCCATGCGATCGCATCTTCCCCCTCGGTTGATATGAAAGCCAGCACAGTGCAGGAGGCTGTCCAGGGAGGAGGGCGGGATCGCGTGGCTAATTCATCCTATCTATGGAAAACACCGTTTATGGTAGGCAAGCTTGCTTTTTTCCCCCGTCGATAAGCAGGCTGAATTAGCCGTGCTTTCTGGGAGTCCCCAGCTTAGAGTTGCTAGGAGTCCATACACAGTCACCTGATCATTGAGGAGATGTGTTTCTGAAAGGATATCGGTTCACACTGGTACTGTGTGCAACCCGTCCAGTTCGTGGACAGCCTTGACCTTGATGCAACACTAATGAGCCCTGCGAGCTGTCTGAGGCCGACTGCCGGTCGAGGCAGTAGCGAGATGTAAAAGTGTGGATAGATGACCATGTCGCCGCCTTGCGGATGTCCAACAAGGGTACATTGCAAAGATTTACAATAGAAGCTGCCGTGGCTCTAACTTGATGTGCTTTTACTAAGCCAATTAGCTTTGAGGAATGGGACGAATAGCAGAACTAAAAAGCACTGAGTTATCCAGTTTACTATTAGTTCTTTTTGCCCCCAGGACCCCCAGTGCATTTGGGTTAAATGTTACGAAGAGTTAAGAAGTCTGTTCGGTTGTCGGAGTCCTCTTTTTGTAATTAGCTAACGTTCTCTTACAGTCCAAGATGTGTAGCAATCTTTCCCTGTGATTGTTACGAGGCTTAGGAAAGAAATTAAGCCACGTAATCATTTGATTCAGATGGAAATCTGATACGATCTTTGGTAAGAAGGATGGATGCGTTCACAAAGTAACTTTGTCATGGTAAAACTGTAAGTACGGGGGTGGATAGTGAACCAATGCTTGGAGCTCACCCACCAGTCTCAATGAAGTTACTGCAACTAGGAACACCACCTTCCAAGTTAAGTATATCCTGGCGACTAAATCCACAGGATCAAATGAAGGGAGCACGAGCTTTTCTAAGACAACATTCAAGTCCCACGGGATCGGAGGTCGAACACGAATGGGTCCCTTCATGAATCTAGAGACCAAAGTATGGATGGTGCACGATTCGCCACAATTGCACTTAAATGAACTCTGACAGAGGAAGCTGCAAGTCCGGCCATAAATAGCATATGCAAATAGCGTAACAGTTCAGGGGCAAGGGAGAATGGTTTAACGTTATTAGTGCTACACCAGCAAAGGTATCTGTGCCATTTACAGGCATAATTCTTTCGCATCAATGGTTTTCTAGCTGATACAAGGATGTCCTGAATCCCTAGTGGTAGCTGAAGGAAGTCTAGTACCCTCCTTTCAATCTTCACACTGTGAGCTGAAGGGAGGTCTGCATTGGATGCAACGGACTACCTTCCTCTCGTGTGAGTAGGTCTGCGCTGTTCCCCAAGGGATTGGTGAAAGAATAGATAGTTGAACGAGATAAGCATACGACGGTTGCCTCAGCCAAGCTGGAGCAATTAGTATGAAATCTACTTTGTCCTCTATGCAGTTCTGTACCGAACAAGATATTAGCAGTTTTGGGGGGTAAGCATAAAAGATTTTCCACCCAGGGAATGAGGAACACATCCTGCGAGTGTCCCCTGGGACTTGGGTAGACCGAACAGAACCAGCGTAGTTTCCTGTTGTAGCAATCACATATACTGGAATTTTCACATCTAGGTTTTCATATTCTTTGATTTTTCTGGCTGCTTCTTGATTTTTTTTAGTAATTAAAGTATAGGGAAAATAGAGTGTAGTATTTTACAAGCATAGGGAATTATTATATAAATTGTATTTCTCTCTTACTGATTTTTATTTTATTTTGTTATTTATAGTTTATTTTACTTTATATATTTTATATTTTACAATATTTTTTTAATTTTATAAAATACATTTACTTTTTTGATTGATTTTATTTTTGAAATTATTGTAAACCGTCTTGTTCAATCTTGTATTGTTGAAGACGGCATAGAAATGGCATAAATAAATAAATAAATATTCTGTCGTGAACAGGTCCATTCACAGCATGCCCCATGTGGCGAAGAGATTGTCCGCCATTGTCTGCTACAGGGCCCACTCATGGGATAGAATATTCTGCTGAGTCTGTTGGCTTCCGTGTTCACAACTCCAAGTAGGTAGGTCGTTCACAAGGTGAAGCAGCGAGCTTCCGCTCATTCTAGAATCTGCATTGCCTCTCTGCACAAGGTCCTGGACATTGACCCTCCTTCTTAGTTTATGTAGAACATCATTGCTTGATTGACTATGTGTGTATCACTACACACTTTCCCCAAAGTCGAGGTGTAAATAAATACACGAACAGCTTTTTTTTTTTTTTTTTTAAATCGCCCTTGATTTGACTTTTGCTTTCTGTCTGCGATCATAACCCCTGTGTTTACAGTCCAGATAGATGGGAACCATAATCTTTCATCAAGGCATCCATCGTTAGTATGAGTTGGTACATCAGGAGGTGAAAAGGCACTCCTATTGCTAGGACAGTTTTAGCCACCAGGCTATGTCCAGTTTCATGGCCTGGGTTAACACCAGTCTGGTGGGTTAGAGGGGTTGCACGTGAAGCTACCTGCGGAAAAAGGGGAGAGTCCCTCGGGTGCATATCCGGTTCTGGGGAAACGCATGGTTCTTGGTCCTGCATTTGGTCTGGTGGACCTCTGTTCTCCTGCTCCGCAGATGACAGAGGTTCGGGGGGGGGGGGGGGAGGAGGTTCTTCCTCCTCCAGTGGATTAGGGGGAGGGTGCGGGTGTCACTCCGTGTTGAGCAAGGAGAAGGTTTTAAGAATGGCCGATATCTGGCTCATGGCATGAGTAGCAGAATGTGTTCCTCTGAGTGGAGTCGAGACTGTTTCCCTGTCTGGTTGTGCCTGTGAATTCGATTTCCTGTGCATTTTATGAGGCATAGGCACAGCTGCCATCAATATAGAGGACTCTTGCCCTCCATGTGCTCCAATGGTCACCGGTCTTGATGAGCTGATTTGTATCTCTTGACAAGTGGCTCCTGGAGTTGAGGAAATTGCCTTTTTTTGTTGTGATACAGATGACATCCATTCTCTGTGGGAGAATACAGAGGATCCCTCCAACAAAAACTCTAGCGGAGAAGACAATGTCTTCTCTATCAGATGGGTCCTACCCCCAGGAGCTCTTCTGATAGGAAAACTATCTGAGAATCCCATGACTAATGACATTTGGAGGGATGTGTGTCCACAGGCTTTCCTTTGGGCTGGTGACTGCCACCCATCTCTTGTTGAGGCGTGTGCTTCTGTTTCTTAGTAGACTGATCCATTTGCTTTGATCCTTGCTTTGTGCGCTTCAACGATTGCATCATGTGCACCTGATGCTCTGATGCAGGGGGCTTGCTTCGATGCCTTTGACTCTTGCGTCAGATAGTTGTGGACGCATCGTGCATTAGTTCATGCTGTCGTGTTTGGGGTGCACCGAAGGGCGCATCTCAGGCTTCCTCATTGCTGTGTCATGATTCGGATGTGCGGGCAGCCCTCCAGCTCCTGCCCTCCTGACGACGCAATCTCTGACATACCCTTGTTTTGCGCCTTTTATCAGCAGTCTGGGAGTTTTTCCCATCTGGCCATGTTTGGTCGAGGGTCCATTGGGCCCACCGACGCTGGCCTTTTTTTCATGAGGGAAACCGCTGCATCTTGTGCCCAGGTGAGGATTGGGCAGAATGTGGCCTTTTTGAAGGGGGGGTTAAAGACCCCGATGAAGCCTCACCTTCTCGAGACGTTCAATTTTGGCCACGCACTGCCTCCTAGCCCGTGGGGACATCCTTCCATAGTCACAGCATGAGGCCTGCAGGTGATCCGGCCCAAGGCAGAGGTAGCAGTAATTATGTCCATCTGTGTTGGACATAATTTTGCCACAGTGGCAATACTTAAACCCCAGTGTTTTTGGAGCCATGGGAGCATTTAAAAATGCTTTGGGGGGTCACTAGAAGTAATGAAAATAAGGAGAAGATACTATCCAGCTGCATGGAAAGAAAACACTGAGGGGAAGATGTGATCACACGAGAAACCACCGCACGTGCACGCAGAGAAAGCTCCACCTCGTGTCGCCTGGAGGATGTTACCCAGCAAGCATGGCTAATTCAGACTGCTTATCGATGGGAAAATCATATTTTCCCCGGCTCCTAAGTATTTCAGCCAACGCCTTAATTTTCTAAATATTTTCCACCCCTGGGCATTACTCCTTATTCACATACCCCACCGGGATCTCTCCAAAGACAGGCCTTACTCGCCACTGACACACCTCGCTACTACCTGCCATCCTAACAAGGTTTCTTGAACATGAGATATGCCTTGCAGAAGCCTCTCCAACCCAACAGATTTTACCCACCAGTGGCGCACTTCACCGGGAGAGAGAAGCATTAGTAAACACTTTGCAAATCATCAGGGTTTCACCAAACAGAGACAGGACTTACCCACCATTGAAAAATGTCACCAAGATCTTTTTAACTAGAGACAGGCTTTACCCACCATTAATGCTCCTTGCCCAGATCTCAGTTACCAGAGCAGACTTTACCCACCACTAGCGCACTTCATTGGAATATCTCTAATCAGAGAGAAACAAAAGCCAACACTGGCGCACATCGCCAGGGTTTCTCCAACCAGAGAGCAAATACCTACTCTACCTGAATATAAATTGCCTTTATTTCAGGTTTAGAAAAGCAAAAAACTAAATCTAGGAAAAATAAAATAACCTTCCTCTGACATACCTTGCCAGGATCTCTCTAATCTAAGAGACAACCCTCTACATTTATGTACTATATCCAGGCCATGCTTCCATATAAATATAGACAGAGGTAATCCAGAGTAGGGTTAATAAAATGATACAGAGCCTGTACCAAAAACCCTATGAGATGAGATTTAAGGACCTAAATATACATATATACCTTATTAGAAAAGAGTCTGGGGGAGGAGATAAAAAACATTTAAATATCTCAATTGTCTCAAATGCCTCCATTATATGCAAATATACCTCATACAAATTAATTGTGGAATACCTGACCTGTTTGTGGCCCTCCAGGACTGGAGGTGCCTACCCCTGTTCTAAAAAAGCCACAGACAGGTCTGGTTTGCAGAACGTCTGCAATGAGCAGGGCACAGTAAGACACTCCAGAGCTAGACCGGGGTGGCCAACTCTGGTCTTCAAGAACCACACACAGGCCTGGTGTTCAGGATATCAATAATGAATATGCATAAGATAGATGTACTCGTCGCAGACATTCTGCAAACCAGACCTGTCTGTGGCTTTTGAGGACTGGAGTTTGCCACTCCCGAAATAGACAGAGTAACATCAGAAAATTCTTCTTCGCAGAAGGGGGTGTGGTATAGCCTTTTAGGAGATGTGGTAGAGAGAAAGATTGTAATGGAATTCAAGAAAGCCTGGGATAAGCACTGAGGTTTCCTAGTTGCAAAGCAGTGAAGGGGAAGACAGTGAGCATCCAAGTTAGTCTAAGGCAGTGTTCTAGAAAAAATGTTAGCAGATTAGATAGGCATACAGTGGCCTAGAGATTTTTTTTTTCTTTTTTGGGCCCAGCAGTTTCCTCCTGCTCCTTGGTCTTCCAGCTCAATTAGAACTGGCATCCACAGGCTTTGGAGCCACGAGCCTTCATGTTCAACTGCCAAATGCTTTTAACCCTCTATTTTATATACTTTCCTCCAATGCAGTCCTGCCACTGCAGGAAGTCGTGGATCCCTCTGAAACCCACTAATGTGGACCTTAAGTCCAGCCAGTGTGTGACAGCACTGAGCAGAGTAAGTCTCCCTCCCCGCCAGGGGCTATGAATGCTGCCTTGGCAGCAACCCCGGGTCAAACCCCACTTTGAGCAATCGCTGGAATAGCAAGAGAGAAAAGGAATTAAATAAACAAATAAGCCGGACTGGGAAGCAGAAATCGCTAAGTTTCTATACTACTCACTATTGTTACACTACTGCAGTATCTCTCTAGTCAGAGATAAGCATTAGCATCAATGATGCCCCTCAGGGGGATACCTCTAACCAGAGGTTGGCATTAGCCATCACTGAATCACCAACTGATAAGTTTCCTGAAGTCTGTGAAGTAACTGAGAAAGTTTTCAGCCCTGCCCTATTGCCAGATATGTCATGGTAGCTCCCTTGCTAAACATGATAACAATATGTCAGCCCAGTGACATCTTGTAAGTGATTTGTCCTTATTCTTTCCAGCATGGTAGATGACTATGCCTCTCACCATCTTTAGCAGACTGCAGCTTTTGTGGGGGTTAAGAATTATGCTCCACTCTCTCTCCCACATCTTCCAGGAAGGGAAGGATCTAAAAAGTCTATATACATAGCTGTTCTGCTCAGGACATAATGGGAGAATTCTTCAGACAGGGGGAAGGGAACCATCTGCAAGCATTTTACACCCCACTTTACCCAGCTACCCCTAGGAAATACTTCTGAGACTATTTTCTCTCCTTCCCTGTGTTAAAAGCAGATCCCCCCCCCCCCCAAGGGATGCTGGAGAATCACTTCTGCTCTGCAGAGAGGAAGGGAGAAGTAATCTAACTGCGGCATCGCTGGGAAGGCCCCAGCACTGATCCCCCATGGAGCTCCTTACCTAAGTCAGGGGGACTGCTCAGAAGAGGTCATATAAGGGGGGGGGGGGGGGGTAGAGAGAATAGTGTGTAGCAGCCTCCATAATATATACACCCCCTCTTATCCACTTCCTCAAAGCAGCCACCCCCATAGGCAGAGCCACCCAGAACTTCTGTCAATTCGCGAGAAAGACGCCGGGAAGGCCCAGGCAAGGAGAGCTCTGGGGGTAGGACGTGCCAGGACGGGGCTCATTCAGTAGAGGCAGGAAGGGGAATACTCTGAGGGAGGCTCCAGGAAGAGGGGGGCAGTTTTAGGGGGGGTGGTTACAAGGATAGTTTTGGAGGGGCAATTAGGAGTATAGATCTGGGGGGGGGGGGGGAGGAGGCAGATTGGAAGCGGGGGTTGGGGGGGGGCACTTTGGTGAGGGGCATAGTTTAGGGAGAGAGAGGAATACTTTGGGGGGTTCTGGAGAGAGGACCCCGGAAATGGGAAAGTTTGGGGGTCACAGGCAGATTTGCTTGCTTATGGGGGGGGGGGAGGGGGGTGCAAGGGGAAGGCAGTAGTTTTGGGGTTAGGGGAGGGGGGGGATCGCTCTCACCTCCCACTCGGTACATGTTGGCGGCCATCGCTACTCCCCGCCGGGAGTCTCCACCCCCGTCGTAACCCCCCACCCCCACAGGCGCTCCGTCCCGTCTCCGGCCTCCGCGCTCCCGCCGCCCGAGCCTCGCGCCGCCGACGTCACGCGCAGACGCAAGGGGGGCGAAGGGGGCGGGGACACGCCCGGGCGCTTCCGGAGAGACGGCCGGAGAGAGCCGAAGGTTGCCGAGGAGGACCCTCCGAAAGTTGCCGGCGAACGGGATCACGACCTTTTCTAGGATTCCTGCTTGCAAGAGTGCGCGATCCAGGGTGACGAGGAAGCGATATATACAGGATCGCGCCGAGTCTTTCTTGTAGGGAAAGGCTCTCGATTTAAAAAGAATGTGTTTTCGTTGCTAGCACTTAAAACCTTTCTGTCGTTTATGCACTTGGCACCTTAGTGCCTGCAAAATACTGTATCCATTAGATGACTGTTATCAGTGTGGCTAAGGCTGCCACCTCACCTATGTCTGTGCAAAGAGGCTAATCCACTACTGGTTTTGTCCCATTGCAGACTAACAGGCCGATGCAATATAGGTGCGCAAAAAAATGGGCGTTCATCATTGAGCGCCCACGTTTGTAACGCGCGCCCATCCTCTTCTCCTGGGCACGCGATGCAGTAGGCAAATGAGTTGCTGCGTTAAAAAGGAGGCGCTAGGGGAAATTGTGAGACCCTAGCACTTCCTTAGCATCAGACACCCAGGAGAAGTGGCAGTGTGCGGGTTAGGAAAACGGACGCTCAATTTTCTAACTTGTGCACAGCCATGGTTTAGGAAAATGGACGCTCATATTTCCCTGTACAAACCCAGATCAGTCAGGACTCCTGGGTTTTGCCTTCCCTCCAGCGGATGGAGAGAAAGTTTTACTGACGCTGCCACATAACACCAGGTGCCAACTGCAGTCCCTTAGTCTTTCTCCGTCTCCAGCAGATGGCGGAGGTGCAAAATGTGCAGCCTTAGACTAATTAAAAAAAACAAAAACCCAAGAAAAAGACAAAGACAGAATTGGACTTTTGGAGATTGCCTCCCAAGGGGTTGCTAAGACCTGGTGGGGCCATTCCCCTCTGGTTTCTGAGGTGGAGGAGCAGGGGGTTGGGGACCCTTTATTCAGTTCCTGATCGCCAGTGAAGGGCTGAATGCTGGTGGTCCCAGTTCCCTCGCCCTCAGGAGAATAAACATAGCCTGCGGCCAGCCTTCATTTTTCAGGGAAGTGCTTTTTTTCCCCTGAATTTGTCTGCCTTCATAAAGTTTAAAAAAAAAAAAAGATTGAAAAGAGAGCAGTTTTGTGTGTTTGACCTTAGTCCGGCAGTGGAGCCTTGCTCTCTCGAGGGGATCCCGGCACCCCAGCGACATGCCTCGCGGTTTGAGCTGAACGCTCTGTGGGAACGCGTGTGTCTTTCCCGCGAAGGCCATTGTAACAGAATTGCCAAGGCCCTGCAGCTCTTCAGTCGGAGAAGGGAGCGGGGAGCAGAAGGGGTCGATGCCTTGGCCGTTCGGCATTCTTCTGTACGTGTTTTCCCCCCGTGCCCTCTGGTGGGCAAAGTTTTGCGGCAGGTAGACATCCATCCGGGCGAGGTAATCCTGGTGGCGCTGGAGTGGCCAAGGTGATCTTGGTTTGCAGACCTGATAAACTTAGCGGTAGATGGTCCAGTGAGACTCGGTTCTATTTATTCCAATCAAGCGGCTCGCTTCTGTCTCGTGGCTTGGCTTTTGAGAGGAAGTACTTAAGGAAGAGAGGATATTCTGAGGACGTTATTGCAAGTAAGAAAGACTTCCAGCTCTTTGGCATTTGTGAGGCTATGGATAGTTTTTGAGGTCTCGAGGGCCGAGCAAGGAGTGGATCCCATGCGGGCCTCCGTGACTCATATTTTGGCATTTTTACAGAAAGGCTTGCTGAAGGGGTTGTTTTTTTAACTCCCTCAGAGTTCAGGTGGTGGCATTGGGCTGCTTCTGAGGCGGCGCATCCAGATGTAATGTGGTTTTTCCGGAGGGGGCGAAACATCTGCATCCTCCGCTTCAGAAGTGGTGTCCTTCCTGGAACTTTAACTGAGTCCTTAAGAGCTTGAGTGCAACACCATTCGAAGTTCTGCCTGAAGGATTTCGGAATCGCAGGCATTGTCTTGAGGAGAGCCCTTTGTGAGGATTTCGGATTCCGGGGTTTCCTTGAGGACGGTTCCTTCTTTTTTTGCTGAAGGTGGTTTTGTCATTTCACTTGAATCAGTCAGTGGAACTACCGGCCTTTTTCAAGTTTGGATGCTAAGGTGCTTCATGCTAGAAAGTTAAGAACAGAAGAACATGCCATACTGGGTCAGACCAAGGGTCCATCAAGCCCAGCATCCTGTTTCCAACAGTGGCCAATCCAGGCCACAAGAACCTGGCAAGTACCCAAAAACTAAGTCTATTCCATGTTACCATTGCTAATGGCAGTGGCTATTCTCTAAGTGAACTTAATAGCAGGTAATGGACTTCTCCTCCAAGAACTTATCCAATCCTTTTTTAAACACAGCTATACTAACTGCACTAACCACATCCTCTGGCAACAAATTCCAGAGTCTAATTGTGCGTTGAGTAAAAAAGAACTTTCTCCGATTAGTTTTACATGTGCCCCATGCTAACTTCATGGAGTGACCCCTAGTCTTTCTACTATCCGAAAGAGTAAATAACCGATTCACATCTACCCGTTCTAGACCTCTCATGATTAAGTTAAGACGCTTGGATCTCAAGTGTGCTTTGTTGAGGTACCTTGAGATCACTACAGTTTTCAGCTAACGGATCACCTTTTTGTGCTATGGAGTAGTGCAAAAAGGGTTGTAAAGCTTTGAAGACCCCAATTGCACGGTGTTTAAAGGATGCTATTGGTTTAGAGTACATCTGTCAGGGTCGACCTGTTCCGGAGGGGGTTATGGGCTCATTCGACCCATTCTCCGGCAGCATCCCAGAAGATTTGTAGGGTGGCTACTTGGAAGAATTTGCACACTTTTGCGAGGCATTATCGTTTGAATGTCCAGGCCCCAGAGTCAAGGGGCTTTGTGGAAAGTGTGCTTCGAGGGGGACTCACAGTCCCACCCCATTTAGGGAAGCTTTGGTACATCCCAGGAGTCTGGACTGACCTGGGTACGTACAGGGAAAGGAAAATTGGTTCTTACTTGCTAATTTTCATTTCAGTAGTACCACAGATCAGTCCAGAGTCCCGCCCAGAGGAGGTCTTGGATTTGGAGAGTCCGCTTGATCTGTTACAGTAATCAGTCTGAAGAATGGCGCAGGTTTTATATGTAGTCCTGCATGATTTTTGTTATTGAAGTCAAGGTTATCTGTTCTGAGTTTCCAACTTCCCACTGCTCGTTCAGGGTAATATAACCTGGTTGTTGTGATTCCCATCTTGGCTTGGGTACTTATCAATACTGAAGGACTGCAGGTGGCATCTCGGGTTATGTGGCAGTGTCAGTAAAACTTTCTCTGTCTCCATCTGCTGGAGGGGAGGCAAAAACCCAGGAGTCCGGACTGATCTGTGGTACTGCAGGAATGAAAATTAGCAGGTAAGGGCCAAGTTTTCTTTTCTGCTTTTCTGTTAACTTTTGGAGCTCCTCGAGACTTAACGCCAGCTCCGGGCTGATGTTAATTTTTGAGAGTAAAAATGTGCATGTTGGGCGCACATTTATTTTTTACATAAGGGGGGGAGGGAATAGCTAATAGCCTCATCAATATGGCATTTACATGTGATAAGCGCCATTAGCTACGCGCTGGTTTGGACGTGCTAATCCCCTTATTGCATAAGAGATTATGGATGTGCATCCAAAACACACGTCCAAGTGACGGGTTAACCTGTGCGCTAGCCTGAGCACACGGTATTGCATCGGCCTCTTGGAGTTGGAGTTTTGATTTATCCGACAAGTAGCAAGAGGTTCTTTTCTGTGAAATTTGGTGAAACTCATTTTTATAACAAAACAAAGAGACCACTGATAATAGGGTTTCAACAAAAAATAAAAACAGAAAGGAAAATTGCTGCTATTTTTTTTTACTTAGCTTGCATATACAATATTCCAGCGATTCCCAACAAGCTTGGTAGGGCACGTTGGCGTGCCTTCAGATCTGATCAGGCGTGTTGCTCCGATCCAGACCAGCACCTGAGCTCTGCCCTCGACACCTCACAGCAAAAAGAGTCACCCGCCGGGGCTCAAACATGTGGAAGCTCCTTTCTGAGATCATGTGTAATCGTGTGTGCCTCGTCTTCCTGGATACGGGATGAGCCTTGGTATGTGGCGATCAGCGGGCAGCATGCAGGGCATGGATAGTCAGGCCCCGCTTTGTGTAGCACGCGTCCCTGATCTTCCCTCTCCCGAACCTCCCAGAGTGAAACCGGGAGAACGGGCACCAAGCACTGGATGTGACTCATTCTGAATGTCGGGGGTAGGGCCGGATTTAAGATTGAAATGCCCCTAGCCAAAGGATTGAGGATGGGGAGTTTTGCCCGGGAAATCAGAGGGCAGCAGGGGAAGTCCCGGTTTTTAGGCGTCTTCAGAATTTGGGGCCTTAGTTGCCTGTGCTTAACTCTGGCTCTGGTTGGGAGCAGTAGCAGTGGAGGAGCTCTGGCAACCACATACGACATCCAAGATAACTAACTGTGTGCATCACACTTCCTCCTTCCTGCGCTTGTATATCAGAGGGATCTAGCCCATAGTGAGGAGTTCATGTGTGTCTCCGCCCCTTTCTCTCCCTTTGTTTTAATGGTTGGAAGACTGCTGGGATTTCGGTGCTTCCATAGCTTTTCTTTGACCATGAGCCCTCTCCATAGCCAGACCTTGATATGTCAATAGGCCTGGGCAGAAATTTGGGGGGGGGGGGGGGCAGCAGGCTGGCTGAAGATTTACTACCTTCCAACTAGTAGAGAACAGCTCTCTGCTTCCCGATCCGGCCTTTCTTCTCCCAGACGGCACGCAGAGAACAGAAGGGAAGGAGTGAGCCTGGAGCAAGACAGCAACAAGGAAATCATTTTTGGGAGATTAGTGGGGGATGAGAGGGAAAGAGGGGAAGGGGTGGAGGGTATGCCTGCGTGAGAAAGAGAGAGGTGAATGTGGGGAGGGAGGCAGTGTTTCGGTGTGTGTGTGTGTGTGTGTGTGTCTATGCCAGATTGGGTGAGAGGCAGAAAGGGCATGCAAGGCAGCCTTTGAAATTCAGGGGCACCCAAATTTTGGTTTAGTGTGTGCTAACCCAAAAACGAATTTTTCCCAAAATTTCGGGAAAAATTCGTTTGGGTTTCGGGGTTCCCAAACCAGGACAAATTAGGCAATTTCGTTGAAATTGCCTAATTCGTCCTGATGAATGCACATCCCTACTACTTATCCCTCATCAAAGAGTGTCCCACATCTAAGGAGAAGGAGGGTCAGGACAGCTATCAGCCATATGTTACAGTACCCCCCGCCTTCTAAGCCTTCTCCCCAGGCTCTTTGGCCTGGGCCTGTGGGGGGAAAGACTGTGAAACCTTCTGGTTAACTGCAGGGCATGGATATTCTTGGCCGGTTCCCATGTGTTCTCTTAGGAACCAAATCCCTTTCATGATATGAGGTAAAATAACGACTCTGACCTCTGAGTTCAGGATTGTTATGTTCTGTGTGTCTTGAACTAGTAGTGGGCCCTTGGGTCATGGCGAGTGAAGACTCCACGCACAGGGAGGAGCCCTGTGGGCACTCACCACAACAGGCAAGGTCTCAGCAGTGATGGACAACAGAGGAAATAACTTTATTATATAGCGAATGGTGATCCGAAGAGCGGAGCAGTAGAGTCAGTCCAGAGAGTGAGACCTGTAGCTGGTCAGTCCAGTAATAATCCGCAGCGTGGAGTAGTCTGGTGAATACCTTCTCTAAGCTTCCGGCCTACCCCGCAACTTTCCTGGCGACGCTCTTGAAGATGGTGGTCAATACAGCCTGTCAAATCTATAAGGTCCTCCAAGGAGGAGGGGAGCTCCCGAGCAGCCAGATCATCTTTTAACTGCGAGGAGAGACCATCCAAGTAGATAGCTCGAAGGCAGACCTCCTGCCAAGTGAGCTCAGTAGCCAAAGTCCGAAACTCTATTGTATAATAAAAAAGACTTCGTTGTCCTTGACGAAGATGTAGTAGACTGGTGCTTGCTACAGCATGCCGCCCTGGATCATCAAAGGTCCGTTTGAATACAGCCACAAATCGAACCAGTTCTCTTAGCAAGGAATCCCAGGCCAGGGCCTTTCCTTCGAGGTGAGTCAAGATAAACGTGACCTTAGTTAGGTCATCCTGGAAGACAGAGGGCTGCAGAGCAAACTGCATATAGCACTGGTTTACGAACCCTCTGCAGAGCTTGGAGTCGCCGTTGAAATGTGGAGGCGCTGGAAGTGCCAGTAAGGCACATAGTGCCGATGGGGGTTGCTGTAAAGGAGGAGAAGTCGGGTCAATGCCTCGAGGAACTGCTGCTGTTCTTGTACCTTTGAAGCCAGGCTTGGGATGGCCTAGAGGGCACGCGGCTCCACCAAATCCATGGCCTTTGAAACTTGTTGCGTAGGAGGTGGATCCTTGGGCTGAGGTGGGGTTGATGCAACCCGTAGGCGAGGGCCTACGGGTCCCCAACATCAGCAGGCAGAGTGGGCTGGAGGCCACTGAAGCTTCACCTATACCAGCACACGTTCCCCTAAGGTTAAGCCTTTGGGTGCCGGGGCTGGCAGGACTTAGGCGGGCCTCGAGGTTGAGTATCAGTAGAGGCTGGTTCAGCCCAGAGACAGCAGCCAGCAGGTGGCATGATCTTATCCTGGACAGGATGCGGAACAGAAACCCAAGCTCCAGGGAACAGGATACTGAAGGTGCCTGAGCAAAGGAAGGCCAAAGCCTTAATAGTCCGTCCAGAGGACAGGGACAGAGGCATCACTGTCAAACTTGAGTAGAAGCGGACGACACCTGGAAGGTGTAGCAAGCAATGTGGAACTCTGGACCCAAGAAAGTCTGAGGCGAAGTCGTACATAGCAAAGTTCAAGGCACGGAGAAAACAAGCATGGTCAGATGCAGCAATGGTCAAGGCATGGAGAAGGCAGGCGTGGTCAGATGTAGCAATGGTCAAGGCACGGCGAAGACAGGCGTGGTCAGGCGTAGCAGAAGTCAGGCTTGGAGAAGGCAGGCGTGGTCAGGCGTAGCAGTGTTCAGGCTTGGAGAAGGCAGGTAGGCGAAGTCAAGCAAAGCAGTGTTCAGGCTTGGAGAAGGCAGGTAGGTGAAGTCAGGCGGAGCAGTGGTCAGGCTTGGAGAAGGGAGGTAGGCGAAGTCAAGCAAAGCAGTGGTCAGGCTTGGAGAAGGCAGGTAGGAGAAGTCAAGCAAAGCAGTGTTCAGGCTTGGAGAAGGCAGGTAGGCGAAGTCAAGCAAAGCAGTGGTCAGGCTTGGAGAAGGCAGGTAGGCGAAGCAGTGTTCAGGCTTGGAGAAGGCAGGTAGGTGAAGTCAAGCAAAGCAGTGGTCAGGCTTGGAGAAGGCAGGTAGGTGAAGGCAGGCGAAGCAGTGTTCAGGCTTGGAGAAGGCAGGTAGGTGAAGTCAGGCGAAGCAGTGGTCAGGCTTGGAGAAGGCAGGTAGGTGAAGTCAAGCAAAGCAGTGGTCAGGCTTGGAGAAGACAGGTAGGTGAAGTCAGGTGAAGCAGTGGTCAGGCTTGGAGAAGGCAGGTAGGCGAAGTCAGGTGAAGCAGTGGTCAGGCTTGGAGAAGGCAGGTAGGCGAAGTCAGGCGAAGCAGTGTTCAGGCTTGGAGAAGGCAGGTAGGTGAAGTCAGGCGAAGCAGTGGTCAGGCTTGGAGAAGGCAGGTAGGTGAAGTCAAGCAAAGCAGTGGTCAGGCTTGGAGAAGGCAGGTAGGTGAAGTCAGGCGAAGCAGTGATCAGGCTTGGAGAAGGCAGGTAGGCGAAGTCAGGCGAAGCAGTGTTCAGGCTTGGAGAAGGCAGGTAGGTGAAGTCAAGCAAAGCAGTGGTCAGGCTTGGAGAAGGCAGGTAGGTGAAGGCAGGCGAAGCAGTGTTCAGGCTTGGAGAAGGCAGGTAGGTGAAGTCAGGCGAAGCAGTTGTCAGGCTTGGAGAAGGCAGGTAGGCTAAGTCAAGTGAAGCAATGGTCAAATCCAGAAAGTCGATTAAACACAAGATGAGACGAACAGTGGAACAGAAACCAGGAATTTGGAGAATCAGGAACACGAACAAACAAGTACTGCAGCAACGAGCACTCGGAAACCAGTAACAGGAGACCAAGGAGACCTGTTGCAAAGGCAATACTGAGGAGCGCGACCTGAGTATTTATGTGCTGAAGGATCTGACCTGAGCATCCTGGTCTGCGGCTAGGTTCCCACCGCGGGCCCTTTAAATTATTCACTGATGCGCAAGCGTGCGCCTAGGGAGGGGTGCAGCGCTGCCGGCAGCGTATCTCTGTGAGGCCCGCGGAGAGGCCCGAGGGTTGGAGGCATCCTGGCTGGAGGTCCCGGGAAGCGGAGCAGGGCCAGAGGTGCTGGCGGGAGTCCGAGGTTGAGACTGGCGGCCCACTGCTGCCAGCGACGAGGAGCTGGAACCTGAAGCTTAGCAGAGAGGTGAGAGGACCGCACCACGGGGCAGCCGTGAGCGGCGAGCGTAACACTTGTCCTCTCAAGTCCCAGGTTGTAGACTCTGGGAGCGCACACATGTGCTGATGATTCTTCCCTCCATCACTTCCCTGCGGCACCAGTCAGTGAAGCCATTATCCTTTTCTTCAAAAGAGAGAATGTCAATGATCGCTTCCTGTTGAAACTTAGATGCTGAAACCTCCAAGCAATTTTTTTTTCATATCCAGCCAATTTCTATGTCAGAAGTGGGGAGGTATAATTGCCTCCGGCCAAGGACCAGTGGAAGCGCTTGAGTTCTGCAGGCCGCTAAAAGTAAAAAGTGCAGGGGTAGCAACAGAAGGCTCTGAGCAACACAGGGAGCCTGGTAAGATGAGGAAGGGAAGCAGTGCTGCACCGAGTGTCTTATTGTCCACCACGGGGGGAATGTGTGAGAATGGAAAGTAGTCTACTTACTAGCTTGGGTTTTGTATATGCATGTGAATGTCAACCTGGATTTTGTGTGTGCATTTGTGTATATGGCAGCCTGGATTTTGTGTGTGCGTGTGTATGGTAGCCAAGGAAGAACCAATGCAATTAGGCCGCAGTCACCTGATGTCAGAAGAGAGAAGATCACGGAAGAAGTTGGTGCTTTGCATGTATTGTGGACAAGCTGGCCATGCTGTTCAAACATGCCCTATATGTCCTGGAAACTGGCAGACCTAAGTCCTGCGGGAGGACTTTTCTTAGGTCTTACTGCACCCTCTCCTCCACTCTCTCTTCCTGTATCCTTGATCTGCGGACCCTTAGAATATCAGACTCTTGCCCTAGTGGACTCAGGGGCAGGAGGTAATTTCATTTTACAACGATTAGTGGAGCACTTGTGGATTCCCGCTACCATCATGATGTCTCCACTACTCCTATCTTCAATTCATGGAGAGCCCTTACTGGGCGAAGTAACCCAGCTCACCGAACCAGTATGTTTACGGACCAGTGCTTTTCATTCAGAAACTATCTCCTTCTTTGTTTTAGAGAAGGCCATGCACCCTATAGTACTGGGGCTACCGTGGCTGCAGCAGCTTATGCCTCAATTCAATTGGGCCACTCTGGAACTTTCACGTTGGGGTCCAGATTGCCATGGTAAATGTCTGATGGAGGTAGCTCCTATACTCTGCATGCCAACTGCCCCATTGATGCCTGGGTTGCTGCCTCAATATGCATCTTTTCAAGATGTATTTTCCAAAGAAGCTGCAGACATACTACCGCCACACAGATCCTATGACTGCGCCATCAATTTGAAGCCTAACACTGAACCACCCAAAGGACAGGTCTAACCTCTCTCCGTGGTAGAAAATAAAGCCATGTCCGAATATATACAGGAGAACCTTCAAAAAGGCTTCATAAGACCCTCCAAATCTCCTGCTGGTGCAGGCTTCTTCTTTGTGGGGAAGAAGGACAGAACGTTGCGTCCATGTATAGACTACAGAGGTCTAAACGAGATCACTGTGAAAGACCACTACCCCTTACCACTCATCTCAGAGCTATTTGATAGACTACAGGGAGCCAAGATATTCTCCAAGCTTGATCTCAAGGGAGTCTACAACTTAGTTTGCATCTGCTCAGGCGATGAATGAAAGACAGCCTTCAATACCTGGGACGGTCACTTTGAATATCTACTGATGCCCTTTGGCCTGTGCAACGCCCCAGCTGTCTTCCAAAACTTGATGAATGACATTCTGCAGGACCTTCTCTACAAATGTGTCATTGTATACTTAGATGACATCTTGAAATTTTCCCAAGACATGACCACTCATCTGGAGGATGTCAAACGAGTACTGCAAATACTCCACGAGAATCGTCTATACATCAAGTTGTCTAAGTGCGAGTTTCACAAGGAATCAGTGCCTTTCTTAGGGTACATTGTTTCCAGATGGATCCACAGAAGCTGGAGAGCATTAAGAAATGGACTCAACCCACAGGTCTAAAGGCTCTCAGACAATTTCTGGGTTTCACCAACTACTACAGAACATTCATCAAGAATTACTCCTCACTAACTGTTCCGCTTACAGCGATGACGAAGAAAGGTGCCAATGTTGCCAATTGGTCTACGGAGGCAGTAACAGCATTCCAGAAACTGAAAGACGCCTTCTTGAGCAAGCCATGCCTCCAACATCCGTATCCAACTAAGCCCTTCATCGTTGAGGTCGAAGCCTCAGATGTTGGCACAGGGGCCATGCTAAGCCAGGCCAGTGATTCTAAGGCCTTACACCCATGCTCATTTTTCTCCCGCCGCTTCTCACCAGCAGAAAAGAACTACGGAATAGGAGATAAAAGGCTCCTGGCTATAAAGATGGCATTCAAGGAGTGTTGCCCTTGGCTCAAAGGAGCACAACATCAGATCACAGTCTTTACAGACCATAAAATCTGAAGTACCTCCGCCACGCACAGTGCCTAAACCATAGTCAAGCGAGATGGTCCCTGTTCTTCAACAGATTTGACTTTGTGCTGAAATACCGCCCTGGAGATAAGAACGTCAGAGCAGATGCCCTATCTCGCTCATTCCTCTCTAAGGACTTTCCAGATGAACCGCAACTTATCATTGACCCGAAAAGAGTTATCTAGACAGCTACTCACCCAGTACTCGCGGGTAAAACCATTGTACCCAAGAACCTAAGGAAAAAGCTGTTAGCATGGGCTCATGACTCTAAACTGGCTGGACACCCTGGTCAACGCAGAACTCTGGCTAAACTGCAGAAGTATTACTGGTGGCCCTCCATGAAGGAAAATACGTTCTCCTACATTGCTTCGTGCTCAAATTGTGCCAGACAGAAACTGCCACCCAGTCATCCTTGGGGCCTACTCCAACCCTTGCCAGTACCAGACGAGCCATGGACACACATTGCTACAGACTTAGTGGTAGACTTACCACTCTCAGGAGGAAACAACACGATCTGGGTAACAGTAGATCATTTCTCAAAGATGGCTTACTTCGTGGCTCTCCCTGGCTTACCCACAGCCATGGAGCTTGCTAAGCTCTTCATCACGCACATCTTTTGCCTACATGGCATGCCAAAGCATATCGTCTCTGATCAAGGAGCCCAATTCACAGCTAAGTTCTGGAAGGCATTCTGCAAAAAGTTTGATATCTCTCTCGACTTCTCCTCAGCATACCATCCACAGTCTAACGGGCAAATGGAGAGAATGAATAGGACACTCAAGCAGTTCATTTGTGCCTACATGGGCACTCGTTAAAATGATTGGGCTGAACTGTTACCCTGGGCTGAATTCACCATCAACTCTCATCCAGCAACATCAACTGGATCAACACCATTCGAAGTGGTATACGGACGACTACCATTATTACTACTACCACTTCCACTGTCAGTGTCGTCCCCGGCAGCTCAATCTACTGCCAAAGATATTCAACAACTATGGACTCACACCAAAGAGATGCTTCATAAAGCAGGACAATGAGCAAAGAAAGGCTATGATGCTCATCACTTCAAGGCTCCATATTTCCAGCCTGGTGACAAAATCTGGCTATCCACAAAGCATTTAAGACTCAAGCTACCTTCAGCTCGTTTTATTCCACGCTTTGTTGGACCCTTTCCCATTCTCCGATGACTAGGCAATCTCACATACAGTCTGAAGCTTCCACCGGCATTGAAAATTCATAATGCGTTCCACGTCTCACTATTGAAGCCAGTAGTCCTTAGTGAGTTCTCAATCAAGACACCTGAACCTACACCCATTGATGCAGAAGAAGACATCGAATACAAGGTAGATGCTATCCTTGACGTAAGAAAGAGAGGCAGTTTATGGAATACCTCCTGTCAAGGGAGGGTTATGGACCTGAAGAAAACTCTTGGGAACCTTTGGCAAATATCATGGATAAAGAGATGCTGCAACAATTCCACAGAATGCATCCTCAGAAACCAAGACCAGGTAGGAAGCCTGGAGGGTGCCCTTTGAAGGGGGGTACTGTTGTGTCTGTCGGTCTTAGACGGCTTCACCCCTTATGCCTCACCTTATTCTCAGCTCCTCCCGCTTCCCTTGGGAAAATGGCTACTGCCGCGTCTGCAAGCCGCCCTCTCCGGCGACCCTGGAACGGCTATGGCGTTACCTCCCGCCATATTCCTCCCAAGGGCCTACTAGGGTGCGCTACTCACGTCTTTATTCCAGCAATGGCGTGAACCTCGGGAGCGTCCCCCTCAAGTGACGTCACTCCATCCGGGTATATAGCCTGTACTTTTTTGCTAGCTCCCTGAGTTAGCAACGGATTGGTCTCAGCTGGTCTAAGCTACTCTGCCGCTGGAAGCTCTCTTTCTGCCCTTTGGGGTATTGACTAACCTGGGTACCCGCTCCTCGGGGGCCCTCTGCTTTAGTTCAGGTGGCCTTACTGGGATCAGGTACTCGCTCCTCGAGGGCCTGCTCTCCCTGCCTTGGTGCCTGTACCATCTTCTTCAACCTGGTGGAATGGCCAACCTACAGCTACCATCTAATGAGTAATCTAACTCTCAGTCTATCTCATCTACAGCATTGCCTTGCCTTGCCTGGGAAATCTACACCGGAATCCCCTACACCGACGAGGTGAGACGGGTTCCCTCTGCCGAGGGTCCCAGGACTGCTACCTCTGGATCACCTCACTACTGCCACCTCTGGTGCTATACATCAAGCTGTATAATAAAAGAGCTAAATTCTGTATTTGTGCATCCTGAGTCTAGCCCAGTACTGTGGCTCCCCACGGGGCTCCTCCCCGTGGGCGTGGTCACCTGCCACAATACCCAAGAATCCACACACACACCGCTAAAACATAACAGATGGCTAACTTAATGGATTCGGCTCAGCTCACCGCATTGCAGGCCATTCCAGGCCTGGCCCAGCGAATCTCTGAACAGCAGAATGCACTGGAGAATTTGACTGCTGCATTCAACCAACTGCACGCACAGATGAACTTACCCACCACCACAGGTAAAGAAGTTACACCGCCAGAAGTGACGGTCAAGACAATTGTACCTCTATCTGCTCCAACACGCTTCTCGGGGGAAGTTTGGAAATGTAGAGGTTTTATTAACCAGTGTTGCATGCACTTTTCCCTGCAACCTAGTGTGTATGTATATGTGTGTGAATGGCAGCTTGGATTTTTAGTGTGTGTGTGTGTGTGTATGTGTGTGTGTGTGAATGGCAGCCTGGATTTTGAGTGTGTGTGTGAATGGCAGCCTAGGTTGTTAGTGTGTGTGTGTATGTGTGAATGGCAGCAAAAGCTATGTGTGAATGGCAACCTGGATATTGTGTGTGTGTGTGTGTGAATGGCAGCCTGGATTTTGAGTGTGTGTGTGAATGGCAGCCTAGGTTGTTAGTGTGTGTGTGTATGTGTGAATGGCAACCTGGATATTGTGTGTGTGTGTGTGTGAATGGCATCCTGGGATTTGAATGTGTTTGTGAATGGTGTTAATGTTGTGAGGTGTTGGAGTGGATTCTTGGGTACTGCAGTGATGGCCACTCCCACGGGGAGCAGCCCCATGAGGAACCACAGTACTAGGCTAGACTCTATACACGCAGACACGGAGAAGATAGTTTTATTGTACAGCAGGGTGACACTGCCTGGGAAACGTACAGCAGTGGTAGATAGCTCCAGCAGTGATAGTGCAGGGATCCTCGGCTGAAAGGACCCGTCTCACTCTAGTAGGTGGAGATAGCTTGGAGAACAGGAACAAGTCCCAGATGTAGAGCTCTGAAGCTGTAGAGGAGATAGACTGGGACTCACTGAAGCAGAAGCTGTATCTTTGAGAGTCCTGGCAGGCAGAAGTTGTAGAGTGGAAGGCACCAGGTTAGGGAGAGCAGGCCCTTGAGGAGCGAGTACCTCGGATCCCAGGATAGGCCCCTGAAAGAAAGTAGAAGGGCCCCCGAAGAGCGGGTACCCAAGTTAGTAGAATTACCCCGAAGGGCGAAGAGAGCTTCCTGCAGCAGCTAGGAAGCGGCAGAGCAGCTTAGGCCGGAGCTATTCCAATCCTTGCTAACTCAGTTTGTTAGCAAACGAAGGGCAGGCTAAATACCAGGATGTACTGACGTCACTCGGAGGGGACGCCCCCGAGGTTCCCGTCATGACATAGATAAAGACATGGGTGGCGTGCGCGCACGCACCCTAGGGGGCCCTCAGGAAAATCATAGTGAATGCCATCACCGTTGCCAATCCGGGACACCGGGGAGAGCGGCATGAAGATGCGGTGGCAGCCAACTTCCCAAGGCTTGAGGAGGGAGAAGGAAGAAAGGTGAGGCACAAAGGTCGAAGCCGTCTGAGACCGATGGACGCAACAGTGTGTTTGTCAGCCTGAATTGTGTATTTGTGTGTATCTGTGTGTGTATGGCAGCCTGGAGTTTGTGTGTGTTTGTGAATGGCACCTTGAATTTTGTGTGTGTGTGAATGTTAGCCTAGATTATGTATGTGTGGGTGGGTGAATGGCAGCCTGATTTGTGTGAGTGTGTGTCTGAATTGCAGCCTGGATTTTGAGTTTTTGTGTGTGTGTGAATGACAGCCTGGATTTTGAGTTTGTGTGAGTGAATGCAGCCTGGGTTTTAAGAATGTGTGTCTGAATAGAAGCCAGGGCTATGTGTTGGGTAAAAGACATGGAGGGAGCTGGTGATGGTTTAAAAGAGGAAAGTTTATATGTTCATGTATCCAAAGTGGCAGAGGACCAAAGAGGAAGAAACCTGGACAGACTGAGTGAGCCAGTATCTGCCATCATCTACTGTGTTGCTTTTGAGGTCCTTATCAGCAAGAGATTTGTCAAACGCCTTCTGAAAATCCAAATACACTACATCTACCGGTTCACCTTTATCCACATGTTTATTAACCTCTTAAAAAAAATGAAGCAGATTTGTTAGGCAAGACTTCCCTTGGGTAAATCCATGTTGACTGTGTTCCATTAAACCATGTCTTTCGATATGCTCTACGATTTTGATCTTGAGAATAGTTTCCACTATTTTTCCTGGCACTATATCTTTTTTTAGATGCGGCGACCAGAATTGTACACAGTATTCAAGGTGTGGTCTCACCATGGAGCGATACAGAGGCATTATGACATTTTCCATTTTATTCACCATTCCCTTTCTAATAATTCCTAACATTCTGTTTGCTTTTTTGACTGCTGCAGCACACTGAGCCGACGATTTCAATGTGTTATCCACTATGACGCCTAGATCTCTTTCCTGGGTGGTAGCTCCTAATATGGAACCTAACATTGTGTAACTATAGCATGGGTTATTTTTCTTATATGCATCACCTTGCACTTATCCACATTAAATTTCATCTGCCATTTGGATGCCCAATTTTTCAGTCTCACAAGGTCTTCCTGCAATTTATCACAATCCGCTTGTGATTTAACTACTCTCAATAATTTTGTATCATCTGCAAATTTGATTATCTCACTCGTCGTATTTCTTTCCAGATCATTTATAAATATATTGAAAAGCACTGGTCCAAGTACAGATCCCTGAGGCACTCCACTGCCCACTCCCCTACCTTGAGAAAATTGTCCATTTAATCCTACTCTCTGTTTCCTGTCTTTTAGCCAGTTTGCAATCCATGAAAGGACATCGCCACCTATCCCATGACTTTTTACTTTTCCTAAGTGAATGGCTCCTTCCCATTAAACATCCTACACTAACTAGCTGACACCTGACAGCCAGGCCTTAATGGTAACAGAACAAAGGGTCTGTCATATGAGTAAGGGGAGGCACCAATCTGTACAACCCCTCCCTTTGAGGGCGCTGGAATGGCTGTGAGGATTTATAAGCAGCTCTCTCCTGGGAGCTCTGGAGGCAGTGTAGTCGAGTTGTGAGGTTTGGAGGAAGTTGGAGATTTTTCCCTTCATTTTGATTTTTGGGCCTGCCTGAGATTAGAGTTCCATCTTGCCTGTAGTCCTTGGGTCAGATCAGGGACTCCACTCCTGTATCCCACTTCTTAGGTACAAGGTGGTTTGCCCTGGGACTATTTTGAGGGATTTTTGCCTTACTTGTAAGAGGGCTGTGAGAATCCAGGGTGTTGGCTTGAGGAGAGATCTGGGGGGAAACCTCTCTTTGGGTTAGAAAGACCTGCCCTTCTGTGACCTTGCCCTGGGAGCAGAGGAATGGTGGTGACTCGCAACAGCATCTTCTGGAGTTATTCAATCAGAGTTGGGGCAAAGGACATTTGTGTTGAAAGATTTAGAAGGCAGTGTTTTGGCTGCCCCTCTTCCTACCCTTCCAAGGAACAGCTGGAGCTGCCTGTTCCAGAGGGGATCCCTCCCATCAGGGATTCAACTGCGAGATAAAAATAACAAAGAGGCTCGCCTACTGTTGGCGGGTGTTCATCTTCTGTGATAGAGGCCCATAAGCACCATCTGAATCCAGACATTACAGTGGTCTTGTTTCAAGCAGGGGCCGTGTGACGCTGGTTTCTGCTCCACATTCCTCCATTATCTGGTATTACCTCGGGAACAAATACTCTCTTAAGAATCTCTGCTGTCTGGGAGAGAACCCAACTTAGAAGAACAGATGTTCACAGCCCAGTTATTACAGGGAAGACTATTGGTGGGTGGGGGGCATCTGAATAATAGGTTACTGGCAGTACGCTGACATTAAACTCTTGTTTGTTCTGTCCTCACAGATCAAGTTCGGTTCTGAACTCTGCCATAGAATCGGTTGTCTGCCCACGACTCTATCCCAATGTACCTACTCTCCCTCTAGGGGAATCGATTCTAACTGGCTTCAGTTATTTTTTTAGAACGCGTTGCTTCAGCCCCAGTTTCACTGCACCGCATGCGAGGACGGGATCTGTCTGAGCCGTGCTGGTGCTGTCAGGGTCTAAGCAAAGGGCTCTCGCTAGCGCTGCTCTACGTGGGCTATAACACTGTGTTTCAGTAAACTAAGTTAGCAAGGTGCCCTGGGAGGCCCCCCCTCCGGTATGTCAGTGTGCTTGTGCGACTCACGCATGACGACGCATGTCTGGCATAAAAGCTTAAACAGAGTGTAGCATGTGGGAGCGCTGGTGGTTAGGCAACAGAGGATTCAGAGACCCGAGGGAGCACTAACAGCAGAGCTGAGGGATGGGGAGGGAGAATCTAGCACCTGTAATGGGTTAAGGAGAGACACTATCAGCAAGCAGAAGGGAAGACCGTCTTCTGACTGCAGGGTAGGTGGAGGTGAGGCCCAGCTCAGGACAGTGGAGGAAACACTTAACCATTGCTTGATTTGCTTGTGGTCCTCAAGGGATTTTGCTTTTTCATAGATTTGCATAATGTCATAGGTACAGCTCTCACACGGGGCATTTTGCCCGGTCCTAAGGCTTCCATTGTTTGAGCTGCTCGATGCAGGGGGGGGAGGGGAGGGGGACGTGCTAGTGGCGGCGGTTTTCACGCTGCATCCTGCCTGCTGCACCCAGGTGTCTGCAGGGCACAGCTGCAGAAGCACACCGTCCCGCTAACCCACGTCGCCTCTGGAAGGTCAGGCTGTGAAGTTTCACAAACACTTTATTCCATTTCCAAAAGACTGGTGTTAAGTTATGATCAGTCAGCCGACTCCAGTTCTTCAGCTCATTATCAGTGTATTTACATACTATTGCTATTCTCCAGATAAGATGAATCTAATGTTAGCATTTTAGGAAAATATCGGCGAATGTAAACAAATAGAATTCACAGAATAGTTACAAAGCACTGCCAGTACTTCCAGCAATAACCCATCTGCTCTCAGTGTCAGCAGGATACCACACGCATCACCTCTAACACTACGCACGGACCCTCCAGAATCTCACTAAAATTTCACATCCAAATCCCACCCTCTCTTTTCATCCCTCTCCTCTTCACCACCGCGTTCTGTTTCAAATTTCACTCAGAGCTCTGTTGAAACAGATAACATAAACCTTCGTTTTGTTTATTCTTCTGCAAAAAAATGTTAACCGCCGTGACTAGTAAAGCATTGCCAAGCTCTGAGAGAATATGGCGATCAGCCTCCGCCTCCGCTGAAAATACAGGGTGGCAGATCAGCTGGGCTTATCCCTTGATAAAAAAAAAAGTCAGGCTGCAGAGCTCTGGGCCTGATTCTAAGGCGGTGAGAGGGGAAGAGGCCTACAGGCCCAAACAGAGTAAGATCTGGCTTCTGTTCAGCCCTGCCTTGCACTTAAATCGCGGGCGGCATGGATCTCTTAAATGTACAGTGTAAAAAGCAGGAGACACAGCGTCACAGCGGAAGTCTCAAGGCCCCAGTGTGTTAAGAACGAAGGCTCGGAGCCTAAAGGTGTGAGGAGAAAATGCGGCCCAGATCCCAGGGTATGCAGAAATTAAGGCTCACAACTTTAGGGTGTGACAGGAGAAATCCCAGAGGCTCAGGTTATAAAAAAAAGGAGAAGGCCTACGGCCCTACAGTGTTGGAACGAGGGGAGCTATTTCCCTCAGCGTCAAAAAAGAATGTATTAGCCCCGTTCACACGGCTTAAATTTGTGTTTCCGTGAGGGACTCGCTGTTTTCCTCCACTATCTGAGTCTCATCTCTTGGCCTCATAAATTGTATCACTTTCCGAGTTACAGAAAGTACCCTCGATGCATTCCCACCTGCCATAATCATGGATTTTGCAGACTCTGGCAGAACTGGTTCTTGCCCTAAGCCCCACTCACATCCTTCAAGGGAAGGAGCAGAGCTTTAAGTCACACAGTCAGTAAACTTGTAGTCCTGGTGTTCCTAGGGTCCTAGGATCAGGTGGCCAGGGTGTCCGATCAGGCCCACAAATCATTCTAGCAATGCCAGAGATCAGGGATCTTGCGCAGATTCCACTAAAGAAGTTGACTGAGAGCGCACGAGGTCACCATCGCACACTCGCCACTGGAAGATGCTGGTGTCCTTCCCGCCCATAGAAATCAGGTGGCTGTCGTCATGCGTGAACCGCACGTTGGTCACATGACTTCCATGGCCGGCATACATGTGACTTGGTGCCTGCAGGGACAACAAGAGCATGAAATTAGTGATGGGGACACATTTTCCAAAGCAGTACCATGGCCAAAATAATCCTGGGCTACATTTACTGTATCTGTAGATACAAATAGCTAGGATTGCGTGTTGTTTTATGATGTCGAGTATTATTGTTGGTTACTGTATAAAGATTGTGTGGTATTTGTTGATTATGTAGGTCCATTATGTTTAATTGTATTGTATTGCATTTGTATTTGTAGAATTTGTTAGGTTGTTTTATTGTAAACTGCTTAGTCTTACAAGGAAGTTGTGGTTAATCAAGTTATAAATAAAATAAACTATGAACAGACCCCCTAGGCCCCATATACATTGTAGAAAGGTGGTAGAGTGGTTCCCCTAAGGGTGTATTTCCAGTAGAGAGATCTTAGGCCCTATTGCCTGTCTATAAAGATAGTACGGTGACCATGAGGTGTCCCTAAGGACTATATTCCTGAAGCAAAAACAGCAGAAGTCGAGTGGCACCTTATAGACTACTTTATTAAAGCATGAGCTTTCGAGGGCCGAGTCCATCAGATGCGTCTCTCCTCAAAAGCTCCTGCTTTAATAAATTAGTTAAAAGTCTATAATGTGCCACTCAATTCCTGTCTTTTTTTGCTGCACCAGACTAACACGGCTCTCCCTCTGAAGGAAACCTCCACCCCAGGCCTAGATCCTATATATATCCTGAGAAGCACAGTGGGGTCACGGGCATAGTTACTTGCCTTGGGCTTCGCACAGGGATATTGAAACAAATGAACTTTGCAGAAGTCGTCGGCCACAGCCACAACCCTCTCATTGTGGGAGCGACAGAGCGAGTTAATGTCTGTTCCGTCAGAACCGTCTGGCCACACACCTAGGGAGGAAGAAAAGGGCAGGTGACCCCACACATGCTCATGCTGCGTCACCACACGCACAGCCACAGAGATGTCCAGTTTTATCTCCCTAAGGAAAGCAGAGCAATCGGTAGGAAATCCTTGCAGGGTTGCTACAGTTTTTCATGTTTGGCAGGAAGATACCCTGTCCCCAGTTTAATCAAAGACTGGCATCATTTATTATAACTGTGCAAGCTGAAGATTTACTATAGAAGAACACAAATATAAAAAAGTCCTAAAAACAGGAATAGAACTAGACTCCCAAGTGTATTCCCATCCTCACTCTCCCTCTCCACAACCCCATCTTGTCACTCTCACACTCCCCCCATTCATACCTTGTGATTGCGGTACTGCCACAAGGAATCAACTGGTTTCTTTAGGTCAAGCAAATTCAGTCCTGGCTTTATTCCCACTGCATGTATGAAATTGTATTTATTGATTTTCTATGGAAAATGAGAACTGCAATGCTATGCATGCAAAGTGGGTAAAACCAGGACTGGATCAGCCTGACCAGAAGACATGGAGCCAGTTAACAACCTTAGGTTATCTTGAGAGAGGTAAGAATTCTGTTGCATGGCAGTGCCACCCCCTCGTCATTCCTGTTTATCCCCCCTCCCTTCCTTGTGATCACAGTGCTGTTGTGATAAGAGGTTGGATTGTGGTGAGCTGCAGGATCGTTATCATCAGACTCACCGAAGACATGGAACCCCAGGACACAGGTGTATGAGGCCCATTCCCGATCACGGCTCTCGAAACGATTCCTCAGAAGCTTGCAGCCTGCAGCCACATCCCCTGAACAGCCGAAGAGAAAAAAAAAGGCGCAGACTGAGAGACCCTTCGCAATGCTAGCCTGCTCCTCGTGTCTCCATACGTGAGGCGTGGAAGCTTCACTCTGAATCTAGAACCCCTACATCTGTAACACAGCCATTGCCCTTCTGCACATGTGAAAGCCCAAACAATGAACAAACTCAAATACATGCACAAGCAAACAGAAACATAGCGCGGTGTTGCACTGCACACACTCAAGAGAACAGCATGCACTCTGTTGTTATTTGTCCTTCTTGATACTTACAGTAAAGGATCTCATAGTCTCCGGAGTTTGACATGATGAACTTGCTGTCTTTTGACCAGTCAAGGTGGGTGATGAAACTGGAATGACCCTGAGACACAAGTATGGAACATTCCAGAATTTCACATATTCTGCTGCAAAGAGTCACATCCTGTCCCTCCCACTCTTCTTTGAACATAAGATGTGCCATGTTGGGTCAGACCAAAGGTCCATCAAGCCCAGCAACCTGAATACAACAGTAACCAACCCAGATCACTAGAGAATTCGTGGAGGACCCCAGCTAGTCTCTCTCCTTCATACACGGTCTTTTTGTCTCTTTAGCTGTACCCCTCTCCATGTCTATCCCCGTTCACCATTTTCTCTCTCTCTCTGTCTCTTGCTCGCCTTTCATCACTCTCTTGCCTTTCTCTGGGTTGAATCACAATCTATTCTAATGTTGCTGTGCAGGCACAGAGTGTTCTCTCTCGCAACATCCCACCCTGAGGGAGAGCTGGTCTCCTGCTGCAAGGTCAGGCTGATACGTGCCCAAGGTTAGGAAAGGGGTGGGGGGGAGAGGGACCAGGTTTCTGAGGGTACTGTGTGAAGGGATAGGACATACCGTGCACTTGCCAAAGCGGCTGTACTTCCTTTCATTCTCCGCTACGCTGTAAATGTAGATTAAATTGTCATGAGAGCCAACAGCCAGGAAGTTTCCATCTGTAATACAAAATAAAAAATCTGTAAGATTAGGGCAGCGAGGGAGAGACTAAGGAAGAAGAGGAATGGGGAAGAGAGGGACAGACTAAAGAAGGAAGGCAGTTTTTAAAATGAAGAAGAGGTTTGTTTATAAGGTTTGTTTAATCTTACCTGTTAATTTCCTTTCCTTGATTACTGCTAGACCAATTCAGATGTGTGAGTTTATACTATCTTGCCAGCAGATGGAGACAGAGAACCACAATTTTTTCAGTGATATCATCACTGTCTAGAAGGAGTGGTGCAAGCTAGGTACTTGCCAGTATCCTGATGTCAAAGCAATAGATTTCACAAATTACAAATCCTAAAAAAACTAAAGCCTTTATTACATACCAATGATTTCAGAACAGTTCTTCAGGCTCTTTTATTTTCCAAACTTGATTATTGTAATGCCCTGCTATTAGGCCTTCCTGCTTCAACAATTCACCCTTTACAACTTCTACAAAATGCCGCAGCTCGGCTCTTAACCAGCAGCAAAACATGCTATCATATCACTCTATTCTGAAAGACCTCCATTGGCTCCCCATTTACTAAGGAACCCATTTCAAATGTTTGACCCTAATACATAAAACAATACACGGAGACAAAATCGAATGGCTGAATGCCGCTCTACATATTCATACTCCTCAGCGAAACTTACGATCTTCTGGCAAGGCATTATTATCCATACTGTCCCCAAAATGAGCACATTTAAATACTGTTCGAGACAGAGCTCTATCCCTAGCAGGTCCTAAAATATGGAACATAAGGCTTGAGTCACACCCACATTCTTTTAAGAAAAAACTTAAGACATGGCTATTTGAACAAGCATTTTCATAGTCAGGCTGGTCCCCTTGCTTTAATTTATAATTTTAGTTTACTGTATTTACTTACTTTTACATTATTCATTAGTTTTATGGGCAGCTAGGATTATTATGATGTTAGAATCTTAATTCTATCTTTAACGATTTATACTAATTATATTTTAAAATGTTTTAAATGTTTAAGATATTTTTTTAGCTCAGTTTATTTCTTGATTATTTTTATGTTATGCATTGCTGGATTTCTACATTGACTTGTGATGTAAACCCATATGAAGCTCTCACGAATATCAGTATATAAAAAGTGAATCAACAAATCAATAAATCAATAAAAACAGGTAAAAACACTCAGTGAGCCTCATAACAACTGATAGAACCAGAAAGGAAAAATAATCTGACTGAATATATACACAGCTGAGCAGAGCAATGGGTGGGACTCTGGACTGATCTGGTAGGACTCAAGGAAAGAAAATTAGCAGGTAATTAATTAATTAGCCACGTCTTAACATGGGAAGGATCCTGAAAGTACTGCTCTTAGGTTTTTCACCCCAAAGGAGGCAGTGTCCTGAGCCTACACATCCAGATGATAGTACCTGGACAAAGAGTGCAACGAAGACCAACTAGCAGCCCTATAGATCTCTTGCAGTGACACCAACTGATGTGCTGCCTACAATGCCGCTTGAGCCTAGTCGAATGAGCTCTAAGCCTTTCCAGGACCTTTAGCACTTTACAAACATATACAATGCGATGGCTTCCTTAATGCACCTGGATATAGTCACCTTAGAAGCCTTTCTTGTGCCTACTGAATAGCACAAACAAATGATCTGACAAGCAAAATTCCAAAGCAGACCATCTCAGCATAATATTCCAGACCCGCGGGTGAGTCAACATGGCTAATTCATCCTGCTATCTATGGAAAACACTGTTTACAGAAAGCAAACTTGCTTTTTTCCCTGTCAGTAGCAGGGCTGAATTAGCCATGCTGTCTGGAAGTCCCCAGCCACAGGGTTGAGTCTCACCTGCTAACGGATTAATAGCGTCCCCTTCTATTATTGTTTCTGATGCTGTGAGCCCAACTCTTCTTACCATGGACAGCCGTGTAAGATCTTCACCGTGTTGAATGGTCCAGAACTGCCCAACCCAATGCTGCATCTGAGAATGCTTGCTGGTCTAGACAGTAATGAGACGTGAATGTATGCAGTGAAGACCAAATGGCTGCTTTGCAAATGTCCAACAAAGGTACCAGGCGAAGGTGTGCAATCAAGGTAGCCACCACTCGGATCTGATGCGCCTTGACCTTGTCAGGGAGTTGTGATGAACACGTAGAATAGCAGAACTGAATACATTGTGATATCCAATTCGAAAGGGTTCTCTTTGCTACTGGAAGGCCCGGAGCATTAGGGTTGAAAAAAACAAAGAGCTGCAAAGTCCTGTTTTCAGCATGCATCCTACGCTTGTAGTAAGCCAGCGCTCTTTTGCAGTCTAGCATATGCAGAAGTTGTTCTCTATCGTTGCTGGGCGGTTTTGAGAAAAATGTTGGCAACATAATAGTTTGGTTCAAGTGGAACGCTGAAACTACTTTGGGCAGGAAGGAAGGGTGAGTCCGAAGGGCCACCTTGTCATGGTAGAACTGAAGATAAGGAGGGTAGTGAAGCAAAGCTTGCAACTCACTGACTTGACTGGCGGAAGTTAGAACAACCAGGAATACCACCTTCCAGGTCAAATACTTCATGTAACAACTGTCCATCGGTTTGAACGGCAGAAGCATGACATGTTCCAGTACCAGGTTCAGATCCCAAGGAGCTGGAGGCTTAGTTACTGGAGGCCTGAGATGCAAAAGTCCCTTCATGAAGCGAAAGACCAACGGGTGGTTTGAAGCTGGGAGGCTGTTGTGCGGGTGATAATAGGCTGCTATGGTGCTGATGTGAACTCGTACTGAAGCTGTCGCCAATCCCAACTGGTACAGTGTGTGTAGATAATTCAGAAGGGTTTCTGGCAAACAGGAGAACGGGTCTACCCACTGGATCCAGCACAAGGCTGAATACCAGCACCACTTGAGCTGATAGGTTTTACAGGTTGAACACCTGTGAGACATTTTGGATGACAGATGATACGCCAAGATGACTCAGTACAGTCCTTTCAATTCCCAGGCTGTGAGATGAAGCGAGGAGTATATAGGGTGCAGCAGCATCCCCCCGTCTTGAGACAACAGATCCGTTTCCTCTCCCAATGAAATAGGAGGAGCTATTGATAGTTGAACCAGATAAGCGTAGCAGTGGTGACTCGGCCATGGTGGGGCTGTGAGGATTAGATCGGCAACGTCCGCAAAGCATTTTTGTATGGTACGAGACAGGAGTGGAATTGGAGGATAAGCATAGAGAAGTCTCCCTGTCTATGGGATTAGGAAGGCATCCTGTGCGACTCTGTCCAGACTTGAAAACAAAGAACAGAATCTGCAGACTTTCCTGTTGGTCACTGTCAGAAAGAGGTCCATGCTTGGGGTATCCCAATGGGTGAAGATAGCGTCTGCTACTGTCTGATTCAGCGACCATTCGTGTGACTGGAATATTATGCTGAGATGGTCTGCTTTGGAGTTCGCTATTCCAGGAAGATAGGTGGCCTGCAACAAGACAGCCTGCTTCTCCGCCCCTTCCAGAATTTGAATCGCCTCCCTACACAGTATCCAGAAACCACACCCTCCTTCCTTGTTTATGTAGAACCTGGCCATCTGGTTGTCTGTTTTTTTTTTTTATAACCTTTATTTATCTATTCAGGAAGAAAGATAACAAAACAAAAGCTCTTTAGTACAAGGTCTAGTGACAAGATTAGCAATCGCACAGTCTTGGGTGTACAACAATATTAGCAATCTGATAGTCTTCGATGTACAACAATACAAACAGTACAACATTTTACCCGGATTACTGTTAACCCAGCTTTCTAGAGGTGGTAAGGAACCTTGCAACCATAGTCTTTATCATTTCCCTCCCCCTTTCCCCTCCCTCCCCAATCCATCCCAAGCAACTGTGGTTATCGTTAGCCATAAAATCTAATGTCCAATTTCCATACAGTGTCATAGTACTTTGTCATATTCCTTTAGGTCGCCGTAAATTTGTGAGAAAAAGAAAACCACTCCTGCTATGGACCCATATTATGTAGAAGCATAAATACTGGTAGTCTAGGGATTGCAAAATCACAGTACTGTTGTAGCAAAAAAAAAACGTAACTGCAGTAGAGTCCATGGTGCTAAGGATAATAGGAAGAATAATAATATCCATGATGCACAGGTTAGAAAGATTGAAGACTAGAGGCTCGTGTCATCGAATAGCGCTGCAAACGAGGCCATAGTTAAGTTGCATAGTATAGTGTGTAGTGGAAGGTACGAGTTGCCAGGAGATAAGTTGATAATGAAGCCGCCAGGGTTGGTACAAAGGCTAGCTGTGGATATTGAGGGATTGAAGAAAACACAAAGTCCATCTGGGCTGGTTATTCAAAAATCAGTGGGAAACATCCAAAATCGTGCTCCATGCTTGCAGGCTCAGAGATACCAGATATGGATTCCATATATCCAAATATAGGTCATATCGACGCTGAGACTGATGTTTTGGCTGCCATGATGTTTTTTTCCCCTGAATGTGGTCTACAAAGGTGAGAAGGGCATTTCGAATTGCTCATAGCTCCAGTAGGTTTATCTGCTGAGCGCGTTTCCTGGCCAACCACAAACCCTGCATTTGTAGGTGGTTGAGATGGGCTCCCTAACCCCTGTTGGAGGCATCTGTGGTGAGAATTAGCTCATGTGCCAGGCTCTGGAACAGGGCACCCCATGTAAGCATTGCTGAGAACAGTGAGGAGTACTGTATCCAACAATGGTTGAAGCAACTGCATCCACTGAGCTTTCAGGCCCCATTGCAAATGACACATGCGTAGGCAGGTGTGAGATACCACGTATATTGCCACCACCATGTATCCCAGGAGGGTTATGACCTGGTGAGCCGAGGGGTGTGCACAGGCCTGCAGATGTCTTGCCAGGACATTGAGGGTCCAAGCCCTGTCCTCGGACAGGAAAGCTTTCCCTTTCACCGTGTCTATCCTTGCTTCTTTGAATTGTAGGACTTGACTCGGCTGGAGGCTGGACTTCTCATAGTTGATTACAAATCCCATGGCCTGTAGGCAATTGATTGTGTCTTGCAAGTGCAATTTGAGGGTTGGCTTGTCTGAAGCCACCAGCAGCCAATCGTCCAGATAGGGGAATATTTGAACCCCCTTTCGGCGGAGGTGGGCCACTGCCAGCGCTAGGCACTTGGTGAAGACTCTTGGTGCAGAAGGGAGACCAAAGGGAAGCACTTTGTATTGGTAGTGCTGCCCATTGGACTGGAAGCACAGATACCGCCAGGAGAGGTGGTGCATTGGGATGTGGGAGTAGGCATCTTTGAGGTCCAGCGAGCACACCCAATTGTTGGGTTGTAGAAAAGGAAGAATTGACTTTAAGGATATCATCTTGAATTTCTCCTTGCAATGGAATTTGTTGAGAGCAAGTTTAAGATTGGATGAAGGCCACCTGATTTCTTGGGAATGAGGAAGTATGGGAAATAGAACCCCTTGTTCCGTTGGTGTGACGGTACTACTTGTATGGCCTGCTGAGCAAGCAATGCATTCACTTCTGTGTGCAGGAGTTGCATCTGTTGTTGAGCCCACTGATAAGTGGCGAGACGGGGAAGCGGTGGAGTCTGCATGAAGTTGAGTTGGTAGCCCCTGCGAACGATGTTCAATACCCAGCGGTCGGATGTTATCACAGCCCACGAACTAGAGAATTGTGCTACTCTGTCCCCCAATGGGCCCGGAGGGGGTGGCCCTGCCATTCTTAAAAACTTTGCATGGGTTTCTGGATGGGGGATGACTGCTATCACTGTTGGTGCTGGCCTCTGGGTCTGCCCCTCTGCTGTGGCTGCTGTGCCTGCTGTCGAGGTTGTGGGAATGTGGGTGCTCTGTATGGGGGGTATGACCAGTACACCCTTGGAAGTTGGCCATACGGTAGGTTGGATAATACTTCCAGGATTCTGAACATTGTTCTGATGGGGAGGCCAAGGACAACACCGCCATGTTCTGTTCCTTCAGTTGCGAGATGTCTTATCCAGCTTGTCTCCAAAGAGGTTGACCCTATGCATGGCAGATCCGGTAATTTCTCATGCACATCTTCTCGTATGGCACTGGCCCTTAGCCAGGCCAGCCAACAAGCCACTATGGCAGATGCTGATGCACGTGATGACATTTCAAACGATCACCTATTTGTGCTGTGGCACGGTGCGAAGAGAGATCAGAAGGCGTCCAAACCTATCATTGCTCGTTGGCTGGAGGAGGGCATTTCGTCACTATGCAGCCCATGCTTTACAGAACTGGCATCATTCTGGCCAAAGCCATCTGGGTCTCCTGAAATGACTTGGCCCTTAACATCAATCATCCAGATACAGGAAAATCATGCTACCTTCTCTGCTTAAAATGACTATGACCACTACTATCACCTTGGAAGAAATAAAAAGTTCTTTGGTGCTGAGACAAGAATGAAAGCAAGGGCCCAGAAATGCTTGCCTAGAATGCAAACAAAGAAACATCTAGTGAACCATCCTAATGGGAATATGGAAATAGATTTCCAAGAGGCCCAGGGACGAAAGGTACCCTCCTTACCTTACTGCCATATTGACGGAGCGAAGATTTCAGCACGGAAGTAAGGAATCCAAACACATCTGTTCACATCTTTGAGATCCAAGGATGAGCCATAAGGAACAATCCTTCTTTGGAACCACAAAGTAGACAGAGTACTGATCTTGGCCCCAAGCTTTGAGCGACACCAGTACCACAGCTTCAAGCCACTGAAGCCTTCCCAGAGTAGCTACTCCCTTGGAGTTTGACATGCAAGGAGATACCAAAAAGGGGTCTGTAATGGAAGCAGTGAACTCTAGGAATTACCAGCTCTGCACAATGTCCAGGACCACTACTCTGATGTGAAGTGGGCCCATGCCCAGAAACACCACTGAAGGTGATCGCTTATCGAGACCAGCACAGAAGGGACCTGTTGGAGCTCATTGGGTTGAACAGGTAGCTCCAGAAGTCCTAGCATTGATATACCTGGACTTCCCAGCTTCACGAAAGAGCTGACTCTTCCCCCAATATTTGAGAACCAAGGGAAACTGCTTCCCCAGCCTCTAACTCTTGGCATCCTTGAAGCAATCAGGATGCCAAATGGACTCTATCCTCAGAGCTTCTGAGGCTCAGATTATCCTGATTCCTTGATGAGCTTCTCCAGAACTTCTCCAAAACAATAATCTCCCTTGAAAAGAATGGTTGCTGAGGAAAGCTTTAGTCTTAACATAAGAAATTGCCATGCTGGGTCAGACCAAGGGTCCATTAAGCCCAGCATCCTGTTTCAAACAGAGGCCAAACCAGGCCATAAGAACCTGGCAATTATCCAAACACTAAGAAGATCCTATAATACTGATGCAATTAATAGCAGTGGCTATTCCCTAAGTAAACTTGATTAATAGCAGTTAATGGACTTCTCCCCCAAGAACTTATCCAAACCTTTTTTGAACTCAGCTACACTAACTGCACTAACCACATCCTCTGGTAACAAATTCCAGAGCTTTATTGTGCGTTGAGTGAAAAAGAATTTTCTCCGATTAGTCTTAAATGTGCTACTTGCTAACTTCATGGAATTCTATTATTCGAAAGTGTAAATAACCGATTCACATCTACTCGTTCAAGACCTCTCATGATCTTAAAGACCTCTATCATTTCCCCTCTCAGCCATCTCTTCTCCAAGCTGAACAGCCCTAACCTCTTCAGCCTTTTCTCATAGGGGAGCTGTTCCATCCCCTTTATCATTTTGGTTGCCCTTCTCTGTACCTTCTCCATTGCAACTATATCTTTTTTGAGATGCGGTGACCAGAACTGTACACAGAATTCAAGGTGCAGTCTCACCATGGAGCGATATAGAGGCATTATGACATTTTCCGTTTTATTAACCATTCCCTTCCTAATAATTCCTAACTTTCTGCTTGCTTTTTTGACTGCTGTAGCACACTGAGCCGACGATTTTAAAGTATTATCCACTATGATGCCTAGATCTTTTTCCTGGGTGGTAGTTCCTAATATGGAACCTAACACTGCGTAACTACAGCAAGTGTTATTTTTCCCTATATGAAACACCTTGCACTTGTCCACATTAAATTTCATCTGCCATTTGGATGCCCAATCTTCCAGTCTTGCAAGGTCCTACTGTAATGTATCACAATCCACTTGTGATTTAACTACTCTGAATCATTTTGTATCATCTGCAAATTTGATAACCTCACTCGTCAAATTCCTTTCCATATCATTTATATATATATATTGAAATGCACCGGTCCAAGTACAGATCCCTGAGGCACTCCACTGTTTACCCTTTTCCACTGAGAAAATTGACCATTTAATCCTACTCTCTGTTTCCTGTCTTTTAACCAGTTTGTAATCCACGAAAGGACATCACCTCCTATTCCATGACTTTTTAGTTTTCTTAGAAGCCTCTTATGAGGGACTTTGTCAAACGCCTTCTGAAAATCCAAATACACTACATCTAGTGGTTCACTTTTATCCACATGTTTATTAACCCCTTAAAAAAAATGAAGCAGATTTGTTAGGCAAGACCTCCCTTGGGTAAATCCATGTTGACTGTGTTCCATTAAACCATGTCTTTCTATATACGATTTTGTTCTTGAGAATAGTTTCCACTATTTTTCCAGGCACTGAAGTCAGGCTCACTGGTCTATAGTTACCCAGATCGCCCCTGGAGCCTTTTTTAAATATTGGGGTTACATTGGCCACCCTCCAGTCTTCAAGTACAATGGATGATTTTAATGATAGGTTACAAAGTTTAGCTAATAGATCTGAAATTTCATTTTTTAGTTCCTTCAGAACCCTGGGGTGCATACCATCCGGTCCAGGTGATTTGCTACTCTTTAGTTTGTCAATCTGGCCTACTCCATCTTCCAGGTTCACAGTGATTTCGTTCAGTTCATCTGACTCATCACCCCTGAAAACCATCTCCGGAACTGGTATCTCCCCAACATCCTCATTAGTAAACATGGAAGCAAAGAATTAATTTAGTCTTTCTACAATGGCCTTATCTTCCCTAAGAGCCCCTTTAAGCCCTCAGTCATCTAATGGTCCAAGCGACTCCCTCACAAGTTTCTTGCTTTGGATATATTTTAAAAAGTTTTTATTATGAGTTTTTGCCTCTATGGCCAACTTCATTTCAAATTCTCTCTTTGCCTGTCTTATCAATGTCTTACACTTAACTTGACAATGCTTATGTTTTATCCAATTTTCTTCAGATGGTTCCTTCTCTTAATTTTTGAAAGATTTTTTTGGCTAAAATAGCCTCTTTCACCTCACCATTTAACCATGATGGTAATCGTTTTGCCTTCCTTCCACCTTTCTTAATGTGTGGAATACATATGGACTGCACCTCTAGGATTGCATTTTTAAACAATGTCCAAGCCTGTTGAACACTTTTAACCTTTGCAGCTGCACCTTTCAGTTTTTTTCTATTTTCCTCATTTTATCAAAGTTTCCCTTTTGAAAGTTTAATGTTAGAGTTGCAGATTTAGTTATTGTCCACCTTCCAGTTATTAGTTTAAATTTGATATGATCACTATTGCCAAGTGGCCCCACCACCGCTATCTCTCTCACCTGGAAGACACAGCCCTTGTTCTCGCACTGGTACAAGCAGGTACAGGATATTGCGGTTACTGAAAAAAATTACGTTTGCCTTGCACAAGAAGTCTTTCCTCTACAGCAAGGTTTGGGGGCCCTGCTGGAGGTATTTAGAAGAGAGGGGGAAGGGTTCAGCATCTCCGGAGATCCCTGATGTTTCAAATAATGGAGTTGGACATTGAAGATCCAGATAATAGGGGAGTCTGCCTACTTTATTGCTCTTAGGCTAATGATAGAATGTTTATGTCTAGAGTTTCTGTAGTAAGCAAATCTGATGTACATTTTATTCTTCAGCTAATTGTTTAAATAAACAGTTAAAAAAAAAAAAAGAGGTGGAGTCCCTCCCATGAGAATAGGCTCCCTCTAAAGACCTCCAAAGGTTCCCCTCTTCAATAGTGAAAGTAAAAACCCTCCTCCCTGCACCATTGTCTCATCTACCCAGAGAGACTCCAGAGCTCAGCCAGATTCTGGGATCCTGCACGTGGAACTGGAAGCATTTCGGAGAAGAGGCTGCATTTCAATCTCCTACCAGAACTTATCCTCTGCACTTTCCTACACCATTGGCACCTATGCGTATTATGACAGCCAGCACCTCCCCGGCACCCTCTCAAATCCTATGCATCGGGCGGGCATGTACCAAGCCATCCTCACTGCCGTCATCTAGCCCGCTATCTACAGTCCTAAGTGAGGGAGTTGGGGAGCAGGGCAGAGAGAGGGGCAGGAGAGGAGGGCAAAGGCAGCAGAACTGGGCGAGGCAGCACAGCTGGGGGGGAACAGTAGGGTAGAGGACGTCCGCCGGCGACTCACCTGGGGAGTAGCGTACCGCAGAGAGCTGCTCATTCCCATCAGTGTAATGTGAAACCACCTGCCGTGTCTCCGTGTCCAGAACCAACCACCTGCAACGAGAGGCATTAATCACCCTCCTGCCCACATATTCCTCAGTCACCGCCCCTCCCCACCTGTGTCTCCACCCATCTCACGTTTTTAGACACTTAGAACAGTTGGTTTCAGGTTGTTACCGTCCTGTGTTGAGTCCCACGGCTGCCACCTTCCCGCTAGGGTGAAAATCTGCACACAGTCCAGTCTCCTGCACGCAAAAGAAACATTTATCACATGCTTATGGATGCTTTATCAACAGTGTCTGCCTGCCTTCTGAGTCTGTGCTGCCGGGAGCGCTCACCCTACCTACCTTTCATGTCCTGCTCCCTGACCTTGCCCTGCCTACCCCGAGAGTAGACGATAAGTTTGTTCTTATTAACCCCTTGGTACCTGGACTAGTGATGCTGATACTAGTCCAGACCAGCCTCATCGCCCCCTTTCTCCCCACCGTAAATATAATAAAACTCTGGCTCTGATACCTCCAGGATGGTGCTCCAGGTCAGTGCGTGCTCGCTGCTCTGCCACATGCAGACCTGCTTGTCATAGCTGCAGGTTAAGAAGATGTTCTGGGAAGGATGCGTAGCCAAACCCCAGAGCTCATCTGTGTGACCCTAGAGAGGAATGAAAGAACATAAGAGCACCCCCTCCAGAGAACGAGAAGTGATGAGCAGTAAAATCAGGAGAGATGGCCCAGTGCACAGAATTTCAAACATGGAGCAAAGAGAGGCGGAGGGATACAGAAAGAGGCACAGGACACCCAGAGAGTGACATGCGGACACGTTTCATCCATTCTCCTCACAGACTTCAATGGCATCATCCACTTGAATATTTCTTCCCTATGACATTCACCTTCTTAGACCACAAGATATGCACAAAGAGAGACACATACAGACTGACGTATGGAAGCCCCTTATGTACTAAAGATTTTTCCCAAAGGCACAAAACGGGAGAAAACCTTTAGTATATTTAGGCCTCTCAGAGTACAACAGTTTACATCTCCAGTAAAGAAAAAAGTCCATTCCCCTTCCTACTCCTCTCATCTCACCTGTATAATGGGGGTGAACCCCTCAGAAAAGCTCCCCCTCAGCACAGCATTTCGGGTTGTACCAATCAACAGCTCGTTCCCATTCCCCTCTGCGATGGTCCTGACTGGCCCGTACTGCTCTGGGATCTGCAAGCAAAGGGCAGAAGGGTGAAGAGTGGTGGTGGGGGAAAATGCAGCAACATCCCTCCGACCCCAGCTGAGCTTTTATTCTATTTTATTTTAATAACTTTCTAACTCACTGAGCCTTCATTCTCAGTGAACAACACTGCACGCGCGCATATTTAAAAACAGAGCAAAAAGAGAACAATACATAAAAATTGCCAAACTATAGATGACAGTGACATTTATTTAAAGTTTTTTTATACTGGTATTCATCGAAACATCATATTGGTTTACATGTAACGTGTAACAGAAGGGAAATACATTAAACAGGGTGAATGCTGAACTTGGAAGGGTATATAGATGATAGTTAAACTTTGGCCTGGATTTATCAAAATGTGCTAATTACCTATGTGAAGAGCTAAGTTAGTGCTGCATGGACCATTTTTTTATGAGAGAGAGAGAGAGAGAGAGAGAAAGCCTGGCCATAATGTCAACCCCATAGGTAGGTATTTGTATCCCTATGGGAGGCCCACCTAGTAACTCGAGGTGGGGTTTAGGTATGAGTGTAGGGGGTTAGGGGCCACTTTCACATTCTACGTGACAGGTATGAACAGAACAGTGCTCTCTTGCGAAGATTTGATGACCTTTGGAGTGAGGAAACTCACTCCAAGATGAGATTTGGGCAATGTTCTATCCACCTAGCTTGATGTCGGTATAGAGGTCGGTATAGAAAAGTGTTAAATAAATAAATGTTACCCAGGTAGAGGGTCCATCAAGCTAGGTTACACAATGTTAGGTTCTATCTTAGGGGTTACCATCCAGGAAAGAGATCTAGGCGTCATAGTGGATAATACATTGAAATCGTCGGCTCAGTGTGCTGTGGCGATCGAAAAAGCAAGCAGAATGTTAGGAATTATTAGGAAGGGAATGGTAAATAAAACAGAGGATGTCATAATGCCTCTTTATCGCTCCATAGTGAGACCGCACCTTGAATACTGTGTGCAGTTCTGGTCATCGCATCAAAAAGGAACTAGCTGCACTGGAGAAAGTGCAGAGAAAGGCGACCAAAATGATAAGGGGCATGAAATGGCTCCCCTATGAGGAAAGGCTAAAGAAGTTAGGGCTGTTCAGTTTGGAGAAGAGATGACTGAGGGGGGATATGAAAGAAGCCTACAAACTCATGAAAGGACTTGAACAAGGTAATGTAAATCAGTTATTTACTCTCTCAGACAACAGAAGGACCATGAAGTTAGCAAGTAGCTCATTTAAAACAAATTGTAGAAAATTCTTTTTCACTCAGCGCATAGTTAAGCTCTGGAATTCATTGCCAGAGGATGTGGTTACAGCAGTTAGTGTAGCTGGGTTTAAAAAAGGTTTGGATACGTTCCTAGAGGATAAATCCATAAACTGATATTACGGTAATTAATAAGCAATAGTAGCTTGTGATTTATCTAATGTTTAGGTAATTGTCAGGTACTTGTGATTTGGATTGGCCTCTGTTGGAAACAGGATGCTGGGCTCGATGGACCCTTGGTCTGACCCAGTATGACATGTTCTTATGTTCTTATGTAAACACCCAGGCTTCCATTCTCATCATACACACAAGCTCCCATTCTTACACACACACACACACACACACACACACACACACAAAACACCCAGGCTTCCATTCTCATCATACACACAAGCTCCATTCTTACACACACATACTCAGGCTCCCATTCTTACACTTATAGACACGCACACACACAAAAAACACCCTGGCTCCCATTCTCACAACCACACCCCCAAACTCAGGCTCCCATTCTTACACACACAGACACACACAGACACACACACACACACAAACTCAGGCTCCCATTCTTACACACACAGACACACACAGACACACACACACACACAAACTCAGGCTCCCAGCCATGATTGTGCAAGAAAATGCCCAGAGGAGGAGGAAGGCCACGGCACGGTGAGGAGCCTGCGTGCCACGAAGAAGAAGATAGTGTGTCATGGGAGAAAGGAGCAGGCCAATGAAGGGGACCAAAGCCAGTGACAGCATCAGACTGCGTCAGGAAAGCAGCAGGAGCAGTGACAGAGAACACGATGTGAGGAAGACTCCCAGGGCACACGACGTCATTGAACCGCGGCCTGACTGTCGCATCTTCGCCCTGGGGCCTTCTCATGGCCCGGACAGCCATTTGCTTATCTTTTTTTTTTTTTAAACCGCGACGGCACCGCTTGAGGGCACTCACCGGCGCTGCCTCCCATCAGCTGTTCTGGCCTCGTTGCTGCTCACCTCCGTCTGCTCCTCCCAGTGCCGCATCCGGACATAGCAGGAGGGCGGGGAGTGCTGGCGTGGCCTGACAGTGTTTTCCTTGCGTGCTCCTCCTCTCATCTCCGTTCCCACGCCTGCTGGCGTCGCAGCTCTAGTTGCCACTGCTGCTCTGCTTCCCCTGGCTGGAAATGATGAGGTAGGCATCAGAAGGCCTGGCTTCTAGCTGACAAGGCCCTTCCCTCTCCGCGTCGCATCGGGCCCATCACAGTTGAGAGCTGCCGTCCCTGTCTCCTTCCCCCACCACGGTCAAGCGCCTTGGGGAAAGTTCAGCGTCCTCAGCGAGTCCTCCTCACATTGTGCTCTCTGTTTCCATGCTACTAATGCTGGTAACAAAGCAATGAGTATTCCCAATTGATTAATTGCAGGAACTTATCCAAAATGTTTTTAGACCCAGCTACATTAACTGCCTTAACCACATCCTCTGGCAATGAATTCCAGAGCTTAAGTGTGTTGAGTGAAAAAGTATTCTCTCTGATTTGTTTTAAATGTGCTATTTGCTAACTTTTTGGAGTGCCCCCTAGTCTTTGTATGAAGGATTGATGAAGATCATTTAGGCCTTTCATAAATCTGGCAGCTGTACTGTTGGGAGACCCCCAAAATGGATTCCAAGATAGTATATTCTTTTTTGAGTTTGGTAGCTGTACAAGAGGCTCTGAATGGGGAAGCTGGATAGTGGATTGGAACCTGGCAGAACTGAGCCAAAATATCTCCAAAATAAACTTCATCTTTCCTAAATAACTAAGAAGTTGATATATTCTAGACCATGGGTGAGCAGAGCTGCAGTCCCTGTTCCTTTCATGCAGGTAGGATGGGTCCCCTACACATCCACTTATATCTCTTATAGAGATATTTCCTGGATTCCCAGTCTGGCTCTTGAACCAGTTGCAAGAACTGACCTTGCCAGCGATAGACACACACGTGCTCAGTCACAAACAGATTTCTAGATTTCAGAAACGTCATTGGCACATACACACAAAAACCACATACTCCTTCTCAGACCCAAAGACCCACCCACACACATACACTCTCACAGACAAAGTGTATTTGGGTATGTGTCTCTCGCTCTCTCTGACACAGACACACACACACTCTGACATGTTACTGTTGTGCTGCTGCTTATGTGCGCACACAGTGAGTGCCTCGAGTTCAAGCACTGCTGCATCATGGTGTAAAGTTCTTGCTTGCTGCCAGCCCTGCCCCATTCTGCAACAGACCCTCCCTTTCCCAATCCCATTCTCTAGGAGACTCGCTGGTTCCAGGGCCAACTGCTTCTCTCAGAGCTCAGTGCAGTCACCTCAGACAGAAGCCTCCCCAACACTGCACAGTCTCATAAGCAGAACACAGACCCTCACCAAATGCAGAAGGGGGAAAAATGTCTGCACCAAGACTTTTGCTTTAGGCAGTGCTCCTTCAATTTATTATTGCTTCCTCTTCGCTGCCCCAGAAGGTGAAAGGGAACTCAAATATCTTAGGGACGGTAACTCTTAAGCAGGCACGCGTGCATGTTCATCGGCCCGCGCCCAGGGACGCACGCGGCCATTTTATAACACGTGCACACGTGTGTGCAATTTCAAGTGGACGCGCGTCTATGCGCGCAAATCCCGCGTCTACTGCGTACGTGGGGGGGGGGGGGGGATTTTGAAAGACACGCGCGCCAGCGCCATTGCCAGTTTTACCAGTTCTTTTCCAGTTCGCCGAGGTAAGGGATAGGACCTTCCAACCCTCCCCTGGTTTAATAGCCTCCCTACTCCCCCGTCAGCCCTGAGCCTTAAAACCCCGCCAATCTATTTGCCTTTATTTTATAACTTGCGCGTCATCCCTAGCAGAAGTAAAGGTACGCGGCAGGGGACCCTGGCGCGTGCTTGTGCTCGTAAGTATTTTATGCACAGATTTCAATGTGAAATCCAGGAACGCCCATGCCCTGCCCAGACCAGTGCCCACTAGAGATGTGAATCGGAACCGGAATCGGTTCGGATTCCGGTTCCGATTCACATCGTGCACCGGCCCCTAAATGCTTTCGGATCTCTTGTATACCAGAGTTCCGTCAGGTTGGGCCAGCTGTTGAGAACGCACCTTCCCGTGTTTCTCCAAGGCATGCTACTTTACAGCAAGGGATGTCTAGTAGCCCTTGGCAGGAGGACCTCCTTAGACTTCAAAGGAAACCAACCAATAGACCTCAACAATAAAGCTTCACCCTGAAAGGGCAGAAGTATGAATAATGCGGTTTTGTTTATCGGCTACGCCTGAGCCGATAAACAAAAAACCCACCCCAACCCTTTAAAACTAATCCCTTAGCTTCCCCCACCTTCCCAACCCCCCCAAAAAACTTTTTACAGATACCTGGTGGTCCAGTAGGGGTCCCGGGTGCGATCTCCCGCTCCCAGGCCGTCGGTTGCCACTAATCAAAATGGCGCTGGTGGCCTTTGCCCTTACCATGTGACAGGGTATCCGTGCCATTGGCCGGCCCCTGTCACATGGGGGGAGCACTGGATGGCCGGCGCCATCTTTAAAAAGGGTCGGGGTGGGTTTAGGGGCTAGTTTTGTGTGCCGTTTTTCCCGCCCTCCCCCAAAACGATAAGAGAACCCCCACGAACAATATCGTGGGGTTTTCCTATCGTTTTGGGGGAGCCCCCGATTTCTGACGATTTTGAAAATATCATACGATATTTTCAATCGTCCGAAGCCCGATTCACATCCCTAGTGCCCACGACCTGGTCCTTTCATGGAACTTTTCATTTGCGCACGTGGTGGCAAGTACGCGTGTACTCGGGCGGCTTTTAAAACCCGCTCGCCGCGCACCAGCCCGACCTGTGCCCATATCTCCCGGTTCTGACGTGCGCTGGGGCTTTTAAAATTCACCTGAAAGTGTGTGCACCTTCTGAATTTCAAGGCCCCCGGGAGACATTTGGGCGCAGGCAGCACAGTTAGGGACATCGGGCGCCGGCGGCAAACAACGAAGGCAGTGATCGCGCAGACCCGCCAGAGACGATTTGTAGGAACCTTCGGGGACATCTTTTGAAGCTCGTTTATTGTCTGCCGTCGCAAAGATAGCTGAAGCTTAAGTCAAATTCAATGTTTGTAACTTCTAGAGAAAAAAAAATTCTGTTTTGGATGAGACTTGGGGAAAAAAAAAAGAAAAACCAGCAAAGAAAGAAATAATAAACAATAACCACAAGCAAACCATTTCATGCATAGCTTAGGAGGGAGAGAGCAAAAACGCATCCTTTTGCACAAGTGGAAGAAAAAAGGCTTAAGGAGGAGACTTGCATGGCGGCGCCTGTGTGGGAACCCCCTGTGCATGCTCGGAAAAACCTTCTCAGTTTTTCTGAGCTCGGAGAGAAACTTTTCTTTTCTCGGTGCCATTGGATGATTTATCCGGCTTGGCCAGAGGAAACAGAACCTTCGAGTCGGGGGTCTCACCTCGGTCTCTTGCTCTACAGCCAGGGAGGGACTCCACTGGATGATCCTGCGGTCCTTCCCACCCCCGCTCAGCACCGATCCGCAGCGCAGCAGGCACAGCGAGAAAACGCTGCCTTCGTGAGCCTTCGACTGCCTCACGATCTGGAAGGTCTCTGAAAGAAGAACACGGGAACATCCATCTCCAAATTCTACGGTCTCTGAGGTGGTATCGCACGTAGGCACTGTATTGGTTTTTACTGTATCGGCACGGGACACTGTTGCCGTGCGCATTTTTTTTTCAAAAGTTAAAAATAAATGAGGTGTACGAAAAAAGTATGGAGAGATTACCGTGGGATACCCCTTTCACTGTTCATTTCTTATTAGCCCTTTTATTCTAATAAAGATGATGCTAGAAAAAAAAATATTTCTCACGTTTCTTTCCTGGCATTGGGTTACATTCCATCATGCTGGGCGTTCAGCTTCCTTTCAGTTTCTGTGCTTCATCTATGATAACATCAGTCCCAGAACACCCTAGGGCACGGGTGGCCAACCTCGGTCCTCGAGAGCCACAAACAGGCCAGGTTTTCAGGATATCCACGATGAATATGCCTAAGATAGCTTTGTATCTCTCGAGGACCGGAGTCGGCCACCCCTGCTCTAGGACACACAAGGCACAGTCACTGTCCCATCCCACTCAGAATCCTTTGGGGACAAGATTGGTCTCTCGTACCTTTTGCACCTTTCCCCAGGGTCCTTATATCGGCCGCTGTTTTGCCCCACGTCAGGATGTTCCCCTCAGAGTCCCCAGTCAGTACGTCCCCACTGGCATTGAACACGAAGCACTGAATGAATTTGGGTTTCTTATACTTCTGAAAAAAATTAGAAAGGACAAAATATTTAAGCACAAGAGCTTATGAAAACTCTGCTCTTTGGTCAGTGTGCTGGAGCTCCCTTACTCTGAGGTGGTCCTGCTCTTTTACCATGTGCTGGTTCCGTCACCCTGTTCAGTTGCACTAGGCCCTTACCATGAAGACATGTGCTACAGCTTCCTTAGGTTTCCCTGCTCATTGGTCAGTGTGCTGGGTCTCCCTTACTCTGAGGTGGTCCTGCTCTTTTACCATGTGCTGGTTCCGTCACCCTGTTCAGTTGCACTAGGCCCTTACCATGAAGACATGTGCTACAGCTTCCTTAGGATGTCCTGCTCTTTGGTCAGTGTGCTGGGTCTCCCTTACCCTGAATATACCTTGCTTTTTGGTCAGTGTGCTGGGTCTCCCCTATGCTGGAGGAGTCCCTTGATTTTGGGGGTCCTTTCAAGGACATGAGAATCAGGCCTTAATTACTGTGTTTCCTAAAAAGGCAAAGGTTTTGGCGAAACCTGAGAGTTACAGGCCTATTTCTCTTATCAATCTTGACATGAAATTTTAGCTTCAGTGTTGGCCAATCATTTGAGCTTGGACGGTTCCTGGCGCTGTTTCCTTTGGTCAAGTAGGATTTGTTGAGAACGGGCATGGGGTGACCAATATATGGAAGCTCATTCATGCAATTTGGGAGGGACGACGTGACAACAGCAAAGGCATCATTGCAGGTTTAGATGCAGAAGGCATTATAGCTTCAATAATGCTTTTTGTCATGACTTTCCCTTATGTATACTCAGATTTGGTTGATCATCAATGGACAAATCTCCTCTCCATTTGGGTTTTCTGGTAGCACCAGATAAGCTTGTCCTTTGTCTCCTCTATTATATGTTTTCACTACTGAACCTCTTGCTATTAAATTTAAATCTTTTGTGGGGTTTAGCAGTTTGCAGTTAGAAACCCAGGAACAGAAGATATGCTTATTCTCCGATGATATTTTGATTTTTATTGCAAATCCTCTGGATTTACTTGGTTCCATTTCAGCCCTCATTACTCAATGTGGCGAATTTTCAGGCTTAAAAGGAATTTTGCTAAATCTGAAGCCCTCCGCTCCAGGTTTGGATGGAACTGCCTCTCTCGTTGTTTGTTAGAGCAGCCTTATTCAAAGATATGTGCTTTTATCTAAACTTTTACTTCCTTTGTTGTCTCACTTTGCAAGATGAGAGAAGGTTGGTTTCTTTATTATCTAGAGTTTTGTGGATGTCAAAAGGCAGAAGGATTAGTCATTACACTTTAATGAAAGACAGAGCACATGGAGGGACTGAATATGTTTGATTTCAGTTTTTATAATGCTGCTTGTCAGCTTCTTTTTGGGCAGGAATGGTTGGGAGGTACTTATCAGTATTGTGTTCCTGGATTGATTGACCACACTTTCTCTCCTTTTTCTCCTTGGGGTACAGTCCATCAATGCTCCGATACTATACTTCCTGAAATAATAGTTTACTCCCTTTTTTGCTGCACTGTGTCAAACTTGGCGACTTTTAGTTAAATGATGGGGTGGGTCCTGGACGGTTTTTAGTTTTCTGCCCTTGACAGACATTCCTAATTTTTTACCACGGTTGCATAGTGAGATAAGAACATAAGAACATGCCATACTGGGTCAGACCAAGGGTCCATCAAGCCCAGCATCCTGTTTCCAACAGTGGCCAATCCAGGCCATAAGAACCTGGCAAGTACCCAAACACTAAGGGGTAGATTTTCAAACACGGCGCGTTCGTGTACTTTTGCTGGCGCATCAGGCGCAAGCAAAAGTACGCGGGATTTTAGTAGATATGCGCGTAGTCGCGCGTATCCGCTAAAATCCTGGATCGGCGCGCGCAAGGCTATCGATTACGTATAGCCGGCGCGCGCCGAGCCGCGCAGCCTACCCCCGTTCCCTCCGAGGCCGCTCCGAAATCGGAGCGGCCTCGGAGGGAACTTTCTTTTGCCCTCCCCTCCCCTCCCCTTCCCCTCCCTTCCCCTACCTAACCCACCCGCCTGGCCCTGTCTAAACCCCCCCCCCTTACCTTTGTCGGGGGATTTACGCCTCCCGGAGGGAGACGTAAATCCCCGAGCGCCAGCGGGCCGCTAGCGCGCTGGGATGCAACCTGGCGGCGGGTCCGGAGGGTGTGGCCACGCCCCCGGGCCGTAGCCACGCCCCCGGGCCCGCCCCCGGAACGCTCCCGACACGCCCCGAAAACGCCGCGCGGTTCGGGTCCGCCCCCGACACGCCCCCCTCAGAAAACCCCGGGACTTACGCGAGTCCCGGGGCTCTGCGCGCGCCGGTAGGCCTATGTAAAATAGGCTCACCGGCGTGCAGGGCCCTGCTCGCCTAAATCCGCCCGGATTTGGGCGGATTTAGGCGAGCAGGGCTCTTAAAATCCGCCCCTAAGTCTATTCCCATGTTACCGTTGCTAGTAATAGCAGTGGCTATTTTCTAAGTCAACTTAATTAACAGCAGGTAATGGACTTATCCAATCCTTTTTTAAACACAGCTATACTAACTGCACTAACCACATCCTCTGGCATCAAATTCCAGAGTTTAATTGTGCGTTGAGTGAAAAAGAATTTTCTCCGATTAGTTTTAAATGTTCCACATGCTAACTTCATGGAGTGCCCCCTAGTCCTTCTATTATCTGAAAGAGTAAATAACTGATTCACATCTACCCGTTCTAGACCTCTCATGATTTTAAACACCTCTATCATATCCCCCCTCAGCCGTCTCTTCTCCAAGCTGAAAAGTCCTAACCTCTTTAGTCTTTCCTCATAGGGGAGCTGTTCCATTCCCCTTATCATTTTGGTAGCACTTCTCTATACCTTCTCCATCTCAGTGGTAACTTTCAATCTGGCGCCCAGGCGCACATGTGCACGTGTTTGGCCCGCACCCAGGGCCATGGCTATTTTATAAAATAGCCTGGCCATGCCCACGTGTGCTCAGTTTTAAGTGGGCACGTGCCTGTTTGTTCAAAAGCCGCTTCTACCACATAAGGAGGGAATTTTAAAAGGGCCTCACACCGATGCCATTGCCACTGAAACCAGTTTGTTCCCAGTTAAGGGACAGGTCTTCCAAACCCCCCCTAGTTTAATAGGCGTTCCCCCTCCCCCCCCGTTAGCCTTGACCTTTAAATCCCCGCTGATCTGCCTAGATTTTTTTGTTTTATCACTTCCATGTCATCCATAGCAGAAGTAAAGTTACGCAGCAGGGGTCCCCGGGGCAGGCAAATTTCAGGTTAAAATCTAGGCACTCCCATGCCCCATCCACACCCCTTTTTAAAATCTTTTATTTGCGCATGCAGCATTTACGGGCGTTTCTGGACGGCTTTTAAAATCCATTCGGCACACACAAGCCCAACATATTCGTGCATCTCCTGATTTCTGCGGGAGTCGGGCTTTTAAACTTCACCTTTAAGGTTTTTGTAGAGTAGTTTCAGAAAGGGATTGTTGGGAGCGTGGACCCTTAGACTGAGGGGGAGTTGGCGCAACCAGCAGGGAGGAGCCCTGCAGATCCCCCCCAGCCCCGTCAGCAGGAAGAGAGGACTGGAGCGGAGGCCCAGCTGGAGCTTCACCAATACCAGCCCTCATTCCCTTAGGTTGAGCCCTCAGGTGCCGGGGCCAGCTGGACTTAGGAGCAGGCATCCAGGTAGATGAAGATCCGACGAGATGCAGGTGCGAGGCCAGTCCAGGAAAAGCACATGGAGTAAGGTTCGGGCAGAGGTCTAGGCAGGCAGCAATCAGGTGGAGTCAATATTCAGGCAGCGGTAAGGGCAGGTGGCAAACAAGTGGAGCCAGGAAGCAAGCCGGGGTCAAGCCAGTGGATCAATCTGAGAAGAGGCCAGGAGCCAGTTCGAGGAATCCAATCCAAGGAGCGAGGACGAGGGAGACGGAGAAGACAAGACGCCGAAGATGGGTGAAGGAAGGACCAACCAGGAAGCCAGGAACCAACACAGGAAGACACACAGGAGCGAGGAACAGGAACACGGGCCATGCACTTCTCTCACGAGTTGACCTATTGCCAAGGCACTGGATAGTCAGCAGGGCCTGCTTATATCTGGGCCAGGGCGTGATTCATCAGCGAGTGCCTGCAGGATCTTTCCGCCACTGTCCCTTTAAAGAATCCGATGGTCGACTCGCCTGCACCCCAGGAAGGCCCTGGACGAGCATTGTCAGAAGGAGGGTGGCTCTCCTGGCGCCGCTGAGGAGGGGATGCACCTGCGTCGATCAGCACGACCCGGGCAGAAGCCCAGCCAAGCTGCGTGCTGGGAGGTCGGGCCCCAGCGCTGAAGCCACAGCTAAGTGTGGCAGACGGCCGCAACGAGTAGAGGAGGGCCTATGGACTGTCAAACGTAACAGGGATCAAGCCAATTGCATCTTTTTCCTGTGTAGCTCAAAATACTGTTTTCTTTTGAACAGTTGAAAGATAGATATGATCTTCCTAATCAGCATTTTCACATGTATTTACAAGCCAGATTAATAAAACATAATTATAGGCTCTTTAGAATCTGAGATCTTGTGTTTAGGAAGTTATAAAAACAAAATTGCCTATTGGTTTAAACTATGTTTGATCAAATTAGATGTAAAAGTTATGATAAGGTTAACTAATAATGGAATATGGAGACGGGGACATCTTTGACAACTGATGATTTTATGTCTTTATTTCAAAAGTGTGCAAAAGGTTTTGGTTGATTCCAGATGACAAGAAATGCAGTTCAAGATCTTACACTGGGTATATTATGCTACTTCTAATGGTTTTCATATTGCTTTATTGGGCTCAAACTTGTGTGGGAAATGTAAAATGGCTGTATGCCCGCTACCCCATAATTTTATCCTATGCCATTGCTTGTTTGATATGATGTTTTTGACTCTTTTTACGAACCACATTATTCATACTTCTGCCCTTTCAGGGTGAAGCTTTATTGTTGAGGTCTATGGGTTGGTTTCTTTTGACGTCTAAGGAGGTCCTCCTGCCAAGGTCTACTAGACATCCCTTGCTGTAAAGTAGCATGCCTTGGAGAAACACGGGAAGGTGCATTCTCAACAGCTGGCCCAACCTGACGGAACTCTGGTATACAAGAGATCCGAAAGCATTTAGGGGCCGGTGCACTAAAATTTGCGGAACGCGGGTGCAAGGGTGACGCCATGTAATAAACAAGTTACAGGGTCGTGCTAGCAAGGAGGCACTAGGGTCGCTAGTGCGACCTTAACGCCTGCTTGCTAACGCGACCCCCGTGGTAGCCAGCGGTCTGCTGGTTATGAACACCGATGCCGATAAACTCGGCGTCGGTTTTCATTACTGCAGCCGGCCGGTTCTGAAAACGCCGAGCACATCGCCATCGGTCTTCAAAGCGGCCGGCAGAGTTTTTTTTTTCTTTTTTTTTTTAACTTTAAAAAAAGTACAGAAAAGCAGGGTTTTTTTCTGCTTTTCTGTACTCAGCTATTAACGCCTGCTCTAAGCAGGCGTTAATATCTGAGTGATAAATGTGTGTCTGAGACGCACATTTATCCTTTTGCATTCGGAGTGAATGAATAATAGCCTCATTAACATGCATTTGCACGTGATGAGCGTTAACTCATTCACTCCGTGTTGGACGCGCGTTAAATAGGCGCCAATCCTCCTATTGCATCAGGGGCTGGATTAGCGCCTATTTAACCCGCGTCCGACAGCAAGGAGAAGCAGAAGACAGGAAACAAGTAACAGATGATGGCGGAACCCAACAGGAACTGAAGGCAGGAGTAGCCAAGGCAAGGCCTGAGAAGCAGGCCCTGCCTTAAATACCTGCAGGTTTAGGAGGAGGAGTCCGGGCCCCTCCCGCGTGCGCGCCTGGGAAGCCGGGGGTCAGGAGGAAGGCCAGAGCACCGGCGTGCAGTCCTGCACGCGGCGGCGGCATGGCGGTCTGGAGGGAGGGCTGAGTGCACTGCATTGCATCGGCTCCTTGAGAAAGAACTCAAGAGACATCTATTTAAATAGGAATTTGGCTCTCAGTCTTAAATGCATTCTCTGTATATTGCCAGCTTGGTTTGTTCTTTTTATACACGTGATATGTGTTGTTAATGTAACTTAGAGTTTATTTTATTAATTTATCTATTTATTTAAAGGATTTATATCTTGCACCTTCCAAGGTTCGGGGCGGATTACATCAGCAAACATACATTATCAAAGGCATAAAGCGTAATAAAACCATCAGTTGAAAAACATAATTAAAACAGAATAAAGGTCATAAAATAAACATAGTTAAAATAACATAAAGAGCAAGCACTATTTCACTAGTTTTATTTTATTTGACTAATATTATTTTATGTATGTTACCTATCTACCCTGCCCCAAATTATGGAGGCGTGAGTAATAAATATTTTAAAATAACTAATGAAAATAAAAGGATTTACATGCTTAAAACTTGGTTTTACATGTGCTTTATACGTGTAAATGTGCTTTTGAAAATTGCTACCTCCTAAGGGTTTTCAAAACTTTGCCTCTGTAGTTATTTTGATGGCTATATTTTGTATTTGACATTTTGGGTGATGAAAGCCCTCCCCCTACAGGGGTAGGATACCAGCTCATGATAGAAAGGATGCAGGTGGAAAGATTGGATGCGATATTTATGCAGAAACAAAATGCTAAGTATTATCAGATTGCTTGTACAAGGTTTTACAAAATCTTGCCAGCATCTTTCAAAGAAACGCTGAAGCAGTCTTGATATTCTACTGTTTGGAATTAGTCTTTTGTAGGGATGTGCAGAGCAAAATTTTATGTTCATATTTTTTATGTCCGAAAGGGGGTCCCACTTGCGGCCAATATGGACATAAAAAAAATCCAATGAGTTGGGTATATGTACATATGTGCAAAAAAAAAAATTAAACCCCCTCACCCTCCTTAATCCCCCCCCCAGACTTACCACAACTCCCTGGTGATCGAGCGAGGAGTGAGGACGTCATTTCTGCAATCCTTGGCGAGAAGCATGTGACGTCGGTGGCACGTCGAGTGACGCGGCGTCACGTGATTCCCGGCTCGTTCGCGCCGGACGGCTCGTTCGGCCCAAAAAGAACTTTTGGCCAGCTTGGGGGGGCCTCCTGACCCCCTCAAGCTGGCCAGCTTGAGGGGGTCAGGAGGCCCCCCAAGCTGGCCAAAAGTTCTTTTTGGGCCGAACGAGCCGTCCGGCGCGAACGAGCCGGGAATCACGTGACGCCGCGTCACTCGACGTGCTGCCGACGTCACATGCTTCTCGCCAAGGATTGCAGAAATGGCGTCCTCACTCCTCGCTCCATCACCAGGGAGTTGTGGTAAGTCGGGGGGGGGGGGGGATTAAGGAGGGTGAGGGGGTTTATATTTTTATTTTGGCTCAACAATCGCGATTTCCCACATATCGAACATATCTATGTTCGATATGTGGGAAATCCGATCGTTTATGTCGAATCAATTTTTTAAGTAAAAAAAAAATATGAGTTGCGTTTTACTAATGCGGTCAATCCGAATGCACACCCCTAGTCTTTTGTATTACTTCAACGTGTTGTGTGAATGGAAGTGTTGTCTTGTGTTTATGTGGCTGATATGGCAGCATTTCTATTTATGAGAAAATAAGATGCTCCAAGAATCTTTATTTATTTAAAAAAAAAATTTGGTAAGGTGCATTATTTCAAGTTCAAAGCGGCTTCTAATGAAACATCCAAAATAAAAGTTAACACACAAACGATACAATACAAATTTTCCCAGCGAGTATCACAAATGGCAAGTTTCCTTTGGGAAACTTATCGGAACAGGCCACATCTGCAAATAGTTCTGTAAGAATATTACAGGAAATGAAAGCTTGTTTAAATAAGTATGTTTGTAATGGCTTTTTCAATATTTTACTGCAAAACATTTTGCTTAACATCAGAGGCAACAAGTTCCAGAGCAGGGCAGCTGCAACTGAAAACAACCAGGCTCTTGATTCTGCAAGTCTAGTTTATGATTCAGAGCAGCTAAGAGGCATTGACCTTCTGATCGCAAACTCTAGACAGGATGGTAAATTTTAGGCAAAAAGTTTATAAGTGGCAGTGAGTTGTCACTTAGGGGCAGATTTTAAAATGTACGCCCGATTTTATAACATGCGAGCTCAGCCGCGCGCATGTTAGAAAATCAGGGCTCGGCGCACGCAAGGGGGTGCACACTAGTGCACCCCCTTGCGTGCGCCGAGCTTTCGGGGAGACCGGCTGGCTTTTCCGTTCCCTTCCCCACCTTCTCCTCCCTTCCCCTACCTGTCCCGCCGCCCCAGCCCAAAACCCCCCCCCCCCCCCCGTTCCTTTATCTCACAAGTTACGCCTGCCAACTGCCGGCGCGCGATCCCCCGGCATAGCGGCCGTGTGGAGGCCTCTGGCCACGCCCCCGGACTACCCCTCCCTGCTCATGCCCCGCCCCACCCCTTTTTTGCCAGCCCCGGGACTTACACACGTCCCAGGGCTTTAAGTGCGCCACCGGGCCTTTTGAAAATAGGCCCGGTGCACATAACCCCCCCCCCCACACACACGTGTGTAAATCCTTGAAAATCTGCCCCTTAATGCGTTGGGAATCAGGGTGAGGATTTTATATGATATACGAAATTAAACAGGTAACCAGTGTTAGGAATTTATTATTTGGAAAATATGGTCATGGCAGAATTTTGAATATCCTGTTAATGCTTTCAGTGTACACTGTGGTAATCCTAGGAATAGCGAGTTAGAATAATCGCTGCTTGGCATTATATACCGCATCTGGAATACTGTGTACAATTCTGGTCACCACATCTCAAAAAAGATATAATTGCGATGAAGGTACAGAGAAGGGCAACCAAAATGATAAAGGGAATGGAACAACTCCCCTATGAGGAAAGGCTGAAGAGGTTAGGGCTGTTCAGCTTGGAGAAGAGACGGCTGAGGGGGGATATGATAGAGGTGTTTAAAATCATGAGAGGTCTAGAACGGGTAGATGTGAATCGGTTATTTACTCTTTTGAATATTGGAAGGACTAGGGGGCATTCCATGAAACGTATAGAAACATAGAAACATAGAAATGACGGCAGAAGAAGACCAAACGGCCCATCCAGTCTGCCCAGCAAGCTTCACACATTTTTTTCTCATTCTTATCTGTTTCTCTTAGAACCAAAGAGCTATTTCCCTTCCACCCCCACCATTAATGTAGAGAGCAGTGATGGAGCTGCATCCAAGTGAAATATCTAGCTTGATTAGTTAGGGGTAGTAGGGGAAGTAACCGCCGCAATAAGCAAGCTACACCCATGCTTATTTGTTTTACCCAGACTATGTTATTCAGCCCTTATTGGTTGTTTTTTGAAGTTAGCAAGTAGCACATTTAAGACTACCGGTAATTGGAGAAAATTCTTTTTCACTCAACGCACAATAAAGCTCTGGAATTTGTTGCCAGAGGATGTGGTTAGTGCAGTTAGTGTAGCTGGGTTCAAAAAAGGTTTGGATAAGTCCTTGGAGGAGAAGTCCATTAACGGCTATTAATTAAATTTACTTAGGGAATAGACACTGCTATTAATTGCATCAATAGCATGGGATCTTCTTAGTGTTTGGGTACTTGCCAGGTTCTTGTGGCCTGGTTTGGCCTCTGTTGGAAACAGGATGCTGGGCTTGATGGACCCTTGGCCTGACCCAGCATGGCAATTTCTTAGGTTCTTATGAGTGCATGGAGTACAGTACGAAAATTATCGAGGTCAACATATGGTTTCAACCTTCTTAGCATCTGAAGCTTCCAAAAAGATTTTGCATCGGCGATTTAACATGCGCTTCAAACAAAAGATTAGGATCTGGATTCTTGGCTTGATGACTGATAGAAAAATGTCATACCCTTGAAGTGAAAAAAAAAACGAATAGAAATGGCATTTTGGGTTTTCTGCTCAGATAAATAATTTCGGCAGAAGAGGAAATTCAAGATCATGACATGAAGTGGCTGTGAGGAAGATGAAGAAGGAACATGAGACGGTTTTTCTTTACTCAGAGGGTGCTTAATAATTGTGATGGAATTTAAAATGCTTGGGACCGGCCCAGAGCACAGTGGTAACGGGCTGATGGGGGGTGATGAGTAGAACCCATGAAAGGAAAGGACGTATTTTGGACAGCAGTGGCGGGCGATGGTAGAAGCAGGAGTGAGAGGCTGGGGGAGGCAGATGGGGGAGGGAACTGATGTTGATTTAGGCAACGAAAATTTATGTATACATTTACTCAAGTGGTGGAAAAACCAGAGAGAAAAAGTCTCAATCTGGGCAGACTGGATGGTCCGTTTGGTCTTTAGCGGTCGTCACTTACTACATTACTGTGCTCTTATGTCATGCAAAGATGCCCTGCTCTTTGATCATCAGTGTGCTGGTGTTCCCTCACCCTGAGGGCACCCTGCTCTTCGCTGGCCTCCTTACCCCAAAGATGCCCTGCTTTTTGGTCAGCGTGCCGCCTTGCCAGGTCCAGAAGTAGATGTGGGATTTCCCGCTGGTGATGATGTTGCTGCTGTCCGTCGGATTGAACTCCACGGTGAGGACGGACTCGTTCGTACTCTGCGGGCAGAGAAAAAGAGAGAGGGCAGGAAAATACACTTCTGTCTTCTCCTTTGGAACAAAGCACACTTGGGTAGATTTTATAAATCTAAGCGCGCGCGTATCTTATAAAATCCGGGGTCGGCGCGCGCAAAGGGGTGCACATTTGTGCAACTTGCGCGCGCCGAGCCTGGCGCGCGCTGCCCGTTCCCTCCAAGGCCGCTCCGAAATCGGCCTTGGAGCGGCCTCGTAGGGAATTTTCCTTCTACCTCCCCGCACCTTCTCCTCCCTTCCCCTACCTAACCCACCCCCCCGGCCCTATGTAACCCTTCCCCCTACCTTTGTTGCTAAAGTTACGCCAGCCGGAGGCAGGTGTAACTCTGTGCGCGCCAGCAGGCTGCTGGCGCGCCATCACCCGACCCAGGGGCTGGCCCAGAAGCCTCGATCACACCCCTGGGCCAGCACCACGCCCCTGACATGCCCCCGGATCACCCCGGAAATTGCACCACCCACCCGACACGCCCCCGACACACGTCCTGGGGCTTGCATGCACCGCCGAGCCTGTGCAAAATAGGCTCGCGCGCGCAGGGGTTTTTTAAAAGGGTTACGCGCGTACCTTATGCGCGTAACCCTTTTAAAATCCAGCCCTTTATGTCCTCTTTCCACTACATCCAACAGCAGCCTGGAATGACCGGTGCCTCTTTTCAACTGTGTGCTACTTATTCTGAGTATATGTGTTGTGTGCAACTGAGTGTATGTTTATTAGAGTGCATAGCTATATACAGATGCGAAAGTACATGTGCACGTGTGACTGTATGAGCATGTGTGATAGTGACTGGCTATAGTGCATGTTAGTATATGCATGAATGCCCAGGTATATGTGAGTGAGTGAAACTGTGTGTATGCTTATATAGTTTGCGACTGTGTGTGCCATTGAGGCAGTTATATTTCAGATGTTTGTTCTATGCTTTGAAAAGCTTCACTGGAGGCAGGAAACATGCACTAAGGCTTCACAGAGGTATAACCTAGCTCTGACTTTCCTGTGCTGCCCGCATCTCGTCAGCAGATGGTAGCAGAAAGCACAGTCAAACACAACTGTGCCAGTGCAGATCAATCCTGCTGTGCATAAGGTGTATTCCAGAATCAATAAGGCACAAACCAAAAAAAGGTAGAAAACTGTGATTCCAACAGCTTAATTACCCTACCCATGAAGGAATCATTAAATGCATTAATTATTTTACAAATATCTTTTAATTCATAATTGCAAAACTTTTTAAATATTCCATGATACAAAGCAATCAAGATACAATAAAAACACATACAATAGGTATATTGACAATATTAATCACACATATGTACTCATATGTTACCCTAAAGGACAAAGTTACCTACATTTAATTCACATTCAAACACTGTATCACTGCAAAATCAGTGGTGCAATGTTATATTCATCTGATACACATCTACCTAGAGAACCTTTCATATAGAAAGTGATCATAGATTTTAATACGATTATTACCAACAGCTCTCATACAAGTTTCCTTTCAGTTTTGAAATGGATACACTTCACTAATTGACCTAGCACGTTGAGACTAAGTAACCTTTTTTTATCAGTTGATATTCTCAGATATGTGTCTACTAATTGTAAATAACATTGCACCACTGAGTTTGCAGTGATACAATGTTTGAATGTGAATTAAATGTAGGTAACTTTGTCCGTTAGGGTAACGTATTAGTTAGTTAGAAGTTCTTTGTGAATGAGTATTGTTTTCATGAGTACATATGTGTGATTAATATTGTCATTATACCTATTGTATGTATTTTCATTGTATCTTGATTGCTTTGTATCGTGGAATATTTTAAAAGTTTTGCAATTATGAATTAAAAGATATTTGCAAAATAATTCATGCATGCAATGATTCCTTCATGTTTAGGGTATTCCAGTGTCAAGACACACATCCCTTCCTCCAACATACATACACAGTGCTTGGACTAAGGGAGATCTGCGGGTGACAGGTCAGCCTCAGGGACGCCTGCTGGTGAAGACCAGACAGGGCCAGACCTGCCGGTGAAGGGCTGGCCTTGTGGATACATGCTTGGGAAGATGCCTGCACGCAAAGCGCCAGACTCGGGGACACCTGTAGTCAAAGGGCCTGACTCCATACACCTGCAGGCGTTCCAACTCTGGGTCGCAACAGGACTCCTAGTTTCACAATTCTGAGTGCAGGAGAAGGTCAGGGACCGCACAGCCAAATGCAAAGCACCTCTGGCACATGACTTCATTTTTACCAAATATTTATCCATCGTCATGGTTACTGTGCCAGACACTTCAGAAACCCTAAGGCTGCAGCTATCGAATTCCACTTGTGTAGGTCTGCTGACAGGAACCCTTCTGTAAACTTTTCCCCTCAAGCATTGTGCATCTTTGGCACTCACACACTGCTCCCTCCTTTCCCCTCAAGCACTCAGCCTCTTACTGCTGCCTCTCTCAGTCCTCCTTCCCCTTCACATCTTCCTACAATTACCCATAACAGCACCACAGAGATGTTAAAACCCAGTGGCTGCTGCTGGGCATCTTATTTCATTGCAGCTTTAAACTTGACTATGTGACATAAAAATGCTGTAAGAATTCGGTTGGCACAGAAATATACAGAACAGTGCCAAAATCTGTAACAGAGCTTTTCAAATACAAAAGAGACACAAAGCCCAGAATATACTTGGCTAATGATTCCTGAACTTGAACTTGGCAGTTTTATCTTGAAGAATGCTGAGTACCTCATTTAACAAAGTTTTACCTTAATCTCAGCCTGTTTGCTACCCTTGGCGCAATCCCAGACAGATAACATGTGTTCATTGGAGTCATCCACAACACACAGGTAGGCCCCATAATCCTAGGATGAAATAAAGGCAGGATAGAACAATGAGCCAAGAGCAGAGCTAGAAATTCTCTGTAAAGCAACCACAGATCCAACACAACCACTTGTCCAATACCATTACCACCATCAACATAATCATTCATCCAATACAACTACACATCTAACACCACCATCAGCACAACCACTCATCCAATACCAATACCGCCATCAACACAATCATTCATCCAATACAACTACACATCTAACACCACCGTCAGCACAACCACTCATCCAATACCAATGCCGCCATCAACACAATCATTCATCCAATACAACTACACATCTAACACCACCGTCAGCACAACCACTCATCCAATACCAATACCGCCATCAACACAATCATTCATCCAATACAACTACACATCTAACACCACCGTCAGCACAACCACTCATCCAATACCAATACCACCATCAACACAATCATTCATCCAATACAACTACACATCTAACACCACCATCAGCACAACCACTCATCCAACACCACTATAGTTTAATTAACTGGTAAACTGATGCAGTCCATTGGCATATAGCTAGCCCATACAGGGAGAAATTTTCAGTATTCCACCTAGGCACAAAGTCCATGGCTAGTTTTGTTCCTGCAAACCTGGTAGCAATTTTCAAATAAAACTATGCATGTTGTTTTTCTTTTGAAAATTCACATTTGGGGAGTATCTAGTGACAAAAGTCCCCTTGAACTTTGCACTTCCTTTTTCTATGGATGGAGGAAAGAGGGAAACTGTTTGGTCCCGTTTGCAGTTGTCTTTCATTTTTGTAATACCTATACAGTTTAAAACAAACACTCTTACATAGTGAGTTATTTTAATCACTATTGTGTAACTATAATATATTTCTATGTTGTGTATTGGAACATCTTCAATGAAAAAATTAAACACAGAACAACAATACTACCATAGTCCAACACGACATATCCAATAATACCATCAACACACTCATCTAAACTAACACCACCACATGCGCAACATCATTACACATTCAACACCATATATCCAAAAGAACTATCCTTTCAATATCATTGTTACACTGCTGCGCAGTCGGTGGATCCTTGGGCTGAGACGAGGTCAGTGCTTCCTATTGAAGGGCTTCCCATGGGCCCTCGTCATCGGGAGGTGGATGCTGGAGATGAAGACCCAACCAGACTTTCACCTTACAAGCCCACGTTCCCCACAGGTTGAGCCCTTGGATGCTGGGGCTGGAAGGACTTAGGAATAGGTCTCCAGACGTAGACGGATCTGAAGATGGGAGGCGAAAGCAGAGTTGAGTGTGCCAGAGGTCAGGGCCGGCGGTGGGCAGGAGGATCCAAAGACAGGCCAGAGATCAGGGCAGGCAGCAGGTGAGGCAGAATCCAGGAATGAGCCAAGCCATAACCGGAGAAGCAAGCCGAGGGAACGAGGAAGCAAGAACACACAAAGAAGTAGCTGGAAGACACAGAGGCAGGAGCTGGAACACATGGAGGCAGGAACGCAGAGCAACCAGTAATTCAGGTGAGTGGGACCTGTTGCTGAGGCAAAGATTGGGCAGCAGGAGCTGCCTTAAGTAGTGCTGGGGTTGAGGATTACATCCTGGACCGTGGGAGGTCTTTCCTGCCGCGGCCCCTTTAAATTGGGGGTGGAGCAATGTGCACGTGCCTTGCAGGAGCTGGGACCGGCGGTGAGGCGGCGGCATGGTCAGCTCCCCGCCGCATTCAGAGAGGGCAGTGGCGGCAGCCTGGGGAGCCGTGAAATGGACTCAGACCGGCTCAGGGGGTAAGCGTAGCTGGCTTCAAAGTCCCGTGGCCAACTGCCATTACAGTACCCCCTCCTCTAAGCCCCCTTCCTGGGGGCTTGGGTTTCCCCAGGTGAGTGATGTGGAATTCCTTGAGGAGTCTCTTGTCTAAGATATTGGATATGTGTTCCCAAGAATTCTCTTCCGGACCATATCCTTCCCATGCTATTAGGTACTTCCATCTCTTGTTTTGTTGACAAACATCCAATATCTCCTTCACCTAGTATGTCTCATCCTTTTCAGAAGACAATCTTTGTGGGTCCGGCAGCCTCTGATTTGGCCAAGATAGGCTTACCAGTTTCAACAGAGAGACATGAAAGACATTGTGAATTTTCAATGATGGAGGAAGGCGCAGTTGATAAGTGACTGGAGAGATCTGCTGCAAGATAGGGAAGGGACCAAAGTAGCGGGGTGCCAGCCTCAAAGAGGGTACCCAGTTGTAAATTGTGGGTGCTCAGCCATACTTTATCCTCGATCTTGAATTGCGGGGCAGGATGCCGATGCTTGTCGGTAAAGGCTTTCGCTTTCTGGGCAGCCCTGCGGATCAAAGTCTCAATTTGGGACCATAATACCTGGAGCTCACGTGCTGTTAGCTGAGTGGCCAGGGATGGAACAGACAGGGATATCGGGAGCGGAGGGAGTGACTGTCTTCCATATACGATGAGGAAGGGTGATGATCCCGTAGTGGCATTGGGGTGAGAGTTATGCGAGAATTCTGCCCATGTAAGGAGATTGGCCCAATCATCTTGTCACTCGGTTACAAAGGTCCACAAAAAGGTCTACTTGGCCATTGGCCTGAGGGTGGTAGGCTGTGGTGAAATCTAGCTTGATGTCAAACTTGTGACAGAGGGTTCGCCAGTACTTAGCAGTGAACTGGGCTCCACGGTCTGAGACGATGTGACAAGGCAGCCTATGAAGGTGGAAGATATGGGTAATGAACAACCTAGCCAACTCTGGAGCAGATGGGAGCGCTGGGAGGGTGACAAAGTGAGCCATCTTAGAAAAGCGATCGGTGACAACCCATATCACTCGGCTGCCACTAGAAGGGGGAAGATCTACCACAAAATCAGTAGAAATGTGAGTCCAGGGATGCTTGGGGGGGGGGGGGGGGACAGGCAGTGGCTGTAACAACCAAGGTCATCCCCACCCAAGATCATCCCACCAAAGGCTTTTGCCAAGCGCACGTGGGACACGAGCCCACATAGACCTTCATGTCCTTGTCCATCCACGGCCACCAATAGTATAGCTTGAGCAGAGAAAGGGTCCGCACCCAGCCAGGGTGACTGGCCATCTTGGAGTTATGGGCCCACTCCAGTACTCATGGTCGGAGTCAGATTGGGACTACCGTTTTTCCTGGAGAGACTGCCTGGGAAGCGGTCAGCAGGATATGAGCCGGGTCAATGATGTAGCCAGGCGGGTTCGGGTTGTCCTCAGGCTCTGAGGCAATAGAGAGCGCATTTGCCCTGATGTTCTTGGTGGCTGGTCTGTATTTCACTACAAAGTTGAAGCGATTAAAAAACAGGGACCAGCGAACCTGGCGGGGATTTAGGCATTGGGCATGGTGAAGGTGCTACAAGTTATTATGATCAGTGTAGTCAGTGATGGTGTGTTGCACCCCCTCCAGCCACTGTCGCCATTCTTTGAAGGCTAATTTTATGGCCAGGAGCTCCTTATCCCCAATGCCATAACCTCTCTCCGCTGGAGAAAATTTGTGGGAAAAGTAGGAACAGGGGTGAAAGATGCCTTTAACGGTGAGCTGGCCCAAGACTGCCCCAACCGCAATGGAGGAGGCGTCAACTTTCAGGAAGAAAGGGCACACAGGGTCTGGGTAGTGGAGGCAGGACTCACAGAGGAAGGCTTGTATCAGGTTTGAAAAGGCATCTAGCGTCTCCACAGGCCACTCTCGAGTATTGGCTCCTTTCCTGGTTAGTGCGGTAAGAGGGGCAACCAATTGAGAGTAGTTAGGAATAAAATGCCTATAGAAGTTGGCAAACCCAGAAACCACTGTGAAGAACGAAGCTCAGATGGCTGGGGCCAATCCCGAATACAGGCCACTTTCTCCGGATCCATTCTGAAACCGGTGCTGGAGATGATGTACCCCAGGAAGGGAAGCATTCTGCTTCAAATGTACACTTCTCTAGCTTCACATAGAGTTTGTGGGCATGCAAGCGCTGGAGTATCTGCCGGACGTCACAATGATGGGACTGGAGGTCCTTAGAGAAGACCAATACGTCGTCAAGATAGACCACTATGTTGGTGTACAGCAGATCCTGAAAGATCTCATTCATCATTGATTGGAAGCCCGTTGGGATGTTACACAGTCCAAAAGGCATCACCAGATATTCAAAGTGGCCATCACAGGTATTAAAAGCAGTCTTCCACTTGTCTCCAGATCTAATCCAGACTAGGTTGTATGCCCCCTGGAGGTCTAACTTGGTAAAAATTTGGCCTCTCTGCAGACGGTCCAATAATTCCGGGATGAGGGGCAAAGGGTACAGGTCCTTCATCGTTATAGCGTTTAGCCCCCGGTAGTCAATACAGGGCTGGAGGGTGCTGTCTTTTTTGGCCACAAAGAAAAAGCCAGCTCCTGCAGGTGACGTTGATGGACAAATGAACCCCCTCTCCAAGTTCTCTTGAATGTATTTGGCCATGGCCTGGGTTTTGGGAAGGGATAGAGGGTAGACCCTTCTCCGCGGAGGTATGGTCCCAGGGAGCAAGTTGATAGCGCAGTCAAACGGGCGATGTTCTGGCAGGATTTCCGCATTCTTCTTGTAGAATACATCGGCGTAGCTGGCATATTGTGGAGGTAAACCCACGGAAGCAGTAGCGAAAGGCACCGAGGAAGGGCGCGTAACTGGGAGGAGGTACTGTTGGCAGCATCGAGGGCCCCATTTGGCCAACTGAAGCATCTCCCAATCGATCATGGGAGAGTGCCGTTGAAGCCAAGGCATCCCAAGGACAATCAGATGGACGGTCCTTTCAATCACATGAAACGTTAGTTCTTCAACGTGCAACATGCCAGTCCGGAGGCGCATGGGAAGAGTGGTCCTAGTGATCCGCTCTGGAAGGGGGTCCCCCGAGATCAAGGAGACCACTAACTGGGTATCCTGTAGTAATGTAGGCAGGTCAAGATGGTCAACCAGTCTTTTCATAATGAAATTCCCCACTGTGCCAGAGTCCAGAAGGGCCAGGGTGAAGAACTCTTGTTGGTTCATGAGTAAGGCTACTGGGAGGATGAGTTGGGTAGCAGACCTGGTGAAACCTAGAACCACCTCCCTGGTTGGTCCTAGGCCCGGAAGTTTCCTGACTTTTCAGGGCATCGGGCCAGGAAATGTCCCTTCCCAACACAGTACAGGCATAGGCTCAGAGTCCGATGATGTTGCCTCTCTTCGGGCGTCACAGGACATCTTCCCAATTGCATGGGCTCTTCCTGCCTGGTGGTTTCAGGTGTTGGAGGAGGTGCCGATAGAGGTTTGGAAAAAGGCGGTATGAGAGGGACTGATCTGTGAGGTCCTCACAACTCCCGGGCACGCTGCTGAAGGCGACGGTCTATCATACTGGCAAGATCGTTGATCGCATCCAGAGATTCCGGGAGGTCCTGAGCTGTCAACTCATCTTTAATGCGGGAAGATAGACCCTCCAAGAAGATACTTCTCAAACTATCTTCTCGCCAATTTAGCTCCATGGCCATGGTCCGGAACTCGATGGCGTAGTCGGATAGCGGTCATGCCCCTTACCGGAGGTGGAGGATATCTGAGCCGGTGGCTGCCAAGTGACCAGGATCAAGAAAGGTCCGCTTGAACACTTGGACAAAGTGTTGTAGGTCCTGGAGGAGTGGGTCCCCTTGTTTCCATAGGGGGGATGCCCAGGCCAAAGCCTTGCCATCCAGGAGGTAGAGGATGAAGGTGGTTTTCACGGTATCAGAAAAAAATTGTGCAGGCTGAAAAGAGAAGTGCATGAAGCACTGATTGAGAAAGCCCCAGCATTGCCCTGGGTCGCCGGCATACCGGGGAGGAGCCGGTAATTGGAGAGAGGAGACGGCGGGTGCTGGCATAGCGGGAGACACACTCGGGGCTGTGGAGGCATCTAAGCAGGCCTTCAAGCATTATAAGGAGGCCGCCATTGTCTCCAAGAATTGCTGCTGCTGCTGAATTTTCAATGCTAGGCCTGGGATGGCCTGTAGGCCTGAAAGGTCTGCCGGGTCCATGGCCTCAGCAAACTGTTACACCACTGCGCAGTTGGTGGACCCTTGGGCCAAGACGAGGTCGGTGCTTCCTGTAGAAGGGCTTCCCACAGGCTCTCATCGTCGGGAGGTGGATGCTGGAGATGAAGACCCAACCGGACCTTCACCTGTACCAGCCCACATTCCCCGCAGATTGAGCCTTTGGGTACCGGGGTTGATAAGACTTAGGAGCGGGTGTCCGGACGTAGACGGGTCTGAAGATGGGAGGCAAAAGCAGAGTCGAGCGTTCCAGAGGTCAGTGCTGGTGGCGGGCAGGAGGATCCAAAGACGGGCCAGAGGACAGGGCAGGCAGCAGGCGAGGCAGAATCCAGGAACAAGATGAGTCAAAACTGGAGAAGCAAGCCAAGGGTACGAGGAAGCAGGAACACATGAAGATGGAGCTGGAAAACATGGAGGCAGGAACTGGAAGACACAGAGGTAGGAGCTGGAAGACACGAAGGCAGGAATGCAGAGCAACCAGTAACTCAGTTGAGTGGGACCTGTTGCTGAGGCAAAGATTGGGCAGCAGGAGCTGCCTTAAGTAGTGCTGGAGTTGAGGATTACATCCGGGACCGCGGGAGGTCTTTCCTGCCGCAGTCCCTTTAAATTGGGGGCGGAGCCACGCATGCGCGCCTAGCAGAAGCTGGGGCCGGCAGCGCAGCGGTAGCATGGTCGGCTCCCCGCCACGTTCAGAGAGGGCAGTGGCGGCAGCCTGGGGAGCCGCGAAGAGGACCCAGACCGGCTCGGGGAGTAAGCGTAGCCAGCCGTGAGGTTCTGCGGCCGGCTGCCGAAACAATCATTACCTATTCAAAACTACTTATACAGTTCAGGACCAGGAGAAAATCAGCACAGGGCCTCTAGTCATGAGGGGATAATGGAGCTGACATGACTTGTTGAACCAGGGGAGCAATAGTACGTGCATCAGCAGAAGAGTATACGTCTCCTTCCCAGCCCACTTGCCCATTAGTCAGTTAGGAGTTTGGTGGCCAGCAGAAAATAGCTGATTGTACCAACTGACAAATACATGACTGCCCCTGCCAGCACACCATCCATATAGCATCACCATATATCCATACACCCTACTATATCACCCATTCTACAAAACCACACATTCAGAGTCAAAGCCCATTCAACACCAGTGCTAGTTCAATACCACATATCCAAAGCCAAGGCCATCCAACACCACTGCCCATCCAATAATATCATATCAATACCATACATCCAAAAATGCTACCTATCCAACACCATCTCTCTAATACCAGTGCTGGTCTAACACTACTACCTGTCCACGAAAAATCACCACCCTTTCTACACCCCCATCCCAAACTACTGTGTATCCAATACCACCACCTGTCCAACAGTGCTCATCCATCTAGCACCAATGCCCATCCCATGCTGCCATCCATCCAACACCACTACCAGTCCAACGGTACTCATTCATCTAACAATACTGCTTTCCAACACCACTACTTGTCCAAAAACCTCCATTCCTCCGATCATAATATCACCACATCATTTTAGTGCAAAATTATAAGAACTTACTGCCAAGGAGAAAGCGAGGGAGCCCACCCCTCTTTCAAAAGACCCTAGACCAATCTGCTGCAGGGTGAGTAACGTAGAGGAGTCCCAAATGTGAACAAATGGTTGCAGGGGCTGAAAAACAACAGAAAACAATGTTCACCTCAGTGTGATTCCTGTATGGTAAGAAAGGCAAAGAAATGGAAGAGAAATGACCAATCCATATACACACATTGTTCCACCAATGTCCTTGATAAATCCCTCATGTACAGACACACATTGCTCCACAAACGTCTCTGATTATTCATATACACAGTCAAACACTGCTTCACCAATGTTCCCAGCAGATGTCCCTTAGTTCATGGGCATGCAATAAAAGCTATGTGCAAAAAAAAAAAAAAAAAATGTCAGAGCTGTTCGTTTCTGATTCATACTGTATGGATCCCATAGACTTAGAAAAGTGATGCTGACAATTTACCATAATGTCTGATTCAAAATGGCTGCTAAAACTGTTCCCATTCCCGCTTCAGAGGCTATCTTGGGAAACAGTGACTACATATCCTTGAAACAAAAACTGCGTAACAGCTGAGATCTCTGAGAGAACTGTAATGGGAAAAAGTAGAATACTTAGCCATCATAGGTACAGGGAAAGTTTAGTTCACTGTTTGCCCTTTTGGACAAACACTGAATATCGCCACAAATTTCAGTCCAAGTCATTTTTTTCTGACCCAGGCAAGTTATCATGATTACAACATTCTTCAATTAAGTAGGTACAAAATGAGCAGCATTTAATGTCACTTCTGACACAGTGACATGGGAAGGACAATTTTCAAAAGTAAAATAGCCCGACTGAAAAATGCCCTCCTGAATTGCAGCTAAAAGTACACATGGCCTCTACAGTATGCATACCTTTATTTACTTTACAAAGAGGCATTCCTCTGGGCATGTTTAGGTCAGCGGAGTAAAACAGCACGTTACAGGTGATTTTCAACTGTACACCCACTATTATACCCCTGCTCGTCCACCTGCACAAATAGCAAGTGAAAAGTAGATGAACTCTTTCAGCACACACATACTTTACGCTTACCTAATTTTCAAAGAGAAACAACATAGGTCATGTACCTTTGAAAATGTATGTAAAATATACGCATTAAGGGAGGAGGAAGTGACGTTGCAGTCCAAGATGGATGTATAAACCCTGCTCTCTCACCAGATGCTCACAAACTAATGATTTTACCTAGAGATATGTGCGTAATCAGCATTTCTTCTCCGAAGATAAGTGCAGGGGAATTTGCAGGCAATATGACTCCACATAGGAAAGCCACTGAAATTAAACATTTTTTTTTACTACAGGCAAATCAGTGTCCAGACCCATGCCTAGCAGCCGCAGTGCACAGGAGAGATTGACCTCATGCTCAGATGAAGATGGCGGAACCACAGCTAAAGGAATTCCAGTTGAGAAAGAAGCCTCATGGGAGGAGATTCGCGCCTGGTTCCATGATCTTAAGTGCAATACAGCCTCAGTCAGGAGTGAAATTTTTGACAGCCTAACCAAATTGCGAAGTGAGATCACATTGATGATATAGACCAGTGTGTGGACGATCAAGCAACTCAGCTTCAGGAGCTTTGGCAACTGACGAATGAGCAGGAGGAGGCAAAGGAGGAGCTCAGCGACAAAACAGAGGATCTGGAGAATCGCACGTGCCACAATAATTTCCAGATACGGAGCATGCAGGAGCTGAGTGAGCACTGGGACTCTGTGGAAGTGGTGCAGAAGCTCAGTAGGGTCCAATGAAACAAACCGGAAGGTGGTCCCACGTAGCCAAGGCAAAAAAACAAAGGGGACTACCTTACACCGTGGAAAAACTTTTATTGGAATTGCCCGACTCAAAGTACAAGCTGAGTTTCGCCAAAAGGCTGCATCAGGGGCTAAAACAATCAAGAACAATAAATATTACCACAAACATGCTCTATAATAAAAATTATTAAACAATCTGCTAAGAAGTATTAAACAATCTGCTAAAAAGTAGATAATTGCTTATCTCTATGTCCCTCTGCCAAAATAATCTACAATCATAATATTCATGTATAACATACATATTTAAATCGTGGATGTGCAACGTGACCCATTCACTCTATTTAAAACTACTAATATTTAACACAAACATTATTTTTTATAAAAAAAAATTTCTTTTGAAAAAACTGAAATCATTACCTTTATGCTGTAACCGTATACTCACAGCTACATATATCAGAATATCAATCTGAACATTAGCTGTTGCAGTAAAGCTAAAAAATAAAGCTGTTAATAAAAATGATCATTAGAAAACATAAAATGAAAAAAAGTCACATATACACAAATATACATATATACAGTATTAAGAGAAACCTTGTGCATATCAAATCTCACATTAGGACTATAAATAATATTCATTTAAAAGAGACATAATTAACACATCTAAAACTGAAAATTATGAAAACAGCAATCAAACTATTACAGTAAGTTCAATATCAGTTCACTCATAAATTCTTCTATCTAAATGATAACATTAAATGTATGTATTAAGATTGCAGACATAAATGGCCATAAAAATAAATAATTAAAACTACCCGACAAATAAAGCAATATTGTATTGAACAGATTTTGGCGCTAAAACCATTCTTTTATCGCTAGAACTTAGCATAAAACATAAATAAAAAACAGTCTTAAACTGTTCCTTTAGTGATCCCTAAGTTGTTTTAATATATATAACTAATACTCAACGAGCTACTCTACGAAGAGATAAAGAAAACATTTGTAAATTATTGATTCGAAAGTAGTCTTAGGGCTATCTACTTTACCTTTGTCAGTCAGTGAAACATCTCGCGAAAACTGGCACTGCAACTAAGAAGAGTGCCCTGCTATGTTGTCATTTATATAGCGTTCTTCAAAAACAAACCGCTAATGTTCAGATTGATATACTGATATATGTAGCTGTGAGTATACGGTTACAGCATAAAGGTAATGATTTCAGTTTTTCCAAAAGAAATTTTTTTTATAAAAAATAATGTTTGTGTTAAATATTAGTAGTTTTAAATAGAGTGAATGGGTTACGTTGCACATCCACGATTTAAATATGTATGTTATACATGAATATTATGATTGTAGATTATTTTGGCAGAGGGACATAGAGATAAGCAATTATCTACTTTTTAGCAGATTGTTTAATACTTCTTAGCAGATTGTTTAATAATTTTTATTATAGAGCATGTTTGTGGTAATATTTATTGTTCTTGATTGTTTTAGCCCCTGATGCAGCCTTTTGGCGAAACTCAGCTTGTACTTTGAGTCGGGCAATTCCAATAGAAGCTCAGTAGGGTACTCCTGAGCAGTGGGGAAAACGGGGAAGCTGATATCCCACTAATTCGCATTGAAAGGGCGCTAGGGCCCAAAAAGACAAAATTTGCCACTGGACTTCTCGGGCAAGGAAAAACTGACAATGAAAGCCAGGGCTCTTGGGGCCTTTCAATGGGAGTCCTTCAAAACTGAGCTATATGCAGATTTATCCGCAGTCACACTACAAGAAAGCAGGACTTTTGGGACATAACCAGCACTCTGAAGGAAGGAAATGTCTGATAGATGTAGCTGTTCCCCTTCGGGTTAAGCTTTACTGTGAGCTGCACTACCTATAAAGTTAAATCTTTGGATGAAGCACGAAGAGCCCTGAAAACACGGGCTTGGCTGATGGGCACACATGAACAGCAAGCACCTTCAGAGGAAAAGGCTGCAGTGGCCTCATCGTTCCCGAATAGAGACTTTTCTAAATGGTAGAAAGTTCCAGCACCAAGCAAACATGGATCCAAACCTGGAGTGGCGTGATGGTCTGGTCAGGAAAGTCACTCTCTAGGCTTGATTTTTAGACCTGAAGATTGTAGTATGACATAATCAGTCTAAATAGGATTCCCATATCTATGGCTAGATCTTCCGTTCTGGTTTTACCAATATTAAAATCATCTGGTCCATGGAGTTATTCCTCCTTAGAGTGCTTTGCTCGTGATGGTGTGGGCAAAGTTCTGGTGGGATTTTGAGAGTTTGGGAGAGATTTGATGGATGGTGACATTTATACTTACCAGATAATTTCCTTTCCTTTAGTCTTAGCAGACCAGTCCACATCTACAGGATTCCTCTGCTTGCTAGTCAGTGGAGGCAGAGAACTTTTTCCATTTTTTATTTTGCTTATGTCACTCATGTTATATATCCTGAGATACCTGAGAAGTCCCTCAGTAGCTTCTTGTATTAGCCTATTACACTGATGTTCTGTATTTTTTAAACCTCCCTCCCCCTTTTTTTTTTCTTTTGGGAGGGTACTTGGACTGGTCTGCTAGGACTAAAGGAAAGGAAATTATCTTGTAAGTATAAATTTCACCTTCCTTTTTGTCTTGCAGACCAGTCCATATCTGCAGGATGAAATCAAGCAGTAACCAATTTGGGTGGGCTGAGGCCTTAGAGGCCCCCAACACTATTTTGCTAAACTTCAGATCCTCTTCTATCTGCAGGTCTAGCCTGTAATGGTTTGTGAAAGTACACCAGGAGGACCATGCGACCACCCTATAAATATCCTGAGGCGTTGCTGCCCTACTGTCCACCCACGAAGTTGCTTCGGCTCTAGTAGAGTGGGTGCACAAGGGCCTCTTGCCCTGTTTCCCCTGCGCAATAGATGCTATCACTATTGCTTCCCTAATCCAGCGTGCGATTGAGGGCTTAGAAACTGCCTGGCTCCTTCCAACAAGATAATTAATCTGTCTGACCTCCTAAATTCATTGGTGATCTTTAAGTAATGTAGCAGCATCCTTTGGATGTCTAGCGGGTGAGGGCTGCCCTCTGTCTGTCCTCATCAGAGCCGGTAAAACAATCTCTTAATTTGCATGAAATTCTCACACCACCTTAGGTAAAAAGGATGGGACAGGACAAATAACCATTCAGTCCTTATGAATCGACAGGTAGAGCTCCCTTCAGGACAAAGCCTGGATCTCTGAGACCCTTCGGGCTGAGCATATCACCACCAGAAAGACTGCCTATAAAGTGGGCCCCCAGGTAAACTAACCTTTGGGACGGCTTGTAAACTGTTTTTGGCCTCGTTTACTACCCACCCTAACTCCTCGAGGAGCGCCCTCACTCTCCTTGTGAAGTCGCTGCTCTCCTCCTCTGACCTGGCTCTGATCAGCCAATCATCTACTACCATCACCTTCGTAAAGATTCTTGGTACTGTGGCTGGTCCAAATGGCAATGCTTTGAACTGATAATGGTTCCCCAGTACTGCAAACTTCAGGTATCTGCAATGCGATTTGCCCTGACTGCCCCAATGACTGACCTCAATGTTTCCATTCTGAACCCTCTCACCTTGAGGGCTCTGTTCACCCTTTTCAGGTCTAACACCGAGTAGAACGCCCCCTTCTGTTTTGGGTACTACAAAGCATAGGGAGTAACAACCTGTCCCTCTCTCTAGGACCGGAACTGGTACTATCTCTTCTAGTACCACCAGTTTGTCTAGGGTTGTTCTGATTGCCTCTCTTTCCTCCTGCGACTTGCAGGGGGACTCCAAAAAGGATTCTGGATCTGTGGTAGCCAAACTCTAGTGAGTAACCTAGGCGGATCACCTCCAGGACCCACCTGCCCCTGGTGATTCGGGCCCACGCCTTGAAATATAGTTTTAAGCCACCACCCACTGGAGGAGGTCCGGGGTGGGGCTCCAACCATCACTTAGCCCTCCCCAGGAGCTCTAGGGCTTTTACCTCTAACCCAGACTGCTGAAAAAGCTGTCTCAGCTGGGGACTAAATCCCGACTACCCGGGACTCTCACGCGCCTAAACCTTCTAACTTCTTTGATCTTTTGTTTAAAGGGTCTTAAGGGTCCTTTGGGGCTATCCTCCAGGAGTCTCCGTGGCTTTGAATCTACCAGGCTCTTCATTAGGGCGTCTAAGTCTTCCTCAAAGAGGAGATGCCCTTTGAAGGGCAGGAAGCTTAACCTTGCCTTCAAGGGTGTATCTGCTGCCCAATATCTTAACCACAAAAACCTCTTTGCCACCACCACCGATGCCATCTGCTTGGCTGAGGTTCCAGCGAGAGCATACAGCGTGTCTGCCAGAAAGGCCGACCCTGACTCTATTCTGGCCATCCTATCCCCTGGGCTTTCTCCTATCCCTAACGTTTCTTCCTGGAGCCGCTGGAGCCATTTGACCAATGCCCTTGCTACATAGCCCCCACATACCACTGCTTGTAAGGCCCCCAAACTCGCCGACTCAAATGCTTTCTTCAAAAACGCTTCTACCTTTCTATCCTGTGCATCTCTTAAGGACGCAACCCCTTCTACCGGTATAGTTGTCTTTTTTGACATTGTTGCAACTTAGGCATCTACCTTTGGGACTTTAAGTATCCTACCTACCTCCTCCTGTTGTAGTGGGTAGAGGAAGGTCATTAAGGATCTTGCTTTTAGGGCTGCATTGGGTGTGACCCATTCTCCCTCAATTATCTCCTCTATAGCAGGCTGGAGGGGAAAGGCTTTTTCTGGTCTCCTTATTCCTCTCAGTTTTGGGACCCCTTGCACGCTCTTTTCCTCCTCATTTTCCTTACCTGACTCTTGCTGGCTCAAGGGTTGCATCACCTTTACTATTAGGATTCTCAGTTCTTCCTTCCTGAACAGTCTCACTGCTACATCTCCCCCCTCACTCCCCTCCTCCTCCTCTCTGGGAGTTCCAAATAAGAACATAAGAAATTGCCATGCTGGGTCAGACCAAGGGTCCATCAAGCCCAGCATCCTGTTTCCAACAGAGGCCAAAACCAGGCCACAAGAACCTGGCAATTACCCAAACACTAAGAAGATCCCATGCTACTGATGCAATTAATAGCAGTGGCTATTTTCTAAGTCTTACATGTTAAAGTTGCTATTTGATTGTTATTGTATCTCGTTGTTAAAAATGTAAACTGGAGTGAAGGCCTTCACCAATACTTCGGTATATAAAAACCTATAAATAAATAAATAAAAATAAATAAGTCAACTTGATTAATAGCAGTTAATGGACTTCTCCTCCAAGAACTTATCCAAACCTTTTTTGAACCCAGCTACACTAACTGCACTAACCACATCCTCTGGCAACAAATTCCAGAGCTTTATTGTGCATTGAGTGAAAAAGAATTTTCTCCGATGTCTTAAATGTGCTACTTGCTAACTTCATGGAGTGCCCCCTAGTCCTTCTATTATCCGAAAGTGTAAATAACCGATTCAAATCTACTCATTCAAGACCTCTCATGATCTTAAAGACCTCTATCATATCCCCCCTCAGCCGTCTCTTCTCCAAGCTGAACAGCCCTAACCTCTTCAGCCTTTCCTCAAAAGGGAGTTTTTCCATCCCCTTTATCATTTTGGTAGCCCTTCTCTGTACCTTCTCCATCGCAACTATATCTTTTTTGAGATGCGGTGACCAGAATTGTACACAGTATTCAAGGTGCGGTCTCACCATGGAGCGATACAGAGGCATTATGACATTTTCCGTTCTATTAACCATTCCCTTCCTAATAATTCCTAACATTCTGTTTGCTTTTTTGACTGCTGCAGCACACTGAGCCGACGATTTCAATGTATTATCCACTATGACGCCTAGATCTTTTTCCTGGGTGGTAGCTCCTAATATGGAACCTAACATCATGTATGTTATTTATTTATTTATTTATTTGAAGCTTTTATATACTGAGGTTTAGCGCATGCCTTCACCCCGGGAATGAGTGGGAGGTAGGGGTCAGGGGGATAGAGGGGGATGCAGTGGGAGGAGGAAGGGGTAAATGTCTGCGGAAAAGAGAAGAGGGGAGAAGGAGGTGGAGGCTTAAGGCATCACAATTGTAATTTGCTTAAGTCATCATTGAAAGTCTGGCTGAAGATCCAGGTTTTCAATTCTTTTTTGAAAGATTTATTAATGATGATATTGGTTAGGTAGTATGGTAGAGCATTCCAGAGTTTTGGCCCAGCTATGGAAAGAGCTCTATTTCTGGTGTTCGTAAGCTTAGGATGTTAGGATCGTGAACCCTTGGGCCGGCTGAGATGACAGATGTAATACTGTGGGAAAACCACAGTGGGCGTCGCAGCCAGGAGGCGGCGCTGCTGAGAGACTTCGAAGAGAGCTTCACCACTGGAAGCCTGAGGTCACCCCAGGAGGAGCCCGTAGGGACCCGGGCCTCTTGGTCTTAGGTGGATCCTATGCAACCAAGAATCAGACGAGAAGCCTGCCGAGGTAATCCAACGATGAGATGATGCCCAGGAGGTCAGGAGAGACTTCACCCTTGGAAGCCTGTGGTTCCCCCGGGAGGAGCCCGTGAGGACCCGAGCCGCTGGGGCTTAGGAGAAACCTCCGGGCAGGTGAAGAACAGGATACCTGCGGAAGCGGAGAGAGATGAAGCCGGAGTCCAGGAACAAGCCAAGGTCGGAGCCAGACGTCAGATGTCGGATCCCGAAACCAGGGACGGAAGCTGAAGCCGGAGTCGAAGAACGAAGCAAGGTCAGGAGCCAGGAATCAGACGTCAGGAACAAGCAGGAACCAGGAAGCACAACTAGCTACTCCGAAGAGTGAACCTCGTTGCAAGGCACTGGCTGGCTGTGGCTGCCGGGTTTAAATAACCCGGCAGCGTCTGACATCAGCAAGGGGCTGTCCTCTTGTTTCCCGCGCTGGCCCCTTTAAATCAGAAGCCCCGGCGAGTGCGCGTGCGCCTAGGGGGCGGGGCCAGCCGCGGATTGGCAGCGGTGTCTCAGGCCTGGTGCCGAGGAGGGGCCAAGGAGGGACCTTCACTCACCATGCAGCTGGACTGGGCCGCGTGGTGAGTGAAGATCCCGGGGCACGGCCCGGGACCGAAACAGTGTAATTATAGCATGGGTTATTTTTCCCTATATGCATCACCTTGCACTTATCCACATTAAATTTCATCTGCCATTTGGATGTCCAATCTCCAGTCTCACAAGGTCTTCCTGCAATTTATCACAATCTGCTTGTGATTTAACTACTCTGAATAATTTTGTGTCATCCGCAAATTTGATTACCTCACTCGACGTATTCCTTTCCAGATCATTTATATATATTTTGAAAAGCACTGGTCCAAGTACAGATCCCTGAGGCACTCCACTGTTTACCATTTTACGCCGAGAAAATTGACCATTTAATCCTACTCTCTGTTTCCTGTCTTTTAACCAGCTTGTAATCCACGAAAGGACATCGCCTCCTATCCCATTAGTTTTTCTAGAAGCCTCTCATCAGGGACTTGGTCAAACACCTTCTGAAAATCCAAATATACCACATCTACCGGTTCACCTTTATCCACATGTTTATTCACCCCTTTAAAAAAATGTAGCAGATTTGTGAGGCAAGACTTCCCTTGGGTAAATCCATGCTGGCTGTGTTCTATTAAACCATGTCTGTGATTTTATTTTTTATAATACCATGATCTTTCCCAGCACTAAAGTCAGGCTCATCAGTGTCACGGATCACCTCTGGTGCCCTTTTTGAATATCGGGGTTACACTGGCCACCTTCCAGCCTTCAGGTACAACGGATGATTTTAATCGTAGGTTACAAATTATTTGTAATAGGTCTGAAATGTCATTTTTTAATTCTTTCAGAATCCTGGGATGTATACCCTCATCTTCTCAAGCCTAGACTACTGTAACCCACTTCTACTTGGAGTACCTAATTGTCTACCAAAAAAACTACAACTACTACAAAATGCCACAGCAAGACTCTTAGGGGTAGATTTTAAAAGGTGTGCGCGATACCCGGCACGCACACATGTACACCCGATTTTATAACGTACGCGCATGTTATAAAATCCAGGGTTGGCGCGCGCAAGGGGGTGCACAACTGTGTACCTTGCACGTGCCGAGCCTGCTCCAAGCCGCGCTGCCTTCCCCCGTTCCCTCCCAGGCCGCTCCGAAATCAGAGTAGCCTCGGAGGGAACTTCCCTACCCCCCACCCCACCTTCCCTTCCCCTCCCTCCCCCGCCCTACCTTTTTTGTTCAAGCAAAAATATTTAATAAATCTATTTGTTCACCAGCCATTATTCAGAATTGCTACTCAAGCACAATTTATTTCCTAATTTTCCATTTCTTCCCGTTTTTTCCTCAATTCAAAATTTCCAAAACGTTACATCTCTAACCGGTTTTTATCCAAATTTTAACAGTTGTCACTGGGATTCCAGATACTAATGGCAAATCTCTCCAGTTGTGTCATCACCTAAATATGAGGTTGATTTTAAAGGTCCGGCGCGTGCTAGACTTGGGAGATATACGCACAAGTCAGGCTCGCACACACCCCGCCGTTATTTTAAAAGCTGCCTGGATGTGCATATATCTCCAGCTGCACGCACATCTCAAACACTTTCAAAAGGGCAGGGTGTGGACGTGATCTGTGAGGGACCTGCGTGTTTTGGGACGAGGCCAAGAGATGTGCGTGGAAGTACTGACTCGCCCGGATGCGCACCTCAGATCCCCTGCTGCACGTTTATTTCTGCTAGGAATGAGGTGCAAGTTTACAAAAATTAAATACTAGCCACAGCTGAGGGGTTTTCAGGGTCTGGGGTAACTGGGGGGAGTGTTTCTGTGAGTTTCTATGTTTCTATGATGGGGCACCTAAACTCAGAAGAGCGTAGAGACAAGCCGATCACCCTGGAAAGGAGTGTGTGCAGGCCCGAGCCATGTGAAGCAACCTGCTACTGTTTTCTACACAGAGAAATGTGTCTTCGCCTTACGATTTAGCTGGTACTGCCGGACACAAACTTGCTGAGCTTGTGACCTTGACAAACTTTCTATCCAATCAAATAGGAAAGATGGTCGGCTCTGTACTGACCGCAGGTTCTTAGCAAGTTCAGAACACGTTTCATGACTTGAAAATAGTGGATTTAAACAGTGCATTTGCATATATGATAACAATTTCAAATAAATAAATACATGAATTAAATAGATAAATCCGTGTAACACGGTCCTCCGACACGGAACCATGTTTTAAATGACTACGTTGGGAGGGACCTTGAACCAGGAACACAAGTTTCAAATCCAGTTGTGAAAGTGGTGGCTGGGTCCACTGTTTTCAAGTCATGAAACGTGTGCTGAGTTTTCAAGAATTTGTGGACATAAGAACATAAGAAATTGCCATGCTGGGTCAGACCAAGGGTCCATCAAGCCCAGCATCCTGTATCCAACAGAGGCCAAACCAGAGGATGGTATATCGTTGACCAAATGGTAAAGTGTGAGACCTTTAATCTCTGGCTTATGTGTTCAAACCCCATGTTGGGAGAGAAAGATTTATTTTTCTCTCTACATCAATGGCGGGGGTGGAAGGTAACTAGAATCAAAAAGTTACTAATAAGGGCCAAGAGTAACAGATAAGTATGAGAAAAAAAAATAAGTGTGAAAGCTTGCTGGCAGACTGGATGGGCCGTTTGGTCTTCTTCTGCCGTCATTTCTATGTTTCTATGTAAGCTAATCAACCAGGAAGGTTTGGAGGACCTAGCTGTTAACTTGGCGTACTGGTGTCCGAACTGGAGAAACTGGCAATAGGGTGGACGTGGCAGAAGCAGGATTTGTGCACCTAGCCACGTGCCTATTTAAAATTAGGTTCCCAAGTCCGTGCGTCCAGGCTATTTTATAACATGCATGTATATGTGCACGTAAGTTATAAAACCACCGCATCCTTGGGCGTGCGCTGGCGCTCCCATGCCAATGTGCACCCGTGCGCCAGTTTGAAAGTTACCGCTCCTTTGAGAAACTGCAATTCACTGTGCTTTTATAACTTAAGAGTAGCTTTCTTGAACCTAGCTCAGCAGCGAAAGTGAGTAAAATCAGTAGCAAATGACATACTCTATCTCCCCTGCTATACATTTCATGAAAGAGTATTGGTATCTTCTCACTTTAGCTCAAAACCCCAAATCAGGTAGGCCCAATTTGCTAAAAGGCTGAGAAAAAAATTCTATCCCCAATGCTACACCAGTGTCAAAAAAAAACAAACCAATGGCTCTTGATATATTGTGAACCTGAATTATCTGCTGAACGTGGGCCAGACATCTACATATCAACCTCTTCTTCCCAACCACAAGATTCTTAAGCTCTGCCATGGTCTCTCGTGAAATGGAAACGTCTTGTTTCCTGCCAGTCAATCCGCCAGCTAGCACAAACGGCAAATGTGATGGGAGGAAACACTGCCCACAGTACAAATCCGAGTTTCACACGGGAAATTCGTTAGAAGAGAAAGATAAAGTGGTTCCATTGAACCAGCGGTAGAATAGATAGCTCAGTGATTTTCAGCTTATTTATTTATTTAAAATTCATTCCAAGATCGTGGTAGATTAGAATATAAAAACAAGCATTAAAAGCTTAATGCCTTTCCCCCGTCTCACAAATTTTTATCATATTTCCAGGAATATTCTGTTCATTGAAGTCATCCTTGTAACAAGCTGCATGCATAAATACAGCAGGATCAGTGTTCAATGGGAGTGGCACATTCAGTCAATGATGCACTTAACATATAAATGCATAGCTAACAAAATGACCAAGATAATTTGGTTTCTCTATACGTTTTTTTAAACATGTCATGTGGTGCAAAACTCTGGCTTAACTGAATATGTGTAGGGGTTGTTCATCGCCCATTTGAATAAAAACAGAAATATCTTGAAAAATCATTTACTAGAATATTTTGGTGAAATACAAGCCCTTATAGTTGTCAGAAAGGGAAATAATTTTCAAACTAAAACTCATACAATGGCTAGGTTTTCCATTTCTGTGCCATTAAAATACTCTCACAGATCACAGCTTTCGTGAAAGTTTTGTTTCAAGGTTCTGTCATCACTGTTTCCTGAGATATTGACCTCAGATGCAGGAGTAGGAACATTTTTAGCAGCCATTTTGAATAAGGGCAACCATCTTGAACTGAAACCACATGGTACATTGACAACATTTTCCCAAGTCTATTAGATCCATACAATATGAATCAGAAAAGAACAGCTCTAGTATATTTTTTTTTCATATGGCTTCTAAGTCAGCACATAGTCTATCTTATATAACACACACTGCTCCACCAATGTCCCAGACATACGTCTCATACAGATCTACAGGCCTAGCAATGTTCCTGATACAATCCCTATCCACATCATCAGCATCCCCAAGTAATCTCCCATTCAGACACATCACTCCACCAATGTCCCCCAAGAGATTCACCTACACACAACACACACACTGCTCTATCAATGACTGGAAAAACCACCCAACCCCACTACTCCACCAGGATTCCCAAAGATTGCCCATACCACACATACTACTCTACAAATGCCTCAGAGACCAACTCTAGTGTGATTCTGGATTAAATCATCTTGGGGCTTACAATACCTTGCCATCCTTGTCAACACCAGCAGTCTGCCCTGTGGCAACTCGGACTTTATCTGGATGTACGGCTAAGCTGTATAGGGAGGAGAAAGCAGGAAGAGATAGAGAGTGGAGGAGTGGGGAGAGATGGTCAGAGAGAAAAAGAGAAAGCAAGGATTGATGATGGACAGAGGAACAAGAGAGGAAAAAAAAGACAAATGGAAAGAAAACGTTACAAGGAGGATCACATTGCTACCACGGCCCCTCCCCTCCATTCTGTTTTTTTTAAAACCAAGGTTTTGTTGTTTCCCCCAATAATCAACATGCAATGCATCTGATCAAGTGGACTCAGTCCTCGAAAGCTGGTGCTTTAATAAATTGGTTAGTCTATAAGGTGCCACCCGACTCCTGTCATTTCAGCACACAGTAGAAACTGTCACGCCTCACGCTCTGTCCCAATCCCCCTTCCACCGCCGAAAAAAGCCCTGCTCCCTCTGACAATCGAAACTATGAAAGTTCACACACTCCCCGAACCTATTTTACCCCTTCCACAGGTCCAAAACTTCTAAATTGTGCAGGAATGATCCCCAGGTGCTCCTTCCCCACCTACCGGTACGTAAAATTGATACCAACTGGGCTCTGCAGCCAGCACCAGTTTGTTGTAGGGAAAAACATGCACTGCTGTGGCGCTGACCAGAAAACCCTGCAAAGAACGACACTTGGAACCCCTATAGTACTATTATAACGCGTCTTAGGGGTGGGATTGGCCCTTGGACAGCCAACAATATAGTAAAAATCCCATACCAAAACAGTACTAACTGCAAGCACTCAAACAGGAACAACCCTGTCTATGAAAAGGCAAATATTACACCAGGCCCTAAAACACCTCCTATTAGGAAAGCAGAACAAACCAGTCTGCTCTAAATTCCTACATAGAAACTATACATGCTGGCAGAATACCTCACCTCGCTTACATGTGCAGGACACAGACAGACCCTCAGCACATACAGAATAAAGAGACCATAAAATGTAAACAGAAATGTGTAGACAGAAACTGAGCTGGAAACTCCAACAAGCTACTCTGTATATTATGAAGTAATGGAAAAACAGAAACATCACCAATCCTCATAAATCAAACAATAAAATCAAGAAATATAAATCAGTCATAATAAGCCATGCTAATAAGAAGAATATTGTCAAAAAGATGACAAATAGAATAGCATAAAATAACTAAGAATTCATGTATAAAGTTTTAAAAATTTCCAAAAGGCAATAAAATATTTCAAAATAGCAGACACATCAAACACTCAATAATCAAACTAGAAGGGAAACATACCTTGCTTCCCATACCTGAAAACTTTTGATTTCCAGTCACCTTGAGCTTTGGTAGTGGCTTTGGTGATTTGGGGGGACAAGCTCAGTAACAAGAGAGTGGTATTCTGGTTTGATAATTTGGGAGTTGTGCAGGTGATTAATCGACTGACGGCGAAGTGCTTGCAGGTATCGGCCCTACTATAGGAGCTAGTAGGTCTATGCTTGCAGTGGAATATTACTATCAGAGCTAGACATGTTCCGGGAGTTCAAAATGTAATGGCTGATGCCCTCTCTCGTTTCAAGTGGAGTGTCTTCAGGGAATTAGCACCGCATGCGAGCGAGAAGGCAAAGCATTTTCCGGAACAACTATGGCAGCACGGTCGGAAGAAGAATGGAGATTAATTCAGAAATCTGTGGCCCCCGCAACTTGGGCATCATATGTTATGGGAAGAGGTGTTGTGGCGCGCTTCCTGCAGTCGACAGGACCTGCGAGAAGGACCGGTTCGAGAAGAGTGGATTGCACAATCTTATTGTGGGCAAAGAGTAACAGCTACTCCTTGTTCTCGGTCAAGGCGCACATAGCAGGGTTTTCATTCTTCCAAAAGCTAAAAGGATGAGGGAACCCAGCAGTGAGCTTTTTGGTTAAGAGAGTATTAGGGGGATGGCAGTGGGATTGGGAGAGAGTGGGGGATAAGAGGCGGCCCATCCGATACTTGGATTTAATTTCATCGCAGAGCAGTTAGCCTCTGTGTGCTGGTCCAGTTACGAGGTTTTGTTATTTAGGGTTGTCTTTTCATTGGCCTTCTTTGGGGTGACAAGGATTAGCAAATTGGTGGCAGGATCCAAGACCAATACCGGGGGAGTAGGGTTAATAGTGGATCAAGTGTAAGTCAGGGAGATATGGTGACAATCTGTGTGCAGAGGTCCAAGACTGACCAGAAAGGAAAAGGACATTTCATTAGGTTGATCCTGGCTGGGAAGGTACGCCCCAGAGTGGCAGGTTCCTTCTTGGTACACAGGGATGGGGTTCCGTTAACGAGCTTACAATTCACAAAAGTCTTGAAAGTTGCGGTGGGAGGGCTGGGGTGGGATGCGGAACGTTACAGTTTGCATTCCTTTCGTATAGGGGCTGCCACAACGGCGGCGGAAAGCAGCATGTCAGAGGTGGCGATTCAAACTATCGGTAGATATAGGTCAAAAGCGTTTAAGTCATACATTCAGAAATAAGAAGCAAGGAAAAGGGAGAGTTGGGTATGGGGTGTTAAAGGATCTTTCTTCTCTTACAGAGCCAAAGGGGGTACTCAGAGAGCAGGGGTGTGCCGGGGTCGTGGGCCATTCCTTTATACATTGGGTGCATCGCCGGGCGGTGCAAAGACCATATGGAGAAAATCTACACCTGGATAGGATGCGTTGGTAGATCATATGGTTGGGCAAATGGTGAATGCGATGGGCAGAGTTATTAATCTTCCTGCAGGAGCGTGTTGAAGTTGCGGGGATACCACAAATTTTATTGATACATTTAGGGGGCAATGATGTGGGGCAGTGCTCTTGCAGGGATTTGGTAGCCATGATTAGGAAGGATTTAGCGAGAGTCATGGTACTATGGCCCAGCAATTGGGTGGGTTGGTCAGATGTAATCGTGCGACTACAAAGCAAGGATGAGCCCATGCGGAAGCGAGGCGTAAATAAGTTGAACAGGCAGATAGGAAGGTGGGTACTTAAACAAGGAGGGTTTTGGATAAGACGTGAATGGACGTGGGATTTGAATGAAGGGTTGTTCAGGGGAGATGGAGTCCACCTGTCAGAGGTTGGGACGGATTTATTCAATAATGCCTTGCAGGAAGGATTGGAAAGAGTAAGGGTAAGAAAGGGCCGAGTGGGGGAACAAGGACGTTCTGGGTCATCCTTGTTTGTGGCGAAAACCCGAGCCCAAGTTGTAATTGTAATGCTGCATTGTTGAAAAGGACATGGGGGGGGGGGTGAATCTCGTGTAGTTGGGGGGGGGGGGCTGCTACACAAGATGGTCAATGAGCTAGGGAGCTAAAGCTCAAGGCCACTGCTTACCCTTGCTGGGACAAGGCGGGGTAAGAAAGAAGGGGGAGTGATAGTTTGCCTCACCACTGGGACGTGGTGGTAGAGGCGCGAACGGAAAAGAGGGAGGGGGTGGCGGGGGTACTGTTTGAATTGTTACTATCGTTACTGGAGTTGTGAGGGCTCGGGTTAAGAATAAATAAACTGTGGCCTTTTGTAAAGCCATAAAGTTGTATTGTGTTTATTGCGAGTGGGACAAGAGAGAGCCAAGCACAGGTCTTGCCTCCCTAAGTTATATCATAAATACAAAACAATCAATATACATGGAACACAACCCAAAAACAAACATATAAATTAAAAAATAAGGAAGATTAATAATATATATATACACATTGTATGTAAGTTAAAATAGAATGTTGTTTCAAATTTCCTCTATATGCTACTTTAAATAATTTCTTTAAAGTTTCACACCTTTCTATGTTTGGCATTTTTTGTTTCGTATAATTTGTATATCAGCTCCCTTTCTTTAATTGGATCTCCCTTTTTCAGATCTAGAATCCACTGATCCAAAGTTCTTTGGGCCTACTCTTGGTAAATGTGGTGCAGGCAACCACCTACGGGTACCCCCATGGAGAAGACCCATCAGCCTTCACTGGGGAGTACAGGTGGTCCCAGTGGAACCAACTGAGCACCCTTTTTAAGAACATAAGACATGCCATACTGGGTCAGACCATGGGTCCATCAAGCCTAGTATCATATCTCCAACAGGGCCAATCCAAGTCACAAGTATCTGGCAAGTACCCAAACATAAATAGATCCCATGCTTTTAATGTGGGCAACAAGCAGTGACTATTCTCTATTGTTTAATAGTAATTTATGGAATTCTCCTCCAGGAACTTATTCAAACCTTTTTTAAACCCAGCTACATTAACTCCTTAGCCACATCTTTGGCAATGAATTCCAGAGCTTAATTGTGCATTGAGTGAAAAATAATTTTCTCTGATTCATTTTAAATGTGCTACTTGCTGACTTCATTGAGTGTCCCCTAGTTCTTGCATTATCCGAAAGAGTAAATAACCGTTTCACATTTACCCATTCAAGTCCTTTCATAATTTTGTAGATCTCTATCATATCCCCCCTCAGCCGTCTCTTCTCCAAGCTGAACAGCCCTAACCTCTGTAACCTTTCCTCAAATGGAAGCCATTCCATCCCCTTTATCATTTTGGTTGTCCTTTTCTGTACCTTCTCCATCGCAACTATATCTTTTTTGAGATGCGGCGACCAGAATTGTACACAGTATTCAAGGTGCGGTCTCACCATGGAGCAATACAGAGGCTTTATGACATCCTCCATTTTTTTTTTTTTTATTTTAATATTTATTCAAATTTTTACATATCTTAAACACAAGAACAATCTTGTTTTAGGAAAAAGCATATATGAAAACATCCACAATGCTATTTTTATAGTCCTCAAATAATAAGGAGTCAATTAACAAACATTTAGGAAAATAATATTATATCAAATTTGTACAATGCAACGTACTCAATACACTTTATAGGGCTCACTGAACGCATGGTCTCTACGGGGTTTCCACTTCCAGGTTTTCCACTTGTTTTTTATCACTTAAAAAAATTGATAATTGAGGAGGGGTAAAAAATACAAAAGACTTGCCCTTGTATCCAACACAACACTTACATGGGTACTTAAGGCTAAAGCTAGCCCCTATTTGGACAACCTTTGCCCTAAGTAAAAGAAATTGCTGCCTCCTTTTTTGCGTCATTTTTGAAAAATCAGGATAAACTCTTATTTTTAAGGTCAAAAATACTTCTAACCTATGTTTGAAAAATAGACGGAACACCCAATCACGATCAGTCTCAAAAACAAAAGTAGTTAATAATGTTGCACTTTGTACCATTTCACTATCTGATGTTTCCAAAATTTTGGAGACATCCAAACAAACTTCTAACTTGTCCATAGCTTGTGCTCCCTGCTGTTCTTCTTGTTGTATTCCTTTTTTGTACACTGGAATGTAATAACTCTTAGCTAGTGGAGGTACTGCATTTTCTGGTATTTTTAATATTTCTAATACATATTTTTTAAACATCTCTTTAGGTGATATGTGTGGCAGCATAGGAAAGTTTACAAAACGGAGATTTCTCTTTCTATTAGTGTTTTCTAGATTCTCCAATTTCATTTGCAATATTTGATTTTCTTTTATCATTACTTCTTGTACCAATTTAGTACTAACTAAATCTCCTTTAACTTTTTCTAATTCTTTCTTTCCGTGTAGGACAGACCACCTCACTGAATGTGGAACAAGGGGGTTTACTCCAGGATCAAGTAAAGACGGACAATCTTGTTCATTTGTCCAAACTATGTGTTCCCCAGATAAGTAAACCTGATGTAGTTACACTGGATGTAATAATGGAAGCTATAGTGAATTTACAAAATTCTGTAATAGCACAAGTAAATCCTGTGATAGAAGTAGTAAATAATTTACAATTGAATGTAAGAAATATAGAGATGGAAAAGGATAAAGAAATGACATCCTCCATTTTATTTGCCATTCTCTTCCTAATAAATCCTAATATTCACACTGAGCAGATGATTTCAATATAATATCAACTATGACGCATCTTTGAAAGTCTATCTTCCAGCACTGCCGTGACTTATTTTGGGACAGATTTCAACACCTCCGGTGATATATCTTTCATGAGGTCTGCTGGAAAGGTGGGTTCATGCATTGGATTCTCACCAGCACTCCCAGCCTTATCTCCCAGAGTCTTTCTTACTTTTGTAGAGAACTCTGGACGAAAGTTATCAAGATGGGGAGGTTAATACAGCTTCCAGCAGGGTCAATATAAAGAAAAAACAAAAGTACACTGCACTATATGTGGGATCTGTTAGGAGCTCCTCCATGGACTTCTTCTCACCATTAGGTCATCATGTGACTCCAGAAGAGGCCTTTTAATCATCTTTAAGCATGTGTTAAATTTGTCTCCTGTGACTCTCAATTCAGTTTCATCTTATGAAATATTGTTGTCCTCTTTATACGTCAATATTTGCTTAATTTATTGCCCATCTGGTCATCTGTTGAACAACTAATCTCTTGAAATCAAGCTCCTGCCCGAGCATAATCTTAAAATCCATTATTGACCTTAGTGATTTCACCCTGAATCTGGACCGATCTTGTTGACGATCTTGTCCCTATGAGGTCATTTTATAAGGATCCATTTTCAAATTCTCCACTGGTCTGCAGGTGGTGCTATGAATGGCTTGGACTATCTATCCAGTCCTCCCACCCCAGTGCCCCTCGCTTTCTCTCGGTGGCCATCTTGTTTCCTGTATAGTCTTGTATTTAAACTGAGGCAATTTTGTCAGTCAGTTGAGGCTTGGTCCTACCTTCCAGTCCTTGTACTCTGGCTCCGTTCCTCAGAGGGATAGTTGTGTTAGTCTGGTGTAGCAAGAAATGACAAGAGTTTGGGTGGCACCTTATAGCCTAACCGATTTATTGAAGCATGAGCTTTTGAGGACAGAGTCCACATCTGCAACTGATGAGGTGGCCACTGTCCTCGAAAGCTCATGCTTCAATAAACGGGTTAGTCTATAAGGTGCCACCTAACTCCTGTCATTTTTGGCTCTGTTCCTAACTCCAAAAGATTCTGCAATCAGTGCTCCTGCCTGAAATCTTTGGATTCCTAGTTTGTCCAACTTCTTGCTCTGCTCCACGTCTTTCGCTCCTCGTTCATATTGGGGGGGGGGGGGGGGCTACCACAGTTTATCATGCTTCACTGGCTGCCAGTTCTGCAGGGCTTATCCCAAAGGGAAGACGACTGGCATAGGTGGAAGACTTGCACCATCAGCAACCTGGATTTTGCACTCCTGACACTAGCCCGCTTATTTCCAGGGCAGCCTACAACCATCACATATTTCACCTGTAGTGCAGGAACTGCACTTCCTGGTTTATCTCTGCTTTAAAAGAGGCCAAGTAGTCTTTGCACCATTCAGAGCATCGCTGGCATAAGGCCAAATCCCTTACACAGTTGGAAGAATATTGACCATCATTAGAAGATATAAGAACATGACCAACAAGGCTAAGAAGGGTTACTACTCCTCAAAAATTCAGACAGCTGTAACGGCCCTCGTGAGCTTTTTCAAACCGAGAAACACTTTACTGCAAATGAGGAGAGATTGTGTTCTGCCCAGAACAATGACTCAGATCCAAAGTGCTGTGAGGAATTTGCTAAGTTCCTTGCTGCTAAAGGTTTTCAGCATATGTAGCAGATTCCCCATGCAAATTATTCCATCTAATCACCTGCCCGGGGGTGAGGTAATGAGGGTGGGATGTGTTTTCCTTGGCAAAAAATGAGGAAGTCATCCAAATCATTAATCTGAATGCTTCATCCTACCCTCTAAAATCATGGCCAGTTGTACTGCTTAAAGCTTTACATGGGGACATCCAGTGAATTCCTCACTAATCTTAAGATTCATCAAGCCACAATAAGGCTATAACGGGCGTTAAGCAGCATATATTGTTATGCTCAGGCTTGTGGACCCTTGGCCGACAAGAGGATGGTATACCTTTCAGAGGGTCCGTAGGGTCTCTTGTCGGGTGGCGAGGCAGAACAGGAGGCGGGACCAGCTGACCCTTGGCACGGGAGGCTGAGACGAATACGGAGGCAATGAAGAGACGAGATGAGGCGCTGAGTCTTCACCACTGGTGGTCTGCGGTCCCCCCGGGAGGAGCCCGTAGGGACCCGACCGCTGGGACTTAGGTGGACCTAGGGAGGTCAGAGCAATGGTGCAAAGGCCAACTGGAGCTTCGCCCTGGAAGCCCGCGGTCCCCCCAGGAGGAGCCCGTAGGGACCCGGGCCGCTGGGACTTAGGTGGGCCCTTGGAGACGGAGTCTTGAAGGAGTCCTAGGTCGAGTGCCAGAGGGTCGTCGCTCACCAGTCCAAAAGTCGTGCACCAGAGAATCACCGTAAGCCAATCCGAAGTCAGGAACCAGAGAATCACCGTAAGCCAATCCGAAGTCAGGAACCAGAGAATCACCAAGACGTAATAGGAGCAAGCAGCAGGAACTCACCGAGGCAAGCAGACTCAAACAACACTCGCAAGAGATGTTGCCAAGTCAAGGAATGAGCAGAGGAAGCCTCCCTATATACTTCCTCTACTCTGGATCATTGGACACAGGTGAGTCAAGTTAAAGGGACCAGGTCCCTTTAAATGCAAATGAGTTGATGGCGGCCATCTTGGATCCCATGGCGGCGGCCATCTTGAATCTCCCCGGTGCGGAGAGACGCCGCTGGGGGAAGCAGGACGGCTTCCCCTGCAACGGGCAGCACGGCCCGAGTTGGAGCCCTCCCCCGGGGCTCTCATGGCGCTGTGAGTCAGGTAGGGGGACGCGGTTGTGGGGTGCCACGGCCGCGAAGCACAACATATATCACACGATAAACACTGTATATCACGTGATATAGCCCTATCACAGTGATATCACATGATATTTGGGCCAGAAACTCAGCACCTATTACAATGAGCTGCTCTGCATGGCATTTGCATGCATGAATTTTGCAAATCCTTGCAAGACAGCTCATGCATACCTAATACTATATAAATAAGTAGCATGACTGACAGAAATTTGTCAGCCACGTTATTTTAACTACACCTTTTCCCCAAATGCTATTCTACCGCAAGAGCACCAAGACCCTAACGTGAATAAAAATGTTGTGTGGCACACCAGCCCCATGGAGCTCGTAGTGTAGACATGAAGAAGACTCATATGGCCAATAGAAGGGCTAGGGAAATAATGAAAGCCCCACCAGTCTATCTTCCAAATTTGAACAGAAAATGGTGAGAGGAGACAAAGACACACATGAACCCATCCTGTTGGACCAGCTCCCTCTATATACAAGTGTAGGTGACGAAAGAGGTTGTTTCCTAAAGCATAAGGATCACCATCTGCATTTTGAAACATGATTTAATCCTAGACTATGGTACAGCTGATGAAACTGATTTCATTTGTGATGTTTTCAGTATAGACTTGTTGTTGCTGTCAATATAATATTTATTGGTCTTTTTAGTTTTTGTGGTGATATTTCGTTTGGGTTGGGTTTTATGTATACTGTTTTAGTTTGTTATGTTTCATATATTACTCTGAATGTTTTTATTTTAACCCACTGGAACATTAGGACATGAGCGGGCTATAAATGTTATAAATAAATAAATAAGTTGGTCTGATGCAGGCAGCCGGCTCAATTAGGTATCTTGGCTGCCGTATGTGGCTGTAAAGCTTCTTCACTGCTGCTACTCCCAGTACTCCAAGTGAGTTACATCCAATGTTCAGTGTATGATCTCCCTATCTCAGTCAGCCTGGAGATAAGACAGAGGCTGAAAGGACTCAAGACAGGGAAAATGGGGAGGTGCTATGTATGTGTTGCACAAGCGGGTCCCGGCTATCTGTGCCCTGCAAGCTGCCAGTAATTACCACACTCCGGGGCTCATGCTGTAGCTAGGAAGAAGGACATGCACAATGACACACAGCAGCATAGGAAATGCATGTTCTCGGAAAGGAGCTCCTACATGTTTAAGAGCCGCTCTTGGTGTCTCTTGATGCTGCAAAGTGCTGAGAGGAGAGTCCAGGTGCTGGCCCGGATTGAGCATCAGATAGTGGTGACTTTTCTGTGGCACTTATGGTCATATCTGAAGGCTCCCTGGTTGGGAAACCCTGTGCTAGACAGTCCTTGCTGACTACTAAAGCAAGTATCCATCCGTCCAATTCTTAAAAAACCATCCTTGGACCCCTCCTTCACCCCCACCCCCCCATTCAAGCTAACTTCTATCCCATTTCATCTTTGGCTTTCCTTTCAAAAGCCATTGAAACAGTTGTGATGAGCCAGTTGAATGACTTTATAGAAGATCATGCAATTCTAGACCAACATCACTTTAAGTTCCGAAAACTATTTAGTTCTGAGATCATTCGTGTAGACATGATTAGACATGGGTTTGATAGCAATGCAAACTATGTTACGGTTCTTCTTGACCTCTCCACTGCCTTTGACAGTCTGAACCACCAAATCCCTCTTTCTTGTCTGGGGTGTCAGGCATTATATTAAGGTTGTTCTCTTCCTAACTGGTCGAATTCAGAAAGTCAAAATTGCCTCTTCTGTATCCTCCTGGTATATAGTAACCATTGGTGCCCCTCAAGGGTCATTTATGTGACCCCATTATATAAATTGCTTTCTAGCTTGAGATTTAATTACAAACTGTAGGCCGATGACATCCAGTTTTTTAATGCCAAAATTGTCCTTCTGGTCAGCAGGTGCTGAGTCTGTTTCCATCGGCCTGGTGCCTAATCATCTAGCACTTGACATTGACAAAACCGAGGTGATTATTTTAAGTACATTTCCCCCTAGCAATTCTCCTACTGCCTTTGTCTTTGCGGGCTGCAAGATTCCTTTTTCAGCAAAGATGAGTAATTTGGGTGTCATCCTGGAGGCTGATTTATCTATCTGTGCCCATATAAAGACTGTGGTGAAGGCTTCATTTTCTAAACTGTGCGTACGCCGTTGATAAAACCTCTGGTTAGCCCTTTCGTACAGTACTCTCGCCCCTTATTCTCACTGGGATGGATTATTATAATTGTTTTCATAGGACTGATGGGAAATGCTCCTCTCTGGTTATCTAAACTTGAAATAAGCAGCGTCTCAGTAGTAAATTGTTTCTAAATCTGTATTGTTGCTGATTTAATAATGCATGCTATTCAATGATATCTGGGATGGGACAGCTGATTCAATAATTTTTTTAAAGAAAAGAGAGCACACAACAGAAGTAGATTTTTTTTTCAGTAATGGATAAAATGACGCTATCTTCAAGCAGAAGGGTAAGGAGTGTGGCCCATTACAAGAGAGAGCTCTGAAGATTAAAGAGATCATTTTAAACTTGCAGACAAACTTCACCGGAAGCCAATAAAGGAGCGGACTGGGAGGGAACCGGGCAAAGGCCAACTGCCTCGCCGCGCGATTCTTTTAAAATCCCCCTCCCCTGCGCGCGGAAGCCACCTGCCTGCACGTGCGGACATTAGAATCCGGCGCACGCGTGCGCGGGAATCGCATTTCATAACGAGCGCGCGCCGACACGCGCATGATATAAAATAGCCGCGTCCGTGCGTGCGTGCCGGGAACCGCACGCACGCACGGACGCGCACGCGGACCTTTTAAAATCTTCCCCCTTGATTTCGTTCCAAAATCTCTAATCTCAGGTTCCCTTCGTAATTCTACTGACCTAGAATTTCCATAAAACAGGAGCATAAGAAAAATCCTGAATGCTGTGATCTCAACATCCTAGAAGGTGCATATTCCTTTATTACTTCCTTTAAAGCACAAGGCTGATTAACAAACAATTTATGAACTGTAACTAGCATTTTGAACTGACATCCTAATTGAATTGGTAGCCAATGCAGATTCTTCATCGCAGGAGTTATATAAGAACATAAGAACATGCCATACTGGGTCAGACCAAGGGTCCATCAAGCCCAGCATCCTGTTTCCAACAGAGGCCTATTCCCAACATAATCCGTGCTGCTGCATGTTGTAAAACCTGAAGAGCCTTTATATGAGGCAGGTAGACTTAAAAGTAGATGGACAGCATATTCTGAATCCTTTGGAGTTTTTTATTCTATTTTTTGGCAGGCCCACAAAAAGAGTTACTGTAGTCCAGCCTTGCCAGGTTCCTATGACCTGGATTGGCCACTGTTGGAAACAGGATGCTGGGCTTGATGGACCCTTGGTCTGACCCAGTATGGCATTTTCTTATGTTCTTATGTTCTTATTGCTCTTGTAAGAATCAAAGTTGAAGATGGCAAGGCCTGAAATGGCTTCCCTTGCAGGAGTGATGGAGGCCATTACTCTTATGGATTTTGGACATGGTTAGGATGGATATGGAAGGTAGAAAAAGGGGTGAGGGATCAGGTAAAAGATATGGGAGAGAGGTTGCTGGTGTTGGACTTCATATGGGACTTTATATATGCATCTACTCAAAATCTACCAGTCTCAACTAGGCAGACTGGATGGGCCATTTTGGTCTATCCGCCATCATTTAGTGTGTTCCTTATGCTTATCACATGATCCAGTAGGCCGTGTGGCACGTCCTAGCCAGAACCTTGCTATGCAGAAAAGTCCGTTTTCCATATTACCCCAGTCAAACCCAACTGACCCCCTAAACTGACATTTCCAGTACTTAAAAACAAGCATCACATTAGGTCTTTTACTCAGAATCAAGAAGGCATGCCCTCTTTACAGGCTACGGCAGGCTTCTATTTTGACTAACACATGAACTATCTACCAATGTTTTACTACATAAACCTTGGAGACCACAGGACCCCAGCACATTTGAAGAAGAGCTTGTGTGGCCCTGAAAGGCCCAGTACAACATTATCTATGGATGGTTCCTAAATTGCCCCAGTAAAGGGGCCTGGAAAGAAGCCAGTTTCCTCCAGAACTAATACAGCTACTTGAACCCTACAACTAAGAAGTTTTCAACTGTGGGCGCCGGGGCGCGCCAGCCCCTGGGGCAGGTTGCCCCCATTCTCCGGTACTCACCAGCGGACGCAGTCTGTGTGCCGGAGGTAGTGACGCTGGGTTTTCTGCTGAATGTGGTACAGGACCACCACGCAAGCGATGAAGTACACCACCTCCCCGGAGCCCAGCAGGTAGAGGTTACTGCGGCAGTCCCGGCCCCGGTACCCATAGCTGGGAGGGTGCACAAGAGTCAGGGAAAGCATTTCTGGGGGTTCAGGGACGCGAGCGGGGCCCTGGACGGACAGGCGACGCGAAGTGTCCAGGTCTCCCGGGGGGCATGCAGGTAGCAAGCAGCCTCCACCCCAGCCTGAGAGTCAGCACTAGTAAGAAGCTGTGAAGGCATGGCCAAAGGAATGAGGTAAAGAGGAAGCACGATGAGAAACAAGTCATCAAGCGGGTTCTCTAGTAACTCCTGAATGAGAGAACAATACTTTTGCAAACATCTGCCCAGAGCATCGGGGTGGGAAAATCTCAACACAAACTCTTGTAGCTCTTACGTGACAACTTGCCCAGGGACCAGCACAAGCAGGTATGTGGCATAACTGGAAAAGGAGAAAGGGAGAGAAGCAGAGAAAGGGGGTCAGCGAGAGGTAAAAGACGACAGAGAGACAAACTAGACATACTGACGGAACAGGATATGTTTTCAACCGCTTTGGGTCATTTTATGAGAGAGGCTGATTACTAATATTTATTTATTTCATTTATTAACATGTGATTACTCGCCTCTCATCACAAAACATCAAAGCAAAATGAAAAGAATCATAGCTAAAACACCCTACAGCAATCAAATACACAATCTGAATGTTTTGTTACGAGGTACAGAAGAGAGATACAGATAAAGGGGGACTGTACGCCGAGAGAGAAAAACGGGTGGGGGGGGGGGGGGGACATAGAGGAAACCAAGCTGTCGGATGATGCTTTCTCGTGCCACTGCAGGCAGAACAACGAAGGGAGGAGGGGGCAGTGAGGACCCTGGTCAGTGTAGTGCAAGGATACAGCCACCTACAACATTGGAGCAGGAGAGAAAGGGAAAAGCAGGCCTGTTTGGTGCCATGCAAGGATACACCCACTCCAGCTGCAGTTTTTCAGACGGAAGCTCCATTCGCAAATCCTCATAGTTCTGGATGTTGGACGGGATGTACATGGTGATCGGGCGGCCCCTCAGAAACATCTTAATGGATAATCCTTCTGTGAACGAGAAAGCAGGGATCACCCTCAGACCGTGCGCCGAACACTGCCCCCTCCCCTTGCCACGCTGCACGCCTGTCCATGTAGGGTCCCAGCACAGCAAATTCTAGGCGCAAACACAAAAAAAAACCCCTGCTTCTGTCCCAGCTCAAGCACCACCACTCTCTCCGCTTCCTTTCGGGCAGCGTCAGACATGGCAGCAGTTTGTGCCCGGGCTGCCTATGGTGCTTTGAGGGCACCCGTCCCGGCAGGACGAGACAGACATAAGAACATAAGAAAATGCCATACTGGGTCAGACCAAGGGTCCATCAAGCCCAGCATCCTGTTTCCAACAGAGGCCAAACCAGGCCACAAGAACCTGGCAAGTACCCAAAAACTAAGTCTATTCCATGTAACCATTGCTAATGGCAGTGGCTATTCTCTAAGTGAACTTAATAGCAGGTAATGGACTTCTCCTCCAAGAACTTATCCAATCCATTTTTAAACACAGCTATACTAACTGCACTAACCACATCCTCTGGCAACAAATTCCAGAGTTTAATTGTGCGTTGAGTAAAAAAGAACGGCCTTCGCACGCAGCATCCTTACCAAGGTTGTAGGCACCTCGCCGAGGAGCTGCTGATCCTAAAATAAAACAAACACAGTAGAAACGGGCATTATGAAATAGACTGCACTTATACAACAGATGTGTGCTATGTGCACACAACTCATCTTGCACACACACCTATGCACCAAAATAAACACCATTCTAATCCACTTCTGGATATCTCTACAGTGCACCACCAAAATACATGAAATCTTAGGAGTCTCACCTGGGCTGGTTACAAGGTCCTTCACTCGGCTGTAAGGACAGAGACAGATTTTAGAGAGAAAAGTATGAAACCTGCACATAATCACTGCTCAATGTTCCCTTACCACTACCACCTCTTCCCTCCTACTTCTAGCAGCACCAATAACAATAACTTTTTTTTAGAAGCAGATCAGTCAGCTGGTTCTCCCTTCCCTCTCTCCCTCCTCTTCGGCTTGCATCTGCTTCCCTCCAGGAGCCGCTCAGCGGCTGAATTTGTCTCCTGCTGCTCCAAGGAAAGACAAGGTAAGTTTTTCTTTATTTTTTCTTGGACACCTTCTTGGGCAGCAGAGACAACTGTGTGGACAGGCACCTGGAGGAGAGCAGTGCAGCCACTGAAAGGTTTTCTCCCTTCTCTGAGGACAAGCAGGATGGCAGTCCTCACACAAGGGTGACATCAGCCCACCCATCCATTGCTCCTACCATGTGACAAGGGCCGACCAATGGCACCAGTAGCCCCTGTCACATGGTAAGGGCAAAGAGCCACCGGCGCCATTTTGATTAGTGGCAGCCAACGGCCCGAGAGGGGGAGATCGCTCCCGGGACCCCCACTGGACCACCAGGTCCAGTGGGGGTCCCGGGAGCGATTTTTGGCAGTTTTGGGGGGGCTGGGGGTCGGGAGGGTGGGGAGGTTGTAGGTAATTTTTTTTTTTGTTCGGGGCAGCCGAAAAAAATCGACCCGAACTGCGGGAAAACGAAATTTCCCGCAGAGGGCCGATAACGAAGGCCGAACCGAAACGTTTGGCCGAAGCACATCTCTAGTGATGACTACAGCTGCACATGCTCAGTAGGGCATGTTTGAAAGTTCTAGATTCTTTGAGATCAAAGTTCCGTGCCGGGCTCCATCCGATGATGTCATCCATGTGTTGAGGACTAACATCCTGCTGTCCTAGGAGAACACCTGTTACAGGTAAGCAACTCTGCTTTCCCCAGTAATTATTTTCTCATGTTTCATTTGTTCCCTTCTTAGTTTCCCTTACCTTCCTCACAGGCCAATATAGTAAATGTTGCGGGAAAGCGGGCGAGCGCCCGCTCTCCTGTGCATGTGATTTAGTATTCAAATGAGGGCCTGCGGTAAAAAGAGGTGCTAGGGACACTAACGCGTCCGTAGCGCCTCTTTTTTGACAGGAGCGTCGGCTGTCAACGAGTTTGACAGCCGACGCTCAATTTTGCCAGGGTCGGTTCTCAAACCTGATGACAGCCACGGGTTCAGAAACCGGACGCCGGCATAATTGAGCGTCCGGTTTTCAACCCGCGAACCGCGGGCTGATTTAAATTTTTTTTTTTTTAAATTTTTAATTATTTTTTACTTTTGGGACCTCCGACTTAATATCGCCATGATATCAAGTCGGAGGGTGCACAGAAAAGCAGTTTTTACTGCTTTTCTGTGCACTTCCCCGGCGCCGGCAGAAATTAATGCCTACCTTTGGGTAGATGCTAATTTCTGAAAGTAAAATGTGCGGCTTGGCTGCATATTTTACTTACTGAATCGCGCGGGAATGACTAATAGGGCCATCAACATGCATTTGCATGTTGCTGGCGCTATTAGTTTCGAGGGGGTTGGCCGCAAGTTTTCGATGCGCTATTACCCCTTACTGAATAAGGGTTAAAGCTAGCGCGTCGAAAACGCGCGTCCAAACGAGGTTAACAGTGCGCTCCACCGGAGCGTACTATACTGTATCGGCCTGTAAGTTTTCACCATTGCAGCTTTCTACACCACCAAGCTTTTTCTAGACCCAAAACAGGTTTCTTTTCCTTCCTTCCAACCAGAGGATTTTGACTCTTTCCCTTCAGTCTAGGCGTGTTTGTGCAGCCATTTGGCTGGCGATCTGCCCTACCTTTCCTCCCCTAGCATCCAGGGCTTGAGCAGTCTCCCTCATAGCTTAATTAAAGCTCGTATAAGTTTTTCTTTTTCACCCATTTCACTCATATAAATAAGCTTGCAGAAAGCCAGGCAAGCTTTATCCTGTGCTCCGCTCGTCCTTTTGCACCTGCCCCTCCCCACCAAGCACCGCCTCTCTGCTCGATTCAAACACAGACCTTTATTTGCCACTCTGGCTGTAAGCCAAGCCAGGTTTCCTAGGTCCCTCCTTGTTCGTCCCTCACCACCACCCTCTGAAACTCAAAAATCATATAGGGCACTGAACCCTACCGTTTGTTCAGCACGATGCCACACAGGAACAAAAATGATGGTTTCTCTAGCACTCCAATACCGGAGTTATTGAGGATCACCGGGCATATCATACAGATCCCAGCAGCCTCAAGTCAGTAGCCCGGCCATGGCAAAAGCATACAGACAGCTGCTCTCTGCCCCCATAACATCCAGTATGCCACTATAGTACTGAGATATGCTACAAGAACCATAGCCATGGCTCCAGCCACCCTAAAGCCCATTAGGCCTTTCCCTAATACAGACAACACAACCATAGCAGACCTGGTGCACAAGGTCCACAGTAGTGCCTTGGTTGCCCCCATAAACACCTGCTCTACTGACAAATTTTGCCTGACTCCAGGAGGCACCAAGTACAGGATCACACCTGCAAATGCCACTTCGGTGATACCCCAGTACCACATCACTGCAGTCGCAGAGGGTATCCAGTTAGCATCTTCAACATGGGTGCCAGCTGCCCAAATAAGCTTTTCATCAGGGCGATGTACCAACTCTTCTCTAGGAGAGACACCAAGTGACCCACCCACCCTAAGTTGGCCCATGATCGCCACCACTGAGTGCTATGCCCTGGAAGGGAAGATAACCACCCCAGGAGAGACAGTGGGGTTCCCTCAACCTTGTGCCACTTTAGAGAGAAACATTGTCACGTCAGTAGCCCTGGGAGGGACAATCACGCTTCCTCTGAGCGCCATCTTACAAGAGAAACAGGTCAACTCAGCTGCCTCAAGAGGGCCTGCTACTCTCCCCCAACTAAATGTCATCTTGGGGGAGAATAAAAGCACCCCGACCTCAGTTTCCCCCTGAGTGGGGGGTGCCCTGACCACATTCACTCCACGAGAGATGATTATGAACATCGCCATGGGCTGAATGGCAATAACCCTTACTGCCTCAGGAGGGAATAACACCTCAACAGGTGCCATCCCATGTGGGGATAGACTGTTTACGACCACTTTGAGCATGGATCTGGCACCAAAGCAGATGCTCGCTCAGCCCATTACCTCCTCTCCCAAGAGCGGAACCCGCCCTAATGAAGCCACTGCCCAAGCAACCGCCCTAATGAAAGCATCAGATGCCGGCATTGTGAATGCAACCGGAGTCCTGCCTAGGAGGAGCTTCCAAAGAAGGAGGTAAAAGGCAAGAAAACCTGAAAATCCTCCTCAGTACCACCCCAGGGGAATGAGTCTCCCCTCCATGTATTGACCCAATACATCCTGTCCCAGCCTCGCCCAAACCAACTTATTGGTTGGTGGTGGCCGGTGGTATTTCAAACACAACTACTACACCTCCACCTATCAGGACCACCACCACCAGGTTCTAGTCTGGGAATAGGGGAAGACATGGGGTCCGCTGCCGCATGTCACCGGTTGAAGACCTGCAAGACTATGCCTCTGCCATGGTGGAGCTGGTATGGATGAGAAATGTCCTTGTCTGCAGCAAGTTGTAGAGCAAGGTGGTACTCTTCCTTTCAAATCTAGCTGCTACCCACCAAGGGCTGGAAAAGGGGCTGGTGGTGATGGAAGTTTATCACCCCATAGAACCTTTGGGTGGGCTGTGGACAAAGATAATCTTTTCCAACATCTTACCTTTCCTCCTTTCTGCTGCTCTGGCAGAGCACTTAAGCCTACTGGGAGAATTAAAATCGTCTTTTGCGGTGCTCCCGATGGGCCATATGGACCGCAATCTATGTCATATAGAGTCGTACAGGAGGGTGGGGCTGATCAGTTATCAAGAGGCCAAGAGGAAGCTGAGGGGTGGTTTGTCATCTCCCATGAGAGTTACCCCTACCGCATCTATTACAGAGTGGGAGAGGCGAGGTGCTACGTATGCAATGGAGTAGGGCACACTCGCAGGTGGTGCCCCCAGATTAAGAATAACATCAAGGCTGCTCTTACCACTCCATGCATCTTAAGCCACGACAACCCCTTTTGCACCTCAAAAACAAGCTTCAGTCCCCTCCAGGCACGGTCTAGAAGAAAGCGCTACTGCACAGACACCTGCGGATGAGGGAAAGGACTCTAGCCCCACCACCAACAGCCAGGAAACCCCTACCCCTGGAACAGCAACAGGTGCCCAGCAGCAGCAGTAAAAAAGAAAGAAGGCCGCCCCTACTGGCACTGCTGACATGGAGGTAATAGCCGATAACCTCTCCCCCTCTCATCCTGTTAACCACTCAACCAAAAAGCCAGAGTTTCAAACAGCAGACCCCATGAGCCAGGATGGGAAGGCCACGAAGCCTGAGAGGGAAAAACAAAAAGGCAAACTATCCAAAACCCCTGCTAAGGGCGAGAACCCTCCCCCTAATACAGAATCTCTCCTAATTGACAAACCTGGTGAAAACACTCCAATGGAGGTCTCCCTGGCTGCCGAAGCAATGTCACCACCCGGGAAACCTCGACTGCCCTGGGAAGTGAGGGGAGGGACCGGCAGGGGTTAGAAAACCAGAAAATGGGGAAATCCTTGGCAAAAGGCCCCTGATGGCAAGGAGCCCCACGGGTGAAAAAAAAGTCTCCTGCTCCCGATCCTTCCATCCCTAAGAAAGCCAACCTCGACAAGAGGCAGAGGTAGAGGGAGATAACTATGCCCAAAGTACTGAAAAGGAGTAGGAGACAACACCCACACCACACTAAGCAGGTAGTTGAGGAAGACGGCACTGATGACATTCCATGCTCATCCATGGGGATTGAGCACATTGAGTGGGGTGCCCCGCTGACCTCCAAGATGAGGAGACCAAGTGCCCTCAACTATAGATTTTGGGTTCCTCATGTCCCCACCGTGCCTTGATGGGACCACAACCCCCACCGTCCGAACCCTTGAGGGCTCCCTCTCCCCTCCACCTCTTTCCACCTCCAGCCGCAGAGCAAGCTCTTATTGCGGTGGCCAGGGAGGTGGAAGATACCCCCTCGGGGGCAATACCTGGTAAAGATAGAGAACCGGGTCTCACTCTGGGGTTTATCCCCAGAGTCCCTGGCCCTAGCAGAGAGAAGGGGAGTCCAGCTCAGCTGGAAGAGGAGAAGGGTAATATGGAGGCCAGGAAGATAATGCCTGACCCAGAGGTAGTTGCCCAGACCCTCCTTCAGAGTGATCCGACTGTCTCCAACATAACATCAGAGAAGCCACTGGTTGAACTGTTAACCCAGCCAGACCCGGGAGGGTGGCAAATGGAAAGTGGCTGTGGGCCACTAAGTGACAAATCTGAACCCATAGAAGGTAGGTCTTCCCAAGGCACTCCTGAGAGGGGGGGTTCTCAGCCATGGACACCTCATGAAGAGCCCCAGTCACTCCAGGCTCCTCCTCTCGTATTACCCTTTGCGACCTGGATCGTATTTTGTGGGAGCACATGAGGCAGAGCAATACAGTGGACAAAGCTCTTAAGAAGTAGCCCAACCTAGAGCAGCTAGTGCTACCACGAAAGCTATGTTGGACCACCTCAAAAAGAAAGGACTGCTGGTCCCAGGACATGAAGAGAGCCCAAAGGTTCTGTCTACAATTGGAGACTCTCTCTTGAGAGACCCCCAGCACTGCAGTAAATCAATCTGACAGAGGATGGCTCTGACTATTAGCACCTTGAACATCAATGGTTGCAGGGATAGTCTTCGCAGGAGCTGGGTACTCTCCTTTCTACGGAGGGGGTGTACTCTGTAAATCTCCTGCAGGAGACCCATTCCACTCCAGAGGGCAAAGCCAATTGGCTCCTGGAGTGGCGCAGCCGGGTGTTTTTCAGCCACTCTGGATGTGCCAGGGGAATGGTGACCCTGCTCGCTGAGTCCCTGTGGACCAACTTGCTGGGAATCCGATCTGTTGTGCCAGGCCAGATGCTACACTTGCGGACCTAGGCCGGAGGCTGCACGATCAATGTGATTAATGTGTATGCCCCAGACCAGGGACCCACCAAGTTGGTGTTCTTTTGCTGGCTTTTGACCCTATTGCAAAGCTTGGATGCAACGGAGGAGGTGGTGCTCATGGATAATTTTAATTGCACCCTTGAGAGCAGACCCGTGCTCGAGCAAGTGATCCACTTGGACCAAACCTATACAGTCCCAGGCCACTTTATCTTTAATAACATCTTTTTACTCTGGGGCCTGATTCATTTTTGTCAGAGGAAGCTCTGTCAGTGGCTTTTTTTGTGTTTTGACTAGGACAATGCCTTTGACAGAGTGGATCACTGGTATCTCATGAAGACCCTGCAGGTGTTCGGGTTTGGCCCCCAATTCGTGGGTCTTCTCCGCCTCCTATACTTATCCGCGGAGTGCTGGTGAAGGTTAACTGGTCCCTTACAGTGCCCCTAACAGTTGAGAGGAGTACGTCACAGCTGTCACTTGTCCTGGCAACTGTACGTGCTTGCCATTGAACCCTTCCTGTGTCTCTTGTGCAGGAAGCTCATGTGACTGACACTGCAGGAACCCGGACTTAGTGTCACCTTATCCATGAATTCTGATGACATGCTCCTCATAGTTCAGGATCCACTTGCTCTGGAGAGGGTGCAAGCCTGCCAGCAGGTTTATTCATCTGCATCCTCAGCCAAGATCAACTGGATCAAATGCTCAGAGCTTTTGATGGGACCACAGCATATGGATGCACTCCTGAGTGAGTTTAGTAATCTTTCCTGAAGCCAGGAGACCTTGAAATATCTGGACGTCTACCTCTCCGCAGAGGAGACCATGGCCTCAGTCAACTGGAAAGAGTTAGAAGAGAAGGTAGATATTTGCCTGAGGTCATGAGTGAGGCTGTTACTGCTGGTGTCTTACCACAGGAGAGTCTTGTAGGTGAATCAGCTGGTATACAGCATGCTGTGGCACCGGCTGACCACCCTGAGCCCTCCCACAGAAGTTTTCACCAAGACCCGGAGGAAGCTGCTGGACTTCTTCTGGGCCAGCAAGAAGCACTGAGTCTCTGAGGGCGCCCTGGCCCTTCCTTTAGAAGATGGTGGATAGGGTCTCGTATGCCTGAAAAATCAGGGTCACACCTTCTGTCTACAGACCCTGTCGAGATTTATGTATGCGGACCCCCTCCCCTGTGGGGACCCCTGTCCATTTGCATACAGTGCAGATGGCAGCTCTTTACCCAAACAAGAGGATATGCTTGCAATCTCTAGATGCTGCCGCCTTTCTGTTGAGATCTTTTTAAGACTTGGACGCACTTCAGCGGCTGTACTGCTCAATATCCCCAGCTATATTAAAGTTACCCGGAAAGTATATCCAGCAAACTTTTGGATAGCCCTTCGGCGCGACCAGAGTTAGCTGCATAAGTTAAGCGGCTAACTCCGCCTGGAAACGCCTCCGGCCCACCCCTGGAATGTCCCAGAATTCTGCGGCTAAATTCTAGCCATAGCAGCTAGAAATTAGCAACATACGGCTTTGAATATAGACAGATAGCCATTTAGATGAACAACTTTTCAGTTATCCGTCTAAATGATTTTTTAATATCAACCTCCTAGGTTTCTAAGAAATACAATCCTTGATGATGAGCTAAAGGACACCAGTAGGTTTTTCCTATTTTAGCTCTTTCTTTATGCTTCATGAAAGCAATGAAACTGAATGAGCAGACCTATCTTTCAACTTTTATTTAAAACCCCCCCCCTTCTTTTACCTTTACTGATCCCCTTCCTTTTACAGTCAGTTAAATTTTTTTTTCATATACCTCGCAAGAGCCAAATGTATCCATTAATACCTTTGGATAATTAGTTTTACACAGTTGGACACGTTTCCCTTCCATTCTTGAGTGGACCCCACTGGATGTGGGGCCATGGTCATACCCACCCTTTCCTTTTTTCCTACTAGGATGGGACACCATGGGCAACCTACCCCATCATCCAACAATTAAAATAGGAGAAGTGCAGGCTGTGGAAGAGCTTTAGGAATTGGTGGAGGAGCTGTAGGGATTGGTAGAAGAGTACTGGCTGTGGAAGAGCTGTAGGGATTTGTGGAGAAGTGAAAGCTGTGGAAGAGCTGCAGGGATTGGTGGAGAAGTGCAGGCTGTGGAAGAGCTGTAGGGATTGGTGGAGAAGTGCAGGCTGTGAAAGAGTTATAAGGATTGGTGAAAGAGCTGTAGAGATTGGTGGAGGAGCTGTAGGGATTGATAGAGGGCTGATTGTGGAAGATCTGTTGGGGGTTGGTGAAGAAGTGTAGGCTTTGGAAGAGCTGTAGGGATCAGTGGAGCATTGCTGGCTGTGGAAGAGCTGTAGGGATTGGTAGAGGAGCGTTGATGGCTGTGGAGGAGCTGTAGGGATTGGTGGAGAAGTGCGGGCTGGGGAAGAGCTGTAGGGATTGGTGGAGAAGTGCAGGCTGAGGAAGAGCTGTAGGGATTGGTGGAGAAGTGCAAGCTGTGGAAGAGCTGTAGGAATTGGTGGAGAAGTGCAGGCTGAGGAAGAGCTGTAGGAATTGGTGGCGAAGCTGTAGGGATTGGTAGAGGAACGCTGACTGTAGAAGAGCTGTAGAAATTAGTGGAAGTGTACAGGTTGTGGGGAGCTCCTGAAAAATCTGGCGGAGTGCCCACTCTTCCAGCTTCAAACCTTTGTGGGCTCATACTTTTCCAAGCTGCTGGAGCGTATCAGGAGGTTGGCAGTGGATGCAGCTTTCTTCGATAGTCTCAGCTTGTTTTTTTCTAAACCATCTTTTACCAGTTTGTCCGAGGAGCTGTTTCGGCGGAACCTGAAAATGAATTAGAAACATTACTATGCACAGAAGAACAGACAGAATAACAAAGAAAGACAGAGTGCACAACCCATCACCAAATGACTGGGACACAATCAAAGCTAGGATGTTAGCATTTTAGAGGAGGTAGTTCAGGGCAGCGCTTCTCAAGCAGTGTGTCACAACACATAACTGTGTCGCAAAGCACAAAATAGTGTGTCGCCACGTCCACTGCCAGAATACCAAGCTCCCTCGTCTCCTGCTGATGCGGGAAATCTTTCCTTCTCCTCCTCTGCTCCAGCGGAACGCAGAGATTTCCTCCTCCTCCCGGGCTGTCAGCATTTTCAAGCCTGGGCGGAACGCTAACAGCGGAGCCGATTGCAGCACTAAGCAGCCAACTAGAAAGAACATGTGGTGTGTGTGTGTGTGGGGGGGGGCCCACATGGGCGGTTTGACCTTATTGGCACAGCCCGGAAGAATAAATGAGGCGGGCCTGCGTGGGAACAAGAGAAGGAGCAGTGCGAGCTAAATTTGAAGAGGCACAGCGTCAGCCCCCACAGTCCCAAGAAAGAGAATGCGGCCTGTTGGCCACAGGGCCCGGAGGAGGATAGGCTGACACTTCAAGCTGCTGCTGTTACTTGTGCTTCTGGGAAGAGAGGCCGCATGTGTATGTGTGCCTGTTTGAGACAGAACATGTGAAAGTGAGAGACAGCCTGGGTGGGTGTGCCTGTGTGAGACTGGCATGTGAGAACATAAGAACATGCCATACTGGGTCAGACCAAGGGTCCATCAAGCCCAGCATCCTGTGGCCAATCCAGGCTATAAGAACCTGGCAAATACCCAAAAACTAAGTCTATCCCATGCTACTGATGCTAGTAATAGCAGTGGCTATTTTCTAAGTCAACTTGATTAATAGCAAATAATGGATTTCTCCTCCAAGAACTTATCCAAACCTGTGAGAAACAGCCTGAATGTATGTACCTGTGTGAGACTGAGCATGTGAGAGTGAGAGACAGCCTATGTGTGTGTTCCTGTGTGAGATTGTGCATGTGAGAATAAGAGACAGCGTGTGTGTGTGTGTGTGTGTGTGTGTATGTCTGTGTGAGACTGAGTATGGGAGAGTAATAAACTGCTTGTGTGTGTGCCTGTGGGAGACTCAGTACATGAGAATGAGAGGCAGCCTGTGTGTGATTCTGTGAGACTGAGCATGTGAAATAAGAAACAGCCTGTGTGTGTATGTGTGAGATTGAGCATGGGATAGTAAGAAACTGCTTGTGTGTGTGCCTCTATGAGCACATAAGTGAGAGACAGCCTGTATGAGACTGAGCAAGTGAGAGTGAAACACTGAGGGTGTGTGTGCCTGTGTGAGACTGAGCATGTGAGTGAGAGACAGACTATGTGTGCCTGTGTGAGACTCAGCACATGAATAGGAGACAGCCTGTGTGAGACTGAGCATATGAGAGTGAAAGAGAGCCTGTGGGTATGTTTTCCTGTATGAAGCTGAGCATGTGAGTGAGAGACAGCCAGTGTGTTTGTGTGGGTTTTCCTGTGTGAGACTGAGCACATGAGAGTAAGATAGCCTGTGTGTGTGCCTGTGTGAGACTGAGCTTGTGAGAGTAAGAGACTGCATGTGGGTATGTTTGCCTGTGTGAGACTGAGCATGTGAGAGACAGCCTGTGTGTGTGTATCCCTGTGTGAGACTGTGCATGTGAAAGTGAGAGACAGCCTGCGTGTTGGTATGCCTATGTGAGAGTGAGAGATAGCTTGTGTGTGTGTCTGTGTGAGCCTGAACATGTGAGAGTACAAGACTCCCTATGGGTAGATATAGTATACTTGGATTTTCAGAAGGTGTTTGACAAAGTTCCTCATGAGAGGCTTCTAGGAAAAGTAAAAAGTCATGGGATAGGTGGCGATGTTCTTTCATGGATTGCAAACTGGCTAAAAGACAGGAAACAGAGAGTAGGATTAAATGGGCAATTTTCTCAGTGGAAGGGAGTGGACAGTGGAATGCCTCAGGGATCTGTATTGGGACCCTTACTTTTCAATATATTTATAAATGATCTGGAAAGAAATACGACAAGTGAGATAATCAAATTTGCAGATGACACAAAATTGTTCAGAGTAGTTAAATCACAAGCAGATTGTGATAAATTGCAGGAAGACCTTGTGAGACTGGAAAATTGGGCATCCAAATGGCAGATGAAATTTAATGTGGATAAGTGCAAGGTGATGCATATAGGGAAAAATAACCCATGCTATAATTATACAATGTTGGGTTCAGTATTAGGTGCTACAACCCAAGAAAGAGATCTAGGTGTCATAGTGGATATCACATTGAAATCGTTGGTACAGTGTGCTGCGGCAGTCAAAAAAGCAAACAGAATGTTGGGAATTATTAGAAAGGGAATGGTGAATAAAACGGAAAATGTCATAATGCCTCTGTATCGCTCCATGATGAGACCGCACCTTGAATACTGTGTACAATTCTGGTCGCCGCATCTCAAAAAAGATATAATTGTGATGGAGAAGGTACAGAGAAGGGCTACCAAAATGATAAGGGGAATGGAACAACTCCCCTATGAGGAAAGACTAAAGAGGTTAGGACTTTTCAGCTTGGAGAAGAGACGGCTGAGGGGGGATATGATAGAGGTGTTTAAAATCATGAGAGGTCTAGAACGGGTAGATGTGAATCGGTTATTTACTCTTTCGGATAGTAGAAAGACTAGGGGGCACTCCATGAAGTTAGCATGGGGCACATTTAAAACTAATCGGAGAAAGTTCTTTTTTACTCAGCGCACAGTTAAGCTCTGGAATTTGTTGCCGGAGGATGTGGTTGGTGCAGTTAGTATAGCTGTGTTTAAAAAAGGATTGGATGGGTTCTTGGAGGAGAAGTCCATTACCTGCTATTAAATTCACTTAGAGAATAGCCACTGCCATTAGCAATGGTTACATGGAATAGACTTAGTTTTTGGGTACTTGCCAGGTTCTTATGGCCTGGATTGGCCACTGTTGGAAACAGGATGCTGGGCTTGATGGACCCTTGGTCTGACCCAGTATGGCATTTTCTTATGTTCTTATGTATGTTTGCCTGTGTGAGGCTGAGCACATGAGTGAGAGACAGCAAGTGTATTTGTGTGCCTGTGTGAGACTGAGCATGCAAGAGTGGAAGCCTGTGGGTATGATTGTCTGAGGCTGAGCATGTGAGTGAGAGACAGCTTGTGTGTGTGTATCTCTGTGAGACTGAGCACATGAGAGTGAGAGCCTGTGTGTGACTGTGTGAGATTGAGTACATGAGAGTGAGAGACAGCCTGTGTGTGTGGGAGCCTGTGGCGACTGAGCACATGAGAGAAAGAAAGCCTCTGTGTGTTTGCTGGATGAGCTTGAGCACATGAGAGTGAGAGACAGCCTGTGCATGCGTGCCTGTGTGAGGCTGAGCATGTGAAAGTGAGAGACAGCCTGTGTGTTTATGTGTGTGTGTGTGTGCAAGACTGAGCAAGAGCGAGTGAGACAGCCTGTGTGTTTGTGTGAGACTGAGCATGTGAGAGTGAGGGAGACAGTATGTGCATGTATGAGAGAGAGGAGAAAATTTGAGCAACACCATCTCCCCTCCTCTTGCTAATCCAAGACAATCTCAGGGCACCATGAAATCAAAAATTCCCAGATATGGAGAGCAGGGTATTGTCTGTTGTGTTTTATTGGTGTTTGGAACATTTTTATGAGTTTTTAATTGTTGGATGTTATTCTGTTCAGCTAATAGGAAATATGTATTTTTTACTAGTATAATTTTATTACTATTGATTTAATATTTTTTTAGCCTGTTTAGCTTTTCTTCATATGGGAGCAGTTGCATCCCATTTATCATATTTCTTGCCCTTCTCTGTATTCTTTCTAGTTCCACTATGTCTTTTTTGATATGGGGCAACCGGATGTTACGCGTGCCGTCCGTGGCAGGCCTGCGGCCGAGTTCCAGCACCTTACCCAGTCCAGAGTAGGACTACGCCACCTACTGTCTGCTGTCTCTGGGCTGAACCAACCTCTCTTGCTAATTAACCTCGAGGCCCACCTAAGTCCTGCCGGCCCCGGCACCCAAAGGCTCAACCCGTGGGGAAAGAGGGCTGGTATAGGTGAAGCTCCAGCAGCCTCTGCCTATCAGCCCACTCCACCTGCCGACGGTGGGGACCCATAGGTCCTCACCTACGGGTTGCGTCAACCCCACCTCAGCCCAAGGGTCCACCTCCGACGCAACACCGGAACTGCACACAGTACACAAGATGCACCATGGATCAACACAGAGGCATATGATATTCTCGGCTGTATTCTCCAAATAACTCTTAACATTCTGTTTGCTTTTTGACTGCCAGCGCACGCTGAGCTGAGGATTTCAAAGTATTGTCCACAAGGACTCTAAGGTCCTTTTCCTGGGTGGTGATTTCTAATACGGAACTCAGAATTATGCACCTGTAGTTGAGATTATTTTTCACTACGTGCACTTGTCCACATTAAATTTCAGCTGCCATTTACGTGTCCCATCTCCTAGTCTTGCAAGGTCCTTCTGCAGTTCCTCACAACCTGCTGCTGTTTCAATAACTTTAATTTTCCGGCACCTGAGTCCACAAAGGGTCAGCAAAATGGCACCAAACCCTATCATCTTAACCATCTTGGTGCCGTGACACGGAAAGGATCAGAAGGCGGTGACATCGGGACTAGCTGTAAGTAACAGGGAAGCCAAGGGGAACAGGATTGAATGAGGTAAAGAGAACTATCTGGCAGGCTCTGAGTACAAATGCTCATAGTGCAGGCAATACAACCCCAGTCCTCCTCCTAGCCCTGATGGCTGAGGCAGATCTGGATACCGCTGGATTACAGAGACAAGGTTCAGTAAGTCCCACAGCTGGAGAGAGCCCTACCAGGAAGGCTTAGGAAGACAGAAAAGGGAGAGTATGTAAGAAATATTAAAGGAACTGCCCTGGAGTATTGGGGAAGGACAAAGCGCTGGGGGGCTCCTCTTTGAAAGACGGGACGGCTGTTCTGTCGGCGGTGATCTAGAGACCTCTGGCACAAGAGGAGCAGCCAGATACAGATCTAATAATCAGTCACACACGTACAAGGGGATTTGCTTCTGGTGGCAGAGTTTGGAGTTACCTGATTTGCAGAACCAGTTGGAAGTTAAGAGAAATCCTGGATTTCCTTCCAAGGGCGCTCCCCAGACAGACGGACGGTAACAGAGCCCGCAGGGGAGGGGGCAAGTCCTGGGCCTGGTACTTACAACCGGGCAAAGTGTTTCTAATATCTAAGTAGGTGGTCACCTGAGCTCTAGTGACCCATGAAATGGTAAAGTTTTAATATAACAGCAGGCACAGAAGTGAAAATAAAATCTACCTATGTTGTTTCCCTAACCCACCCTTTCCCTGCCCCTGGCAATGCCGCCCTTCAGGCTGGCTAAAAGGATGAGCTCCGGGGAAGCTGGGGCAATTCCTTCAGCTGAGAAGAGGAAAGCAATTCTCAGAAAGGTTAATTTTTCCGGGCAAACCGCTGTTTTACTCAGGTAATTAGCTTTGAAATTTGCCCCCCAAACAAGTGGAGGATCGTGCACTTGGGGGGGTTGCAGAAATCCAAAGCAGCAGTACCTGACGAGCGGTGAGAGGCCGATGTGCACCAACCAGAAGAGAAACCTCAGGCTGATCAAGGTCTGAGAGAAGCAAAGGAGTGCGGCAAGGCAGGAGCCAGAGCCGGAGGGATGCAAGGCCGGAGCCAGAGCCGGAGGGATGCAAGGCAGGAGCCAGAGCCGGAGGGATGCTAGGGGCTGTAGGGAGAGGCAACAGAAGAGAAGGCCATAAAAAGCCTGCATACAAGCTGTTGGTGAGAGATCGTTGGGATTATTGTGGCCCATTCTGAAGGCTGCACCTTAAAAATTGTACAGGTAAGATGCAGGTGGTCCCAGAAAAAAGGCTACTAAATGGGGAAAGGTCTATGCCAAAAGCCGCCCGAGGCGAGACTTAAGAGAGGAGAGCACCGGTATTAATGCACAGGAAACAAATGTTTTGGGTTTGGGGAGGTTTTTTCCCCAGAAAAAAAAAAAAAAGAGTTTTCTAGAACAAGAGGCTCCAAGAGGGAAGACTCAGGAGCAACATCAGGAAATATTTCTTCACAGAAAAAAATGTTCCCAGGGGAGATGATGGAGGCCGAAACGGTAAATGAACTGAAGGGAGGCTGGGGCAGGCCCAGAGGATCCCTAGTTGCAAAGAGTGAGGAGATAGCTGGGGTCCATGGGATTGCACCAGAAATAAAATGGGGCAGACCAGATGAGCCCTGTAGTCCTTATCTACTGAGGTATTCTCTGTCTCTGGTCCTCTTCACAGTACTGGCCTTGCTGGATGACTGTAGGTGATGGTCCCACAAGGCTTGTGGTGTGGGGATGTCGCTCTTAGGCTCCTCAGCCGCTTTCGCTAGGCTTATCCACAGGATTTTGCTGTTATGGGGGCGACTGGAACAACTGGGCAGGGACAGCCTGGTTTTAAAGCGGCTCACATCTTTTTTTTTTACAGGACAGAACGCAGTCAGCGGTGAATTTTGTTCTGATCTTCACGGTGTTCTGATCTTCATGCTCTTGCTCTTTTTAACGTGTACAGCTGACCTCTCCGTGACATTATCTCGAGGTCTGGGCTGCATTACTGTCTTTATGCAGATGATATCCACATTTGCTTCCCTTTTAGGTCAGGATGTTACTGGGCCCTGCGTCTCACAGCAGTCACAGGGTGGCTAAAACTTAGACTGAACTGTGCCAAATCTGAGTTATTCTGGGTAAGGAAGGCCGGATTCCTGACCCTAATTTTAGACTCTGTATTGGTACACGCCACCCTGCTGGTCAACCACTGTTTGTAATTTGGGGGTCTACTTGGATGCTACATTATCTATGGATTTACAGTTAAGTATAGTGGCACAAGCTGCTTTCTGTAAATTACAAATGCTGAGCTGGTTAAAGCCTCTTTTTTTTTTAGAATCTTCCAACCCTGCAGTAGTTATTCAGGCTTTAGTTATCTCTAAATTAGGTTATTGTAATGCTATATGGAGATAGCCCTACCACAGGGCCATGGTAGAAAACTACAGCGAGTTTAAAATGTGGCAGCCAGGACTCTGACTGGTTACAGGCCTAGAAAACGCATTTTACCAATGTTAAGACAACTTCATCGGCTCCCTTTGGCTTATGGGATCCAGTTCAGAATTTGATCTGTAATGTTTAAAGCGTTAAATGAAGCTGTTTCGACATATCTGGTGTAGAGACTGGTTATTTTGACACCAATATGCATTGTGGGCCTCTCAAGAGCCCTCTCTGAGCATTTAAAAACAACAAAGCTCTCTCCAGCTAAACGGCATGAAGAACGATAGTGCTGGATACCCAGGGAATTTTTCTCTTTAAATGTGGCCTTATCCTTGTACAGGATATTGGGGGTTTTCTGCTTCATAGGGAGGACAATTTTAAAAACTGTTTTTTTTTCTCTGGGATATAAAATTGCCTGCCTGATACGCAGGTAAACTTGCATGCGTACATCCTGTTTGCAGACTAAGAGGAGGTATTCCCAGGAGCAGAGTTGGAAAAGCCTTTGGACTCTGGTGCATCCTTGTGTTTTCTTCTGAAGAGTGCGCGTCAATTTTCACACACATAATAGCAAGTGCGATTGTATGCTGGGAGATTCAGTGGGATAACTTTCAGCGCAGACTCATTGGCATAAGTCCACTTTGAAAATCAGAGTAACTTAATAGGCATTTTTTTTGCCGCCTAATTTAGGCAGGCTGTGCAAAACTGACCCCGATGGGAATAATTTTCAGCAAGTCTTCTGCGGGTAAAACAGTGTTTGATGCACAGAAATGGCCTTTTCCAAAACTGACTGCCTGTTAGGTGGGTAAATGTACGCATGCATATATCACGTCTGCGCATACGTTTACCTGGCCTGAGCAGAGATGTTTCTGGGGGGACGGAGTTGGGGGTTGGGTTTGGATTTACGTAAATACCTTTCTATTTTAAAAAGTGTACAGTGTGTGTGTACATTTTCAGAAAAAAAAATTGTGTGCATGTTTTAGCAAAGTGTAACTTGTGCCGGGCGCATTTGGTGGGCCAATTTTCAAGGTGGATTTATCCCCATCAGTCTGCTTTGCTGACATTCTTCTGCGGGCTGTTTGAAACCTACCCTCATTAGTGTATTATTTTTATTATATGTTTGTATGTGCCATTTTGTGATTTTATTTCGGTGTTCATGGCCTAGGGTAACTTTTGTCGAGGATGTGATCAATAATTGTAAAAAGAAATATTAGTGCTGTCGTACTGTCGGTAACAGCGACAGATTCAGAAAAGGTCAGAGGGCAGTGAGAGGCGACACCTCTCTCCCCCTCACCTATTAATGCTGTGAAAGTCCCAAGGAAAGAGCTGGATGTGCACACTTAGCAGCAGAAGAAGACTCCAATGCTTTTTCTCCATATGTGCAGGGAGATCTGCTCACAGACACCTCACAGGGATAGGAAGGGCCTGGTTCTGGAGTGCAGAGAGGGTTTGTTAAGCAAATTCCTACAGCTGGAGCATTCCCTTTTATTTTTCTGTGAGAGGTTCATGACATTGCCTGCCAGATCTCTCTCCATCTCACATTTTGTGCTTGTGGGATTGGCCAATTCTGAAAGCGAAATTACACCCGCATTTTTGCTTTGACATTTTCCATGGGAGCAAAGCGCATGCATTCACTTGTGCCTGCGCTGGAAAACTGCATGCGTAGATTGGAAAATGCCATTCACCCGCACGCTTTTGCTCCCCCACCTCTGGGGAACAGCGAGGAACAATTTCCAGATAACGAATCAGGAAGGGTAAAATGCTTTTCATCTGCGCACATCACTTAGAAAAGTTGCCTCCCAGTGGATGTTGTTTGTCTCTGTTTAAATCTATTCCTGTGTTTGAGTGAGTATTCCTGCTTGTTTGACTCTGTCCATGCAGACTCTGTCTCTTTGTGTGAGTGAAACTCACCCCCACAATGGGAGCAGGAATTATTAGAAAGGGAATGGTGAATAAAACGGAAAATGTCATAATGCCTCTGTATCGCTCCATGGTGAGACCGCACCTTGAATACTGAGTACAATTCTGGTCGCCGCATCTCAAAAAAGATATAATTGTGATGGAGAAGGTACAGAGAAGGGCGACCAAAATGATAAGGGGAATGGAACAGCTCCCCTATGAGGAAAGACTAAAGAGGTTAGGGCTGTTCAGCTTGGAGAAGAGACGGCTGAGGGGGGATATGATAGAGGTCTTTAAGATCATGAGAGGTCTTAAACGAGTAGATGTGACTCGGCTATTTACACTTTCGGATAATAGAAGGACTAGGGGGCACTCCATGAAGTTAGCAAGTAGCACATTTAAGACTAATCGGAGAAAATGCTTTTTCACTCAACACACAATAAAGCTCTGGAATTTGTTGCCAGAGGATGTGGTTAGTGAAATTAGTGTAGCTGGGTTCAAAAAAGGTTTGGATAAGTTCTTGGAGGAGAAGTCCATTAACGGCTATTAATCAAGTTTACTTAGGGAATAGCCACTGCTATTAATTGCATCAGTAGCATGGGATCTTCTTAGTGTTTGGGTAATTGCCAGGTTCTTGTGGCCTGGATTGGCCTCTGTTGGAAACAGGATGCTGGGCTTGATGGACCCTTGGTCTGACCCAGCATGGCAATTTCTTATTTTCTTATGTTCCTCTTCTTAGGCAGAAAAAAATAAGAATTATACATACAAACTTTGGTGTCACTTTAATACCAGTGACATAAACTCCCTCCACTACAAGGCGCTTTCTGAAGCAACACAAAACTCTTGGAGAAAAAAAAACCCCTCACTCAAATCTTCTGTAGCAAAACATCCTACCAAGCCAGCACCGACTTCCCCGAGCTCGAACACTGACAATCCTCGCCATAAAAATGGAGCACTGCAAATATTACAAGTGATTATCAGGTGGGGAGGTGGGGGAGTAGTAGTGCTATTTCTGCTATAGACTGAAAAACAAAGCAAGAAAAATCACCACGGATCTCTACATAAGCCATTTTGGCAGAATTTATCGCTTTACCTGTATGAAACATACAGAGAACCCCCTCAAGCTCTGCAATGAGAGGGAAATATAGAAGAGAACTCTTAGTATTTACAGGATTGTGGGGGGAGGGGTTACAAAAGGGAGCTCTGAGCCCCCGCAGTGCTGTAGTGGGATTATAGTAGTATTGGAGAGGATTATGAGGGGGGGGGGATGTGCACCCGAATGTTGGAGGGGGTTATAAGGGGTGAGCACTGAACCCTGCAGTGTTGGGGAGCCGGGGGGAGGGGGGAGAGAGCTCAGAGTCCTGCAGCGTTGGGGAGCTCGCGGGGGGGGGGGGGGGGGGAGAGAGCTCAGAGTCCTGCAGCAGTGTTGGGGGCAGGGAGAGGGAGCTTTGAGCTTTGCAGTGTAGTGGGGCAGATATAGGCAAGAGCTCTGAGCCCTCCCTCCGTTGCTGGAGGAGGATTGATAGGAGAGAGAGCACTAAGCCTCGCTTTGTTGGGAGGGATTTATAGAGAGAGCACTCTGAACCGTGCAGGGGTGGGCATCATAGAAAGAAGCATTCAATGTCCTAAAGTACCCACAGAGGAGACAGGTCTGGGCCCCGCAGGGATTAGATTAAATATCACTTCCCTGTAAAGCCTACATTCATGTTCTGTGTAAACCGACGTGGTGTTCCCAAAGAACATGTTAAAATAAATAGACAGTCAGTAAATCACTGTCCTAGAGGTGAACTCACAGCTCTTTCTTGGTGTCCTTCAGGATCTGCACGGCAGGTACAGCGGCCAGGTCATCACTTTTCTCAGACTGGGTCTCCTTGGTCCCCGGGCAGGGAATCTCCAGTTCCATAAAGTGGAGGGGAGGGTGACTGGGGTCCTGCCAGTCTGGAGGTGGGCTGGAGATCTCTCTGCTGCCCGGCTCAGACGTTCCTCCCTGGGTCTGGGATGGCCCTTGCTTGTGCTGGGTGGGAAAGATTTCTTCGGGCGAGGTGAAGACTGGGGACCAGGGCTCATCAGCTGAATGCTGCTGCTGGCTGGACTGAGCTGGGACGGTGCATGGAGGAGCAGTTACGCTATTCGCCTCAGCCTGAGCGTGATTGGAACCCATTGGCCCCTGCACCCCTGATGCTCTTTCGGCATCTGTTACCAGGCTTGGCCCCTGGCTCTGTGGATTTTCTCTCTTGACAGCGGCAGACCTGAGGGCACTGAGGTCGCAGCCATGAGCTGGGTTCTGGCTGAGCTGTGGGGCACTTCTGATTGACTGCTGAGGAAGAAGCTTTCCTTGAATGAGCTGCTGCAGCGTTGATTCCTCAGTCTGAGTCCCAGTGCTGATGAACCCTGGGGAGGTGCCACATCCGTGTATCCGGGCTCTCTGTCTCTGAGTACTCTGGGGCTCAGCCAAAGACGCATCCTCTGTGTCTCTGTGTGAGTCGGCATCACTGGAAAAATTGTAGTGGGGTATAAAAGCAGAAAATAGGTAGGTTAGGTGCAGTAAGAAGCAGATACACAACCTATTGCCCAGACAGATGAATTCAGTATCAGTGGGTTATGCACCTCTACCAGCAGATGGAGATGGAGCAAAGCTGACATCACAGTACATATACCCCTGCAGTGACATCAGCCTGCCAGTATTCTCCGTCTCCAGCAGATGGTAGTCTTGCATTTCCCTACTGGGGATTGCTTTACATTTTTAGAAGGAGAAATAAAAGGAGATGTAATTCATCCCACTCTCCTGTGGTGATACCAAATGGTCCCTCCCCCAGTTGAGAATTCCTAAGGTGATTTCTGTGGTCCTTCAGATGAGTGCCTTTTTCCGGTAGGTGGATTTATTAGCCGGCATGGACTTAGCTGTGAAAACGGCTGAAAGGCAGCGGGTTCAGGAAGCTGAGCGCGGCGGTGACTGTATATGCCCTCTCCCCCCGCAGCCGGAGACTCTCTCTGCACTCAGCCGGGAAAGGCTGAGCTCAAGTGAGGAAAAAAGAAAAGGAGAGAAATAGAGTAGAAAGGTTGTTAGTAAGGCTTCTTCCTTCCTCTGGTTTCCGTGCTCGGCGCACCATCCCAATATTCGTTCCTGCTCCCGAGGGAGGTTAAGGGACGGGGCAGCCTGGTGGGATCAGCAGCCTGGGTGGGCTAGGCCCCGCTGTTAGGCTTTCCTCTGTGCGCCACGTGGTAGGCCGCGGCGGCGTTTTTGCGCACATTTTTCTGCACACTAGGCTGCCCCCTTCAGGACCATCAGTGCGTGCAAGTGCGTCTGGCTGTGCGTCCAGGTTGTGCGTCCAGTTCCTTTTGGGTGTGCACAAATCGGACTGCATTGGTTGTGTGCTTAAGTTTGGGACTCGGAAGTGTGCTATTTTTGCGATTTCCAGCCTTGGGACGCCTACATTTTGTGCTCCTAAATTTTACAGCGTGAATTCAACTGGACGCGCACTTTCAGTCAGCTGTTAAGCGTCCTGACAGACGGAGGGCACCGGTGGCCAGGAAACCTAAGCGCCTTTCCCTCTGTGCTGCCTGTTATATTCGGGCATCACAGCCTGGCGTGCCCTCTAACTTGTGCCTGTGGCTGCTTAGAGGCTCAGGGAGAATTATCTTCCTCTGATTTTACTAAGCCTGGTTCTTCCCAGCCTGAATACGGCCTGGATGAGGACGTGTCAGGAGGGGCGCCTGATCTTGGAACTCCCTTAGCTGGTTCGTCAGTGGGGATACAGTAGCCCAGTGGGCACAGCACAGGTGCCTCTTCTGGTTCTGGCATGGATCCTTCTGCATTTTCTTGGGTAGAATTTTTTCAAGGATTGCAATCCTTCCTTCGGGCATGGTCCTCCACCCCGTCCAGTCCTGTCAGGTCAGAGTCTCAGGCTGTGACCTCTCACTCGCCCGGTACTACTGTTAAGCACCAACGTACTCCTAGATTGACAGCAGGCCCTCCCGATACGAACCTGGATGGCACTGATGATGAGGCATATCCTGACTCCCTGGAGGATGGAGAAATTACTCCAGAACTGGAACCGTATAGGACTATGTTGCTGTTCTTTCATAGAACATTAAAGAGGAGGAAGTGACGTCAGCCAAGGCAATGGCTGCTTAACTTTTGGGCTCCCGTTTCCCTCCCGAGCAAAAGCTAAAATAAGGCTGCACTAAGCGGGACAAGCGGCGGATAAAAAATCTGTAAGGAGAGCGTTTGTTGGCGGCTGGCACTTGTGATGGCAGCGAAGAGGAAATCGATCGATTTTCAGTGCTATTCCTATCAGAAGGCAGGGGGTGCGGAGGTGGAAGTCCCAGCACAGCCCGCGGCTATGGCAGCGGTTTCGGAGCGCGCTGAAGAAGACGGCGATGAATTTAATCTTGCCTCTGAAGCGGCGCCTACCAGGTCCGAGTTTAGGAATTGGTTCTGTGGCATACGTCAGGACTTAAAAAGTTACAAAAAAGAAATTACAGAACTGATGGACGATTTTCGGGAGGAAATGAGTGCGCTCGGCCGGCGGGTCGATGAACAGGAAGGCAGACTGGATGCTCAAGCCGAGACGGCTAAACAGCTTCAGGACCTCTGCACGGAGCTTCAGGGCGAAAACGTGGCCATGAGGGCCAAAATGGCCGACTTGGAAAACAGGGCTCGGCGCGGAAACCTCCGCTTTCGCGGGTTCGCAGAAACTACTGCCAACAATGACTGTGAGCAACAGATTGCACGTTTTTGTTCTCATTTATTATCACCTGATGGACAAGCTACCTCTATAGCGGCTGAAGACATAAAAATGGACAGAGCCCATAGAGCATTGCGCCCACCAAGAGCAAATACCTCAAGGGACATAATAGTCTGTTTTCACTACTATTCCCAAAAAGAGAAGATAGCTGCTGCAGCCCGTAAACAGCTCAAATGGTCTTGGGAAGGCCAGGAAATATCAGTGTATGCTGACTGGTCGCAAGCTACGCTACAGAGCAGATTTGAGTTCAAGGAGGTCACCCAATTTCTCCGTCAAGAGAACATCAAATATAGATGGATGCATCCATTCGGGCTATCCTACACTTGGGAGGGGAAAACATCGCAGGCTTATACGGTGGCCGAAGCGATTGGTCTTTTGAAAGACAAAGGATTTTCTCCTACGGTTAACACCAGTGTCTCTCTCAGGAAACCTAGTTACCAAGGACAGCCTCCAAAATGGCAGAGAGCTACCTCCCGGAATAGCAGGCTAAAGAGGCACTCCGATGCAGCCAGGCAGGCTGCAGGCAATACCTGAAGAGAGGGACTGAGCCCTAGGTTATTGATTTCAGAATTGTTATCATTTGGTTAGATTTGAAGCTGCATTATGCAAGGGCTTGTCAGCCACAGATGTTTAAAAAAGGTTCTCTTTTTACTGCAAAGTTATAGTTCTCATATTCCTGTTTGTCACTGCTTTATGAAGTTATATACGGGAGGGGGGAGCACAGTTTGTTAATTTCTTCCTCTACTGATATAGTATAACATTGATCTACTGGGAGGTGTGAGTAGATCGTTTCTGGGGAGGGGGCGGGGGGAAGGGGGAGGGGGGGCACGGTTTAGGAGTAGCAGGGTTTCGTATGTGCTACTAGGGGTTCATTGCTATGATCAGGGTGAATGTAGGATTCATAGTGTGTTAGCATTGTGGGTGATTGTGAGGGGAGCAGGGTCTTGTTATCCTAGGGCATGTGAGATAGAAGGAGATGATAGGTTATCATGACAAATATACGCATAGCCTCTATAAATGTAAAGGGGCTGAATACTTCTTATAAGCGGCGTTTGCTGTTTAGGGAACTGGGATATCTGAAAACTGATGTCGCTTTTATACAGGAGACTCATCTTCGGGCTAGATATGAAAAACTGATGAAATCCTCTGCTTTTCCGCACCAATTTTATGCGGCCAGCTCTAAGAATGCTAAGTACGCAGGTGTGGGAATTTTATTTGGCCCTACAGTGGTGTTTGAATGCCAGAGATGTGTCAGGGATCCAATGGGTCGCTATCTCATCCTACTTATCTCAATCGATGGGGTGGAATATACTATTATAAACATATATGCGCCTAATAAGGCACAGGGATTATTTTTTGAGCAACTTGGCGCTCTGCTTCAGACGCACGCTAGAGGATATTTGATCATAGGGGGTGATTTTAATGTTGTTCGATCTCCCCATATTGATGCCTCCAAGGGCTGTGTCTCTTCGCCTCGCAAACACCGGGTTAAACTGCAAGAATTGATGGAGACTTGGCAGCTTATGGACGTATGGAGGGTACATTACCCTACATCTAGGGTATATACTTACTATTCAGCTGCACATCTGGCATATACCAGGATAGATTACATTCTCACGGATAAAGGGTTATTTAATTATGCCCACAAGCCTGATATTCATCCGGTGGTATGGACTGATCATGCTGCTGTAGTGGTGGAGGTGACCTTACAGGGATATGATACTGGCGTGCGATTCTGGCGTCTTAATGAAACTTTATTGCAAGAGGAGGCCTTTGCTAAAACACTTAGTGATGACATTAAATATTATTTCCAACAAAATGGAGGGGGGGAAGTTTCGGCCCCCATAGTATGGGATGCTTTCAAGGCATATTTAAGGGGTCTCTTGATTGCTAGAGGCACGTTTGTTAAGAAACGGGACTCGAAAGCGGCACAGGAGCTACGAGACACTATACAGTTACTATCTCGACGACACCAGGCTGCAGGGTCGAGGAGGGTGTGGCTACAACTCACTAAAGCTAGAGAAGATTTAACTAGGCTAGAATCCAAATATATCACCCACCAGATGTTGTTGGCGAAACAGGTCTTCTTTGAGGGCGGTAATAGGGCGGGAAAGCAGTTAGCTAACAAGCTAAAACATGTCCAATACCAGAATACCATTGCAAAGATTAAAGCGCAAGGAGACCGCATACTCACTAAGAATACAGATATCCGTACACGGTTTCTGGAATTCTATTCTCAATTGTATGCGCCGAATGCAAACATATCACAGGATAGTGTGGATGCATATCTGGAGGGCATGACGCTTCCCTCTCTCACATCTGATGCACAAACGGCCCTGGATGCTGAAATCACTACAGCGGAGATCTTGGATAGCATCCATGATTTAAAGGTGGGAAAGTCCCCGGGGCCCGATGGCTTGACGGCTAAATTCTATAAGCAATATGGGCCTCTCATTGTGGCTCACCTACAAAAGGTATATAATTCTCTTAGGCAGGGCGTTTCCCTGGGGCCACAAGCAAATTTGGCAGGCATCACAGTCCTCCCTAAACCGGGTCGTGATCCTACGGTGTGCGGGTCATATCGCCCCATTTCTTTGATAAATTTAGACCTCAAGATCTTGGCGAAAATACTAGCTAGTCGCTTGAGTACTTATATCACTACTCTTATTCATCAAGATCAAGCCGGTTTTATACAGGGGAGAATGGCTGGTGATAACATTCGAAAGTTGGTTGATCTGTTGTGGATTGCCCATGAGCGCCCAGATGAAACGCTTTTTCTTTCAATGGATGCAGAGAAAGCATTCGACATGGTCCATTGGCCGTTTTTGTTTGGAGTGCTGCGGAAAATGGGATTTGGTCCATATTTCTGTGAATGGCTGCTCAAACTTTATGAGAGCCCAAAAGCCTGTCTTAAGATCAATGGGGGGTACTCTGACTGTTTTGAAGTAGGGAGAGGTACACGTCAAGGTTGCCCTCTCTCGCCCATCTTGTTTGCCATCTTTCTAGAACCGTTAGCCATCAATATCAGGAGCAATCCGGGAATAAAAGGATTGAGTGCAGGGGGCATTATGTTTAAATTGTGCCTCTTCGCAGACGACATTATTTTCATAGTTCAGAATCCTCATGCTTCTCTTTTAGAGATTGAAGCAGAAATAAAATGTTTTAGTGAGGCTTCTGGTTACAAAGTCAATTGGGAGAAGTCTGAGATACTTAATGTTACGTGTATGGCAGACACTGTGACCTTTTTAAGGCCCTTACATCCCTTCCGCTGGGCATCCAAAAAACTTAAGTATTTGGGCATTTATCTAACCAGCCATCCGAGAGATCTATATGGCAGCAACTACCCGCCACTGCTTAGGAAAATTTTCTTTGATTTAGATAAATGGCATAGACTGCCCCTTTCCTGGCTGGGTCGTATAGCCACAGTCAAGATGAACATCTTACCTAAATTGCTATACCTATTTCAGTCTTTGCCTATTCCGATCCCTAATGATGCCATTAAACAGTGGCAGAGGCGACTATTCAGTTTCATTTGGAAGAGGCGCCCGCCTCGCATCAGTAGGCAAGTGCTGTATCAAAGCAAGACAGAGGGTGGACTCAGTGTGCCCAATTTGCAGTGGTATCTGGTGGCGGGCCAGGTTCGCCCCCTCATCGAGTGGCATGAGATACGGGTTGGGAAACATTGGGTACTTATTGAACAGGATAGGGCACCGGGGATGTTATTGGCAGCTATGCCTTGGCAACCTCGACATACATGGAAGGACACTCAGGGGCTCCTACCCACGACTAGGCATACCTTATCCATGTGGCTCAAATGGAAGACAAAGTTAGTGGGATCTAGGAATTATTATTATCTTACTAGTCTCTATCACAATACTGATTTTAAGCCGGGTATTCCTATATTAGCGTTTCACTCCTGGAAGTCACGAGCTATTACACGACTGGAACACATTTGGGGGGGGGACAAGTTGCTCTCCTTTGAGACCTTACGGAACACAGTAAGCTTGCCCATTACGGAATTCTTGGCCTATCAACAATTCGCTCACTTTTGCTCTACTAATGGAGTAAGGGAGGATCTCTCCAGAGGGAAAACCTTGTTTGAAGGGTTTTGTTTCCATACACATGGCATGAGGGGATTGCTATCTAAAATCTATAAATTGCTAAATACCAGAATGCTGGTTAGTCCTAGACATGCTGTGGCGTGGAGTGCTGATTTAGATACGGTCCTTACTGAGCAAGACTGGGATCGGATCTTTTTATGTGTAGGAAAGGCATCGGTGTCCGCGCTCCTTGTTGAAAACAGTTATAAACTTTTATATCGATGGTATGTTACCCCAGCCAGACTGGGGAAAATGTTATCTACCTGTGATGGACGATGTTGGAGAGGCTGTGACACTAAAGGAACCTTCCTACACATGTGGTGGGACGGGGATTGTATAAAACCACTATGGCAGAAAGTGGAGAGATGGCTGACAGAGATGTTGGCTCATCCTATATGCCTTTCCATAACAGGAGCTCTGTTGAATGATTTTGAACAAGGGGAATCTACGGGGGTAGTAGGCCTATGCACTCAAATTTGCATAGCAGCCAGACTGGAAATTGCGAGGCTTTGGAAACATAATTCTGGTACGACTCTGGCTGCGGTGCAACATAGAACGGATCAGGTATGCACTTTGAACAAACTTACCGCAGAAAAGCACAAACGATTAAAGGCCTTCTATTGCATCTGGACGCCTTACTTACAGTGGAGATCATCTTGGACAACTCTATCTTAAGCCTCAAAGGACTCCTATGTCTGAGGAACCTCCCATGTGGACCATATTGGAACTCCCTCATTTGCTAATACGAAGCCTGGAGCTCAGGTTGCCGGGGGGCGGGTGCTGACTCCTTCTCACTCTTGTTCTGTCACCCTTTTTCTGTCGCATACACACTTTTGTAGCTATGCATGAACCGTTGTATTGATATGTAATTATTGTACGTGTTGGTGGTGATCACCCGAGTTTGGTATCCAGAATCCAGCAGTCTATGTCATTTTGTGGTCCACCACAGGGGAAGATATAGGGGGAGGGAGGGAAGAAGGTTTCAAAGGGAAGAAATGACTGTGATGCATTCAGTTTTGGGATATATATTTTATTCTTCTTGTTGTATTGTATACTTGTTTGCATCAATAAAACTGTTAAAAAAAAAAAAAAAAAAAAAGAACATTAAAGATGCTGGGAATACCTGGGGCAGATTCCATGTGTGAGCCAAAGAAAAATCCCATTTTGGTTTCTTGTTTTTTCCCCGATTATGGAGGCCATTCAAAATTGATTAATGTTGAGTGGGACACCCTGGAGGCTGATTTCAAAGGGGCTCGGGTTTTGGAAGGCCTGATCCCCCCTGGATCCAGTGTTGAGAGAGCATCTGCGTTTTCAGAAAGTGGATTTGCTGGTCTGTGCCGTCTCTAAACGGGCAACTATCCCTGTGGAGGGAGGAGCGGCCTTGAAGGATGCGCATGATAGAAGGATTGAGGCCATTCTTAAGCAAGCATTTGAAGCAGTGGCGATGGCCTTACAAATAGCTTCTTCTTGTTCCCTGGTGGCTCGTTCTTGTTTACGTCTCTCTCAGGAGGTCGATGAATCTGGAGTGAATTCCAGGGCAGTTATGGAGCCAGCAGCCATCTTTTTGGCAGATGCAGGCTGCGATTTGGTCCACACCTCAGCCAGAGGGGTGGCTTCGGTAATAGCACTAGGCATGAGCTATGGCTGAGAAATTGGTTGACCGATGCGACCTCCAAGGCTAACTTTATGAAGTTGCCCTTTAAAGGCTCGCTCTTGTTTGGGAGTGAGTTGGAGAAACTGGCCAGTAAGTGGGGCGAATCCCTGGTTCCTCAGTGGTTGGAGGATAAGAATAGATGCCATGCTCCTTTGGTAGGAGAGGTCATGCCAGGGCATCCAAGCATTTTTGACCCTACAGAGGAGCAACCTTTCAGAGTACTAAACCTTTTTGGTAGGCCTCAGTCCTTTCGTCTTCGACAGCCCAAATAGGGTGCAGGCTCAGGAAGTTGAACCTCCTGACCTCCCAATGAAGGTTTGCCAACCAATTCCTGGGAACAGGAGATAGTGGGGAGCCTCTCTCTCTTGTATCAGAGGTGGATCAAACTCACATCGGATCAGTGAGTCCTGGAGGTGATACGAGAGGGATATGCACTGGAGTTTCACAGTGTTCCTCGGGATGTGTTCATGGTATCTACCTGCCACTCCCCTTCAGAAGAAGCAAGCAGTGGAGTGTACATTGTCAAGGCTCCTCAGTCTGAGGGCTGTGGTCCCAGTATCCACGTCTCAAGAAAATATGGGTCGATATTCCATATTTTTTGTTGTGCCCAAGAAGGAGGGCTCCTTTCGGCCCATTCTGGATTTCAACAGTCATTTGCATGTGACTCATTTTCACATGGAAACATTGCGCTCAGTGATAATGGCTGTGCAGTTGGTGGAATTTTTGACATCCTTGGATCTGTCCAAGGCATACCTCCATATTCCCATCTGATTGGAGCACCAACTTTTTCTGCATTTCGCAGTGTTGAGATGCCATTATCAGTTTTGGGCACTGCCTTTTGGTCTGGCCATCAGGTTATGGTAGTGGTGGCAGCAGAGTTGAGAAAGGATGGGATCCTGACACACCTGTATTTGGATGACTGGCTGGTTCAGGCCAAGTCTCTGGAAAAGAGTCGCCTGGTGACCCGCAAGGTGATCCCCCTGTTGCAAGAGCTCATTTGGGTGGTGAATCTGGCCAAGAGCAGTCTTCAGCCATCTCAGTCATTAGAGTATCTCGGTGTTCGGTTCGACGCAAAGCAGGGCAGGGTTTTCCTTCCAGAAGCTCGTATTCAGAACTTGATGGTGCAGGTGTGTCTGTTGCTGATCACTATATGCCCGACAGTGTGGTCCTATCTTCAAGTACTCGGTTTGATGGCAGCAACCCTGGAAGTGGTGCCATGGGTGTTGGTTCATATGCATCCTCTTCAGTGCTCCCTGCTGTCGCACTGGAGCCCACAGGATGAGGACTATTCAATTTGGCTCTACCTGCCGATGGAGTTCTGCTTTCAACTACAGTGGTGGTTACAAACGGATCCTCTAATAAATGGCGTTTCTCTAAAATCACCGGACTGGTTAGTACTCACGACGGATGTGAGTCTCCAGGGTTGGGGAGCTTCCTGTCAGGAACTGACAGTGCAAGGGCACTGGAGGGCAGAAGAGTCTCTCTGGAACTGGGCGGTCCGGTTAGCATGCTTGCTGTTCACATGCAGGTTGCAGGGTCGAACGGTACAGATAATGTAGGTCAGTGCAACAGTGACTTATATCAATCGGCAGCAATTGTTGCAGGACGTAGACCAACTTATGGCATAGGCAGAAGTGCATCTTCAGGAGACTGCGGCCTTGCACATTGCTGGAAAAGACAATGTAAGAGCAGACTTTCTCAGCAGGA